>NC_090446.1:303665366-303968396 GCF_031143425.1 Pleurodeles waltl
AGACTTTGAGCACATGAGATCTGCAGGGATGAAGGCTCATCTTAGGGAGTTACTCCAAAGTGTCCAAACATGGGGAGCCTTAGACAAATGGGAAGGCAGATGGGAAAAGAAAAGAGATAAAAAGAAAAAGAGATTCTGAGGAGCTGACTGCAAATGTTCAGTAGGGGAAGGATCTAGTGAAAATCCTACAAATGAGAGAGATTCCAGGAGGGAATTTTGTTCATATCTCTTAGATCAGAAGTGACATTCTATCCTTCACAAATTAGTGTCCCAGGTTGAGAGAGAAGCCAGTACAATGGTACCAGGACAGACAAGTTTGTGAAACTTGCAAAGTGCCTGTGGGAAGACTTGAACACTCTATTAGAGATAGTAGTTCCAGCTAATCTGTGGATGGAATGTAAGAGGAGTATAGATTGACCGAGAAAAGCACCAGAGAGAGATCTGGCTACAGGTGCGCCATCTCCTGAAGTGATGAAATATTACTACAAAGTAATAGAATTTTTGAAGACGAGAATTTTGCCCAAAAGCATTGACTGGCAGAGAATAGACAGGACAGCTCAGCAAGCAAAAGAGTCAATACATACGTACCATGAGAGATTGTTGCAGGCATTTAAGCATTACAGTGGTACAGAAATGATTGAGATGAAATACATGATTCATTTTGTGTTCAGATTTGTAGAAGGGCTGAGACCTGAAATTAGCCAGATGATTAAGAGTCAGTTGATTTGCTGGCAAACAAAGACGATTGATGAGGTGTTGCAGTATACAAAGTACTGTAGTGATGAGATTGAATTGAAGCAGAAAAAATTGAAGGAAAAGCTGATGGTGATGCAGATTAAAGCAGCACAAAGAGGGATACAGGGAAATTTTCCACAGCAGCAGCAGGGAAATGTGTTGTTTCAAAATCAGATGAAAGGTAGAGGTCCTGGAGGAATTGGTAATGGAAACCGTAGTCCTGATTTGAATACTGTAGTGGTTCAGAATGATGTGCAGGGAATGAAGAGAGTGTTGCCTTGTCACACTTGCAGAGTGGTTGGACATTGGAAGCGTGAGTGTCCGATGATGGTGCGAGAAGGTGTTGTTCAGCAAACAAGTGACATCAATTTATTCGAAAACATGAGAGGACTGAGAACAAGAGGTCATAATTTTCATAGTAATGTGAGTCAAATGCAGACTTTTCAACCCATGCAGCAGGTGCAAATGCCACAGGTACAAATGACACAGTTGCAGCCAATGCAACAGCAGGTTCAAATGGTACCTAGACAGCAAATTCAAATACCTCAAGCCCCAATGGAACAGCAACAGGTGATGCTTCCTCAACAGGTCACATGTAAGAAGTGTAACCAGAGTAATAACACAGTACACCAATTCCTGTTGTACAGTGAGAATGGAATAAAGGATGATTGGGTGAGCGAGAGTTCGGATGAAGTGGAATGTGTGTTTTTAGCTTCTCTAGAAGTAGATCAGAAAGGCCCACATGTGAAGGGAAAGGTAATGGTCACAAGGTTTCATTCTTCATTGACACAGGAGCTACACGCTCTACAGTAAGAAATTCAGAAGTTCCGAACTTACCCCTTTCAGGAAAGACAGTCCAGATTGTAGGAGCAGCAAATCAGTATTTGACCAACTCAATTACAGAACTAGTTCAGGTTAAAATTGGCAACTTTAAAGGATTGCACAAATTCGTAGTCTGTGATTCAAGTCTGGTATCCCTACTGGGAAGAGACCTGCTGTGTAAAACCAGGTGCTCAATTACTTGTTCGTATGAGGGTATCAAGATACGGACGACTAGTGATGATGAGGATGACTCAGCTCAAACGATCGAGTGTGAGACGATAAATGAGGAGTACCCTCTGATTAATTTCTTTCTAGTATTCACTTTAAAGGGCTTCATCCTGAGTTACAGGGAACAGTTAAAGAGAGAGTACGGGATTCGACAGGGAAATAGATAGGTCTGATAAAAATAGTTGAGCCAGTTAAAGTTCCTGTAAAGCGGAATGCAATTTCTCCTTAGATTCCCAAGTATCACATGCCACAGGATATCCTTGTGAGGGGCCCTCACATAATTGCAGAATTTGTGAAAGAAGGGGTCTTGAAAGAAGTGTGGAGCAGCCCATGTAATTTACTGATAATGGGATTGAAAAAAACATGTGGGAAAGTTTGAATTGTCCAGGATTTGAATAAAAATAAATGACACTGTGATCAAATGTTGCCCTGTGGTGCCAAGTCCACCTGTGATCCTGTTCCAGATTCCATGTGATGCTGAATGGTTCACTGTGATAGACTTGTCACAAGTCTTCTTTTCTGTGCCTGTTCATGAGGACAGTCAATTTCTCTTTTGTATTAAATGTTTAGACCGAGTTTACTGTTGGTGTTGAATTCCTCAAGGGTTTTCAGAGTCACCTTCTATATTCAGTCAGATCTTAAAAAGTAATTTGGAGTAATTGGAATTGTCTTTCCAATCGACATTGGTACAGTACATTGATGACTTGCTGATTGCATCCAAAGCAATGGAAGAGTGCAAGTATGACACGACTGCCTTGTTGAACCATTTGGGAAAGAATGGTCATAAAGTGTCTCCACTTAAATTACAATACTGTCAGAAAGAGGTGAAGTACTTGGGTCATAAGATTGAGAAAGGAATAAGAAAAACATCCAGAGAAAGAGTAACAGCCATTTTGCAGATGAGTCCTCCGACCACACAGAGAGATGTCAGGATGTTTCTAAGGATGGTAGGCTATTGTCGCCAATGGATTCCCAATTTTTCAGTCATTTCCAAGCCATTGCAGAAACTGACTCATGAAGAAGTCACTGATCCCCTAGTATTAGACCAGGCTTTCATGAAAGCGTTTTCTGAGTTGAGAGAGAGGCTGTGCAAAGCTCCGGCTTTGAGTATGCCTGACTACCCTAAGTCCTTCACATTGATTTGTCACGAGCATGATGCATGTTCTTTGTCTGTCTTGATGGAGGTCTTTAGAGGTGTAAACCACCCAGTAGCATATTTTTCAGCTACTTTGGACCCAGTTGCAGCAGCCGTACCAGGCTGTTTGGCTGCAGTTGCAGCGGTTGGACAGAGCCTCACAGAGTGTGAAGGCATAGTGATGGGACATCCCCTAATAATAATGGCCCCTCACTCAGTTGAAGTTTTACTTACCCAAACGAAAACGAAGTACCTGACAGGTGCAAGATTGACTCGATATGAGACGAGTATTCTACGGTCACCAAATGTGTCATTGAAAAGATGTACAGGGCTCAACCAGGCAACCTTATCTCTGAATGAAAAAGACACTGAGGATGATTGTCTTGAAGTAACTGATTTGTGCACAAAACTGAGACCTGATATTAGAGACACCCGATAGGAAGAAAGTGACCAAATTATCTTTGTTGATGGTTCCTGTCTAAGAGACAATACAGGAGTACTGAGAGGAGGATATGCTGTGTGCACAATTACTGGCATCCTAGAAGCGTCTTGGTATTTGGAGTATATTCTGCATATGTAGAGGAACTGCTAGCCCTTACTGGAGCGTGCCATGTTTCTGCCCAGCTTAAAGTTACCATCTATACAGATAGCCAGTATATATTTGAATTAGTCCATGACTTTGGCCAATTGTGGTCACAGAGAGGTTTCATGACCTCTTCTGGTTCGACAGTGGGAAATGGTGAAATAATTAAAGAATTGCTGCAAGCTATCCAAATGCCTGAAAAGATTGCTAAGGTGAAATGCAGTGCACATCTGAATTCACAAGATTTTGTGCCAAGGGGAAATAGATATGCGGATCAAGTTGCAAGTTTTTGCGCATAGAACTGTATATCGTTCAGAGATAAGTGGGAATTATTGCCTGAAGAAGATGAAACATGTCCAAGGTATGCATTGCATGCAATAGATACATTGGAAGAATTGAGAACACTGCAGAATAATGTTGACAGGGAGGAGAAAAGATCATGGAGCAAAATGAAATGTGTGCAGCAACAGGATTAATTGTGGGTTTCAGAAGAGGGTCAATTGGTTTTGTCGAACAGTCTGTTGTCTCAAATGGCTAAGTATTATCATGGTCAAACACATGTTGGGAGGGATGCAATGATTCGCACCTTCAAGCAGAATTGGTTCAATCCAAGGTTTAGACAAGTTGCTAAAGGAGTTTGCCATCTTTGCATTATTTGTCAACAAATGAACGTGGGAAAAGGGAAAGTGGTTAATTTGAGCCACATTCGAAGAGCAGGAGATCCACTCAGCAGAATGCAAATGGATTTTATTGAGGTGCCTCTGTGTGGAGGATTGAAATATGTGTTGGTGATTGTCTGCATCTTTAGTCCTTTGATTGAAGTGTACCCCACACGACGAAATGACAGCCTCATAGTAGTGAAACTACTGCTTAGGGAACTTATATTACATTTTGGGTTTCCGATCTCTTTAGATTCAGATAGAGTAAGTCACTTCAACAATGAAGTAAGTAAATTGCTGTGTGCAGCATTGAATATCGAGCAGAAGTTGTATTGTAGTTACCGCCCTGAATCAGCAGGACTAGTGGAACAGATGAATGGTACCTTGAAATTAAGAATGGCGAAAATGTGTGCATCCACGAATCTGAAATGGCCTGATGCACTTCCATTGGTTCTGATGACAATAGAAACACACCCAACAGGAAGGGAGGATTGTCACTGTGAGAGATCCTCATGGGCAGAGCAATGAGATTGCAAGCAGTTTCTACAAATGCTCTTGTGAACATTACGGATGATATGGTGTTGGACTAATGCAAAGGTCTGGCTGATGTGATTCGCTCGTTTTCTCAGCAGGTGAAAGCCACCACACTGCAACCGTCACATGATCAAGGGCACAACCTGAGAGCTTGTGACTGGGTTGTGGTCTGAAAACATGTGAGGAAGACGTGTTTGGAAACTTAGAGGAAAAGCCTTTTCCAGGTAGTGCTGATCACTACCACAGCTGTGAAGTGTGCTGGAGTTCCGAATAGGACACACACAAGCCATACGAGAAAAGTGACATGTCCTCTGGACAATGAAGAGGATATGTTGAGAGTACCAACAACGACCAGACATGCCTCGGAGCCAGAAAGAGAAAGAGGAACTGAGACCGGATTTGAGCGAGTTAAGAACGGTTCAGTCACTCCTGTAGGAGACAAACGAGAAGACCTCCAGGAGAGTGACAGTGAGCCAATATCAATTGAGGCAACAGGAGAGCCTAGCCAGAGGAGTGCTTTCACAGAAGTAGACAAAGTCAAGAGATAAACAGAGCAAACACCAGACCCCGAGGGGGAAAGAGTTGAGGCGGATCAAAGCCAATGTGGTCTGACTCCTCCTGATCCAGTTGCAGGTCCGTCAAGAGAAAATCCTGCAGAGCAAGAAGAAGTTTCAAGTTCAACACTAAAAAGAGCATTGACCAAAGTTCCACTGAAAGGAGACAAGTGGCCGGAGTCACCAGCGAAGAGAAAAGAAGAAGCAGTTGTAACAACAATCAAGAAAGAAATAGATACGACTAGAGGAGAAGACCTGAGTGAAGGAGAATTGAATGGAGATCGAAAGTTGAAAAGAAAAAGAATAGCAAGTCGAAGGAACGCAGGTCCTGAATGCGCGAATGCAACTGCAAGTGAATAGCAAAGAGAATTGTTGTCTTTTTGTTTTGATCGAGACATTCCAGGTCAATATTTTGGCACTTGAAAAAAGCTAACAAACTGAACTGTTGAGACAAATTGGGAAAAGTACAAAGAGAAGGAGACTGTTGAAAGTAACCGGATAGGACTTTTGAAAACCTGATTTTGACAAAGATAACCTGATTTGACAAAGCTGATAAACCGATTTTGATAAGCTTACCGATTTCAAGAAAAAGGATCCTGAAAGTGAGACTGAAAGCTGCAAATAACTGCTAAAAGAAGATATTTGTTTTTGATTTTTTCTGCATAGTTATAAAACAATTTCTTCTACTTTTTGATCATCAGTCGGAGAAGGAGTTACTTATCATAGTTTGCCTCTTACTTATGGGATAAGTTGTTGTCTGTTACTAACAAGATTTTGTAACAAGGGGCACATCCAATATTTCAATTCAAGCTATGATGTAGTGTTTTCGTTTGTCCCCATAATTAGGTACCTAAGTAGAGTAGCTAAGGACAATGACATAATATTAGTGAGAGGTTTTTTTGAACCCACATTAACTTTTGGGACTGCATATGTGCACAAGAATAACCTGACATGCTTGCTTACACCTTTAGAGAAGAGCTTCTTAGATCAGACAGATGATAGGAGAAAGGCATTGAAAGAGAAATTTGAAAAGGGTTTAGAGAAAAGGACTTCTAGAAATGACTATGCTTTTAGTACAATAAAGACACATAGGAAATTAGCTTTAGATGCGTAACACGTAGGGACGCTTTATATATATACACCTAGATCTAGTATAGTACTGACACCTTGTTTGTGGGAATGAGTGAATGTAGGCATGTGTTTTTGTTTCAGAGTAAGTGGACATTTATGTTGAATGGACACAATCCAGCGATTCCTGGTATATATTATATTTGTGGATCTAATGCTTATTACCATCTTCCAATGGCACATGGCACATGTTATTTGGGGATAGTTTTCCCAAAGCTATTTCAACTTGAAGATTTGAAAAGATGACCGAAATTGCCAGAATTACATCACAGTAGAGAAAGGAGAGAGTCTCCTTCTGGTATAATGGGAGATATATTTGGAGCAATGATTCCTTCAGTAGGGGTTGTTCTGAATTCTATAAAGATTAAAAAGTTGTCTACTATTGCGGACAACATGCTGACAAATTTTTCAGGAGCCATGATCCTGATAGATACAGAATTGGCCACGGAAAGAGCTATGACTCTTCAGAACCGCATTGTGTTAGACATTCTTTTAGCAAAAGATGGCAATGTTTGCAAAATGCTTAATTCAAAGCATTGCAGCTTGGATATTCCTGATAACAGCAAATAAATTAGAAGCGTATTTACTAATCTGACTAACGAGAAAGCTGGTTTGAAAGAGTTGAAGGAACCAGGTGTTTGGGAGAAAGTTGGCAAAGGATTTGCTTCAGTGGGAAATTGGCTCAGCAACATTGGGAAAGGGATATTATTGAAAATAATATAAAAGATATTGATCATTGTGAGTTGCATATTTGGAGCATGGGGAATATGTAAATTGTGCAGAATGATTAAAATGATTAAAATGAAGCAAATGAAGAATGAGCAGAGGAGGCAAGAAATTAAAAGGGAAAATTGGTTTAGGAAAAATTCAAAAAGGCAACAAAGATTTAAGGGGATGGAGATGACAGAAATTTAGATGAAGCAAAAGACAAATTTGTGTGGGAAGATTTGATGTGATGACACATTTAGTCATCAGAGAAGGGATTTTTAACGCTGAGTTTATTAATGAATATTCATGTATTATGAGTGTTGGATTTGCGTAGAAAATGTATTAACGTAAAGAAAAATAATGCACACATTTGAAGCTGAGCCCACCAGAGTGGCCGTCAATGCTCGCAAAGTGTACTTATTAATATGAAAGTTTGAGGTTTTGTTTGATTAATGTAGTAATATGTCATTTAAGTGTTATGACTTAAACACCCATATGCCATATTTATCCAACTGGGCAAAAATGGCACACAGCTGGGAGGCAGAGCCGGAAAATGACGAAAATCCGGATTTGCGTCGAAAATGAACGCCTGGGTCAGGGCAGGCGTTAAGGGACCTGTGGGCTCTTTTCCATGGTGGGAGACCATTGGAGCAGTCGACAGGTGCCCTTCCCTGCACCCAGGGACACCCCCTGCCACCCTAGCCCACTCCTGGTGGACACCCATGGATGGGGGGACCCATCCATGGTGAGTGCAGGTAAGTGCAGGTAAGTATAATTTTATTTATTTATTTTAAGTGGCATAGGGGGGCCTAACTTGGGCCCCCCTACATGCCACTGTGCCCATTTGGCCATGCCCAGGGGACAGCGGTCAACCGGGCATGGCCATGGGGCAGGGGAGCATGACTCCTGTCTTCGATAAGACAGGAGTCATTGCCTGGGGGGTTGTGCGTCAAAAAATGGCGCGAGTCAGGTTAGAGACAATATTTTTGACTCTAACCTGACTTGCACCATTCTTTGACGCACAACCCCCATTCTTCCCTACGCCTCCGCTGCCCGGTTAGAGTAATTTATTTTGACGCTAACAAGGCTGCAGCGTCTGCTAACGTCATTCAATAAATAAGGTGCCCGGCTGGTGCGTTGGAATGGCGTTAGCCGGGGGTAAACTTTTTGCCCAAGCGCAGATTTGCAACAAAAAGTATAAATATGGGCCTAACCGTATTACATATTTATAGGTGTTATCTCAGTACAAAAATGATGAGGTCCAGACATCTGTCAGCTGATACGTTTCTCCGAAACACCACTTTTTGAAGGTAGTGTTACACAAATACTAACATAAGCAACAGAAATAAAAAAATAAAAAAATACATGAAATATAATGAATGTTACACCTTAAGGGCCAGATTTACAAGGCCCTAGCGTCCACTTGTGCCACACTAGCATCATTTTGTTTTAACACTAATGTATCTTAAGGAGACAATTTTTGCCGTACCATATTTACAAAGTGGCACAATACATGCATTGCGCCACTTTGCGACCCCTTGCACCCCATTATGCCTGTGTCAGTCATAATGTGTGCAAGAGGGCGTTCCAGTGATAGGAGTCCTGTAAAAAATGTCGCAGTGAAACCTACAGGATTTCACGGCGCCATTTTTGGCATCAGTTTTAACGCCTGCTCAAAGCAGGCGTTAAAGTGACACACCAATTTTAATCAATGGGCCTCCTTGCACTTTGCTGCACTTGTGTAAAAAGTTTTGAAGGCAGTGCTGCAAAGCGCCGCAATGGCATCAAGGTGGTGCAGGAGCGAAGTACGAAATTGGTGCATCTGCACTGATGTGCCAGTTTCTTGTACATATGTCCCTAAGTTTATAGTAATATTGTTATATGGTAGTAAATTAGATTGCTTGGGCACAGTTTGCTTTTATTCCATAAACGGTGGTCAACAGATCTAAACATTCATTTACTTTCTCAATAGAGAGCAACATGTCATTCATTTTTTAAATTAATGAGATTCTAAAATATGCACGTTCATATTTGATTACATGATAAACTCATCTGTAAGTTACTTTGTTCTTATATTTTTCACTAAATACTTGACTTCTCTTCACCAAGGCCAGGTTAGGCACACTTAAATGTACTTCTTACTTCAAGGTATTTCACTCCACTAATAACTTATGACAAAAATACCAAGTTCTAGACATGCAGCTCAATGTAATATTCAAAACAACTTTGTTACTAGGGGTGAGTGGAACTCACAAAGTTTCATTCCATGGAATTCAGAAAAACTCTGGAAGATTCTGTGGGATTCTGCCAATTGGAGGAAAATATAGGCCAGATGTATCAAGCCTTTTTGCATTCGCAAACGGTGTGAATGCCCGTTTGCGAATGCAAAAATGCCTTTCAGAATTTATGAAAGGCATTCGCAAAGCAAATTTAAGGAATCGCTAAAATAGCGATTCCTTAAATTTGCGAGCCTGTTTAGAGAATCGCAAATTGCGATTCTCTAAATAAGAAATCGCAAATAAGAAATCCTTATTTGCGATTTCTAACCCACATGTAACAAGCAATTCCTTAATGCGAATTTGGCATTAAGGAATTGCTATTACCACCAAGTTGAACTTGGTGGTAACCATGTGCAAATTTTGAAAATGCATTTTTAAAATTGACATGTAACGCACACATGTCCCTTTGGCATGTGTGCGCCTTACATGTCCTGAAATATTTTTTTGGGGTGCAGCAGAGGGGGCTTTAGCCCCCAGCATCATGGGGTTTTGCATTTCCTAAATTGTAAATTTTAGTTAGGAACTCGCACTTTGGGAAATGCAAACAATTTGCATTGGTGTGAATGGGGTCTGTATCGCAATAGCGATTCGGTAATAGCATTTGTGATTTTTTTTAAATCGCTATTACCGAATCGCAAATATGATACATTGTTAATCAGAAATAGCGATTTCTTAAAAATCGCTATTTCCGAATCGCAAATGCCTTTTTTGTTACATCTGGCCCTATGTCTCTTACGCTGCAAGTTTGCACCAGTGGCGCAAGCAAAATTTAAAAATCAGTGCGAACAGCACCAATTGTTCCTGAAGAGTGTGCGGCCATTTGAGCTGAGTTTGCTGCTGCTTGAGTAGAAAATCTACTCGAGCAGCAGCGAATGTACCTGAAAGTCAGCTCTCTGACCATGACCACATGCAAACGCCCATGTTAAAAAATCATGCTAGGGGACACTAAAACTCGTTTGCCAGCTCGCATTTTCTGGATCCTTGTGGAAGAGAAATTCCAGAACCTGGCGATTGGTGGAATTTGACCAGAGCTCCACACTAAAGAGTAATGCAGAGTGGCCAAACTTCTGCCTATTCCCCTGGAAGAAAATAAACATCTCACCCTAACATCTTTAATTATATCTATTTATTTTGCAGAATTGGTACAAATCAAATAATCATTTCTTCTACATTCAATATTGAATTTAGAAATTCGCCACATGTTCAGATCAGTGACATTTTACTTTTTGTCTTAAAAATACAGGATAGATCCTAGTAGTTTTCTCTGACCAAGACTTTCAGATTTTCCAAACCACTCTATCTTCTATTTAATCTGTTTAATGAATCTGAGACGACATCACAGTTTTGAAAACAGATTCTTCATATAGATAAAACCTCAAATGTATGCTGTAGAATTCTTCCAATATATCTTAAGTAGTAAGAATAAGCTAATATTTTTCATCCTTTACTTGCAGAGTATTCACAAAGTGTGTGTTCACTCAGCATCTTCCACTACCACATTCCAACATATGACTGGTTGTATGTATGGACTCTGTTCGATCTTATTGAGTTGGAAATTCATTTTCAAATGCAGTATGACTGTGTGGATGGGTACGTGTTGGAGAGCAGGCATTCATTGGGGATGACTGACATACAGGTTGAATTCACATATGTGCCCTTCCACCAGCAGGAAGGCTTTGAAACTAGGCGGCCCTTAGTGGGTGGGTCAGATTGGACATGAAGACTTAGTGCAGCATTGACTCAGGCCTTGGTGTCCATAATGTAGTCAATAGCTGGGAGAAAATCTCATTCCTCTGCCCAACCTGATCATTGCCCAGTCTGATTATTGAAGAGGTGCGGCCCAGAGGCTTGAGCTGCTGCTGCCTTTGGAACCTTGGGGCGCAGATCCAAATCCTAACCTCAGCTTTAGAGCCAATATTGTTTGATTCTTGGCAAGTCAATTAGGGCCTGAATTAGAGTTTGGCGGATGGGATACACTGTCACAAGTGTGACAGATATCCCATCTGCCATATTGCAAGTGAGATAGGATACAATGCACTTGTAATAACGGAGGCCAAAGTATCCTTCACATTTGTGACGGAGTAACCCATCCTCCAAACTCTTAATCAGTACCTCGCCTCCCTATTCTTAAACGTGTGCAAATTATGTGTTTTATTCCCATTTGATGTACACAATCTACATTTATCTTCCAACCTTGCATGTAATGTGCAGCGCTCTGTATCATCACAGTTAGGTTTGTGCTATCTAAATACCAGTATATATACATACATACACAGCACAATGTGGAAACACTGAGGCACTCTGCAGCAGCCAATGAGCAGGACTGGATGGTATCCATCTGTCCATGGCCTATCTTAGTCCTTACTTCAGGGGCGCACGCCTAGTGGGCATTAACCACATATTGGGTCCAAGGGCGGCTCCTCTGCAGTGGCGGAGGGGCCTCGCTTCCCTGGCTAAGAGCCAGTGGATGAAAAATAAAACAATAGCTTACTAGCCCTAGAGGGGCGGGGCTGGGCCACAGGAGGCCAGAGGAGGGAGAAGGAGAGAGTGCACCTAAGTGCGCTTGTGTGTGTGTTTGGTTGGCCGTCTTAAGCCGGACAAACACACATGCACACTTTGGTTTCTATAACCTGGATGTGTTGAACTGCCAGACTGGAGAAACTGCACAAACTCCAGGGCTGTGTCTGAGCGACAGTCTAAGCCGCTCAGACAATCCTGATGCTGCTTTCATGCTGGTTTCACATGAAAGCAGCGCCAGGATTGCTGAGGAGCCTGTGCTGGTGTCCCAGTGAATGCTGAGACACCAGAAAAGGAGCGAGGCAGCAGGAGGCAGCGGTGATGACGAGAACAGTGTTTTTTTTTTGTTTCACCCGTCCCCGTTGCCATCCCTTGACATTTGCGGCGTCAGCCGCTGATTAGGTCTAAAAAGTTCAAGGGTTGGGGGCAGGATTTAACTTCTATACAGATACCCATGGAATCTGCAGTGTTTTCATGAGGTTTCATTCTTCTGTTGTTTAACACTTGACAAATGCTCTTGAAAAAATAAAACACGCGAACATTTCAATGATGAAAATAATTGTATTGGTGAACACTGGTTTACAAGGACACTGTGCTGGAGTATGGTGTTTCCATAGGCACTACTCATTATTTTATGAAGAGATTGGAACTGTGCAAATTTATGTTTAATTATCTGAGAATGTAATCTAACACGGGTCTCAGTGAAGAAGTTAAACCCTGCAATATTTTGCTTTTCCACTCTCAGTCACATCACTTTTGGGTTCTAGTGTAGAAAGCATATCCTGTCCTTGGGACTCTTCAGTGGAGGCTCTCATGAGATGGGAAATGAAGGGCATATTCTACGATGTAGCCTTGGGTGCAGTGTTGTCACGAGTGCCTCCACTGTGTTAACTAGCATTAGAAAATGACTGCAAGTTATAAGGCACAGAGTTTTTGAGTACAGTGTTTTCCTTTGAAAATCAGTTGTATTCTGGGAGTTGCAGTCTTGGTTCAAGTCAATTAAATTATGGCCACCGTAATTATACATCAGGTTTGGACTACATTATGCGTCAGGGTTGACTAAACTATGCTGCAACAGGTGAATTATGTTGCAAAATATGACACATTTTGTGATAACATTACTTCGCTATTTTGACAGGTTAAAACTCTCTGGGCAAAGGTTTCACATCACTAGTTCAACACCCAAACAGAGAAATAAGACACAGAAAGGTGACTGGTCAACCTTTGCAAAGTGCCTCCGACTGCACAGAAGCATGTGCTGCCACGTTTTTGGTAAGTTTAATCCATTTGACTTAGAAATTTGTTAAAATTTGCAGAACAGCAGCAGATGATTGATCACATGGCACATGCGGAAAATCTATCCTTGTGTAGAAAACGTCTCAGCTACTTAAATGCATAATTCCAGTGCCCTGAACATTATCAAATCTACTAGTTCATGTAAAAACAATGATATGGAGCTTTAACTCCTACGAATGAAACATGATCTACACTTACTGGTGAAATACGTACATTTTCGTTGTAAAGGCGTGCCTGGAAAAGGATTATGCGTGGATAATGTTTTGCATGGTAATGACATGCACAATAAAGGCATATGTACTGTAATGGGTGCATTGCAAAGGCATGCGTAGTAATGGCACACATTGTTCGATCATACGACCGCCTATACCATGCACATTTTTACCATGCTTATTCCTTTACTGCTCATGCTTTTACAAGGAAAATGTAAGTATTTTGCAGATAACCATAGACGGCTATTCACCATAAACCCTAAAAATACTCTTGCCACCCAAATATCCCTACCCGTCCTAAACCTACAAAATACCCCTCTCACCCAAATACCCCTACTCACCCTAAAACCTAAAAATAGTCCTGCCACCCAAATATCCCTCCCTTCCCTAAAACCTTAAAATATAATTGACGCGCAAATACCCTTAGACACCATAAAAATACTCCTGCAGCCAAAATACCCTTACCCACTCTAAACCCTACAAATCAGCACCCAAATCCCTTACCCACCCTAAAACCTATACTCATGGAGGGACTTTTTATATAATCACTGTCTGGGCATTCACATACATTATGGAAAAAGGTTGTGATGTTTGCTCATATGTGTCGCTGCAAAACATATGACCAAGCAATGTGGTAACACCTTTAAGGAGGCTACTATAGTTGTTACTGAGATTTCCTTTGGATACTTTGGGCCAGATCTCCAAGGCCCTTGTGCCCCTTAGTGCCACATTTGTGGTGACATTTTTGCTGTAAATGTGAGATTCATGGGCCAATACCATGGCACCATATTTACAAGATGGCGCAAAACTAGGTTTGCGCCACCTTGTAAACCCTTTGCGCCACGTCAAGCATAATATATGCATGATGTATGCAAAAGGGGCGTTCCCTCATGAGGGGGTTGCTAAAAATGGTGCAATAGAATATACAAGATTCCATTGCGCCCTTTCTAGCGTCTTTTTTAATGCCTGCTTAAAGCAGGTGTTAAAATGAGGCGCCCATTGATTTTAATGGGCCTCTTAACACTATGCTGGACTAGCGTAATTCTTTTTTACGCTAATCCAGTATAGTGCTACAGAAGTGTAAAAAAAATGATGCTATTGCCCCTAACATGTGCCATGGTGTGCTGTATTTTAAATACAGTGCTACCATTGTGGCATTAGGGGACGAAAGGGGGGGCACCAAGAAAAGTGGCGCACCTCCAGTGATGCACCACTTTCTTGAAAATATGGCTCTTTGTATCATTTAACTGCCAAGATAAAACAGTTTGATGCAACATTGTAGCGAGCAATGTAAATAATCTGTTTGCTGTCAACTATAGAGATATTTTGGTAATGGCGTTTTGAGATGCACCGGATGGGGATGTATATAATTTATGTTTATGATTGATAATTGTAGCGAGTCATGTGATATGTAAGGGATTGTGGGTGGTTTTGCATTGACATTTTTTTTTTTTTTGTGAACCTAAGGGAAAGGACCGGTTAATACAGGTATGCTTTCTTTGTTTATGATTCTCAACAGTTTATATTGTGTAGTAGAATGCTACGGGTCATGTGACCAAGAACCAATGTGGTTAAAACACGTAATGGTGGAAAAAGTGTTGAAATAAAATGGATCACTGCATTATCTGGGCTTGAGTGGCTCGTCGTTGCTCTTTAGTTGAGTGAGGAACTGAGTGGATATTTTGTCGGTGACGCCCACGCCCAAGCCCCATCCGCGTGACTGGGCATCCACAGGGTCAGATTTTGTTGGAAGTGCTTGTTGGATGGAAACGACCGAGGGCAGAATCTGAATATTAAAGGACTTGAGAAGAGCAGCAGTTACTTAGTGCAACACCAATCACTTTGCAACTAGAATATTACAAATTGAGTGGGATAAGCAGCCAGGGTTTTTGAGGGGGACCGATCCCCATAAACAGAGCCATTGCAGGATAAGAGAAACCACAATATGGCAGATGACTTTGCCAGAGGACAAGAGGCTTCTGCTGAGTGTGTTTAACCCCAGAAATAGCATGTCACAAGTAATGGCTCAACAGACGGACAAGATTCTAATGTGAATGATTAACAGAAAATGAACCTCCTAGAGAAACTTCATCGGAAACAGGTCAGTTGCTGGTGGAAGGAAACTTCCCTTCAAAAGTATTTGGAAGTCAGAACCCACAATTGCTGACCGAGTGGGTGGAGAACTGGAACTTGCATTCTCAAGGGATGATGAAATACAAGTTAAATATGCATTGAAGGAGCACCAGAATTAATGGAGAAAATATAGAAATTGCTCATGGAGATTAGAACAGAGGCTGATCTGGAATTGTTAACCAGTTCACTCAAAGTAGTGAACAAATTATTGCAAATCTATGAGATGGTGATCATTCAGCTCAAGCAAAGAAAATTTCAATGTGATGAGAATGATTATCAGACTGGAGGAATCATAACATTTTTGAGTAAATTTGATAGAATGAGGGCCAAGCTAGCATGGGAAAACACATTGCAAGTTATGGACAAAAGAGCAGATGACACTGCTAGTGATGCCACCTCTGATTTATCTCGTAATGATAAGTCAACTCCACCCCACAGAAACCAGATGTCTTTTTCTGAGGAGTACAGCCTGTGAAAACCAAACTGCAGTCTTTTCAAAATGCTCAAAAAAGGGAAAAACATAGGAAATCTAGTGAGAAGTGACAGAAAAGAAGACAAAAGCAACAAGACAGTCATGGGAACAAGGGGACAAGGGAGGAAGTGACAATGATGAAGTAGAGGACTGTGGAAAGCCGGTTAATGGTAAAACTTTCTCCTCTTAAACTGTCTGATACTGAGAAGTGGCTGCTACAACAGGGACTCTCTTTTTGCCCCAATTTTCCCAATGACTATGCACAAATGAGGGTGGACTTGTTTAAGTTTGCCCGCGAATTGAAGTTGTGTAAAATGCATGCACATAAGCAATCTTTGAGCTACGTCCAAGGAACACCCACTCACACCAAATCTAATCTTCTTATTGATGACATTAAATTTGCATAATTTATATAATTTGAACATTATAATGGCAACTGACACAGAACCTAGAACAGATGAATGTGACCCCTTCGATCCAGGGATTGTGTCAGAATTAGTCAGCAACTTTGGTTTAAGAACTGATTTAACTGTAGAAGAAGAAGAAGAAGAAACTTTATTCGGTATGAAAAAATTCATCCATTACAGCAATATAATCAACCAATAAATTATTTAAAATACAGATAAAAACCATATGTAATAAAAACACCCATCATAAGAATTATAATCATAAAAACAGAAAAAGAATAAGAAGAAATCACTCTAAAAATTGTACATTTTTTCGCCAGGTAGTAGCTCCCTTCAGGAATGATCCCAGGCCCTTCCATACCAATACATCAGAGGCCATTTGCAACCACATAAAAGCAGGACGGTATTGCACAAAACCCTTGTTCCTTAAGAGTGGTAATAAAAATCGGATTCTAAAAGGTGCATAAAAAACACAGAAAAGTGTAAAATGAATCAAGGTCTGATGGGACACCCCATCACAGGGGCAGGGTCTAAAACATTTTTCCCCATACTGACCTAAAGGGAAGCACAAATTACTTCTAAGGATCCCCAAGCGAAATCGAGTTATGAGAGACCTTTCCCTCACATCCTTGATTTCTAAGAGATATCGCTCAGGACCCACCCACATCTTTAGCACAATAAAATCCCTGATCGATTTTTTCCCCAGAGCCTCCCCCTCTCTCTTAGTCTCCTGGATTCTCACAAAGTTATCCTTAGCCCATTTCTTATCATAGCTAGTCAGGTCCTCGGGATAGTCAAACAAATCAGGCCGCCCCAGATCATGTGCCATCTTCCTTATGTGCGACAACCAGGGAATATGCTTTACATTATCGCATGCCAGACAGTCCCTTAGGATATCCCTATTAAAAGTGGCATGTTCGTTGCTCCAAACTGAGATCCATAGCAGAAGGGGGGCCAGCTGGATAATGTCCTGTACATACTCAAGCTCGAGTTCCAGGTGTAGGCAAAAACCAGGAATATTTTGTCCAACACCCAGAAGCCTTCTACAAAAACGATTTTCTTCCACCATAAGGGCACGGGGATCCCCAAAACCCCAAAGTGCCGAGCCATACAGGAGGACAGGTAGGCATTTCCGCCTATAGATTTCAAGCATGGATTTGACAGGTTTACTGCGTACCCTAGCCGCAAAGTCAAAGGTTGCACCAACTGTTGCATGAAAAAGCACAATCCTTCTGGCAATACAGGGTTTCCAAGATCCTTTCTCATCAAAAATGACCCCTAAATATGGGAACTCGTGGACTCTGCTAATAGCTTGATCACCCACCCTTAGCTCCCCCACCCTGCTCATAGGTTTACCGTACACCATGAAATGCGATTTCTTAAAGTTTATCTCCAGTCCCAAAGCTGACATAAAAATAGCATAAGCTCTAACTAATTCTCGGAGACCGTTCATCGTGCGGGCCATAAGGACTGCGTCATCCGCATACGTCAGCACAGGGATATCAATACCTTTCACCTTCGGGACATCCCTGCAATATTCCATCAGAAAGTCGGACAATCCATTTGTATATAGTAGGAACAAGGTAGGGGCCAACACACACCCCTGGCGCACGCCCCTTGAAAGCTTAAAGGCCTCAGAGCATTCCCCATTTGGGCCCACCCTCACATTTGCGATTGTCCCTAAATGGAGATACCGAAGAAGCTCTACAATATCCGGATCCAGCCCTGACTGAATTAGCCTTTTCCATAATAAGGACCGGTTCACTTTATCGAAAGCACAGCTAAGGTCCATAAATGCAAGATAAAGGGTACCTTGCCTAGCCTGGGTGTATTTACCGATCAGCATTAGTAAATTGAGACATTGTTCTTGCGTGCCGAGGCCTTCCCTGAAGCCATACTGTTCCCGACTTAAAATATCATTTCCTATCATCCAGGCCTCCAAACGACCTAGGATAATTCGTCCCAGAATCTTCGCAGAGGAATCCAAGAGTGATATGGGGCGATAGGACTTAGGATCATTACGATCCCCCTTTTTAAACACTGGAACTATGCATGCCAGTCTCCAAGAGGCAGGGATACCCACAGTGACAGCTGCATTGAGGACATTTAAAAGGATGGGTGCCCACAAATGAGGGTTAGATTTATACATGTCCATCAGGATCGAGTCCGGGCCCGGAGCTTTATTATTTGCGCTACTCTGTATTGCATCAATAACCTCCTGTAGTGAAAACCTGATTGCTAGGTTAGGAGCCGCATCATACACGCTCTCCCGAATATTTCTTAGGGGGGTACCATCGAATAATCCACAGAAATGAGTTACCCAGGCCTCCGGGGCGATATTACAGCCAAGGCCCTCAGAGGTTTCTGTTACAAAGGAGCTTTTATTTACCACCTTCCAGAACAGGCCAGGGTCCTACAAAGCTGTAGCACGCTCTAACTCTTCCCAAGCTTTGTCTTTATATTTTTGCTTACTATCCCTCAGGGCCCTTTTATACTTCATTCTAGCTTCTCTTACGAGAACCCAGTCTCTAGGGTGAGTCTTGGTAGCCATCTTTAAGTTTACCCTTGCATCATAGCAGGCTTTGTCGTACCAGCCACATTTACGTTTGCTGGGGTGGCTGCCAACTGGAAAGAGGCAGTCACTGACTGCTGCATTTACTACCGTTATCGCATCTATAACAGTCGTGGGATTTGGTGCTTCTGTCAGGAGTATTTCCATAAATAGGTGCAAGTTTTCCCCCACAACCCTTTTAACTATTTTTTGAGAGTCTACTTGCTTCCACCCAAGCCTCCTACCCTGATTCCTTGTCTCCACCATTACAGGCCTACCTCGACCCCGTAAACGCTGGACCCCAGGGAGTTTAAAGGACAGTATAAGGGGATTATGATCGCTAAAACACTCGCCTAACACTTTACCCCCAATCACCAAGCCTCTCATAGGAGGAGAGACAAAAATATAATCAATGGTGGATCCAGACCCTCTTCCCACATAGGTTGGAAGTTGATGGGTGCCTACAGCTTCAATATCATAGAAATTTTAGAGGCCCAACTTCCTGAGTTCCTTTAATAGATCTCTGCCTCTAGGATGCTGCAGACCATGCGCTGAGTAGTCCTCGCAGTCAGGAGTAAAGGGATTAACCACAGTGCTTACCCTGCCCAATTTGGCATTAAAATCCCCCGAGATGATGGCACGAAATTCCAATCCCACCTTCTCCATTCTATATTTCATGACCTTAAGAACGGAGAATAAGGCCCCAATTTGGCACCCCACATCCCACACTGCATTATAAAAATTGACCAGTAATATATTAAAATGATTAGAGAAGAGTACCCAGACTAGCAATATACCTTGATGGTTGCAGTTTATTTGAAAGGCACCCACTATCTTTGAGAGACGAATTAGGGTGACCAGGCCACCTTTTGAGCGACCGCCAAGAGACTGCACAGCTGGAATCGCATATCTGTCAAACCCATCCCACACAGACAGACCTTCCGACCAGGTTTCCTGAAGCATGATGACATCATAATTTGCCACACACCCAACCCAAGCTTGGTCTGATAGCTTAGCATCATAGCCCGCAATGTTCCATGAGATAAGATTACACTGTGTGAGCACCTCTTCTTGTACAGCCGGCACTTCAGCGCATAGTCAGTCCACCCCTTCCAGGGATAGATTGCTGTTAGTTCTTCTGCTATTTTCCTGCCGGCTTATCTGTCCCAGGGGGAGATTCCTCCCAGAGCCAAGAGACACCCCAGTACTCAGACGCATGTGATCGTAGAAATAGCCCAAAGGGACCATACCCATTTGACTTATTCTACACACAGGAGGACGGAAGCTAGAAAGAAGCCTTTTAGTCAAGGCAGGATATCTGACGTTAATGATAATACAGTCATCATTTCCCACCTTAGTTTTAGGACCAACCCAGCCAATTCTTCTGGCAAGCAGAATATCCTTAAACTCTTTACATGAAAAATCACAATTGTTACTCAGCCAGTGGCCAGCCTTATTTATGAGTTGGTTGGTAGACTCAGTTGTCCCAGAAACAAGAGCAGGCACATTCGTCAGGACTACGACATAGGGGGCACATGCTGGGGGGAGATCCAAGCAAGCTGAGGAGGGCCTGGCCATTGGCGGGTTCAAAACATCGTTTTCAGACAGCAGTTGGCCATCCCCCTTGGCTGTCACAGTAACCGTCTCAGGCTGCCTCGTGCAGCTAGACATATTGACGGGCCCCTCTGGCCTTACTGGAAAAGGAGCAGTCTTAACACAGGCACCCTGATCCCCTAAATTTACCGGATTTACCGGTAGGTAGGGTGATTTACCCAAGAGCCCCAGAGGTCCTGCAGCTACCTCTGGAAGGACCACCTCCTCCCCGGCGCAGGGATGCTTAGTTGGAGCCATACCATGTCCTCCTTGGCTACCATGCTCATAGATCAGGGATACTGTTCTTTCTATGGCTGATAGTTTTGCCACCACGGGAGCCAAAATCTCCTGTATCATTTCTCGAAATTTGGTCAGTATACCAGTTACATCACACCCCAAAAGCTGGCCAGGAGCAAAGTCACTGCTCGCATCCTTGGGGTGTTCCAGGAGAGGTGTTTTCGTCTTGGGTATCAGTTTTTTTAGGGCTTTCTTTTTCCTTGGAGGGGGACTACACTTTTCCATGGGGCAGGCCGGGGGAGAAGATATTAAAAGTCTTTTACTTCTTCTTGAGGGGCCAACCCCCCCAGAGTCCACTGCTGACTCCGTTCTCACAGCCTCAACAGGCTCAGTATCGGCCATACCAGTACCTTCCCCCCCCCCGGTATTCCCCCTCCACAGCCACAGCCTCACAAGAGCTTTTATCTATTGAGGTGTGGTGCCAATCCTCTAATTCCATGGATAGCCTCCTCTCAGCCAGATCAATCTCCTTTGTAACAACCCCGACTGCTCTTGCAAGAAAGGAGTCTAAAGTGGTGGTACCACAACCCTGTCTGCTACACCCTCCACTACCCCCCAGAGGATCTGATGAAGGACCTTTTTTCCTGCCCATTTTCACAGTAGACAGACAGGCAACAGGCAGGGCAGACTGATTTAGGCTAATTAGGCTTTTTATAAGACCACTAACACAGAGAGGAGGGCTTCAGGATGCACGTTGTGGGTTAAATAAGTTTAGACAGTCAAACCTTGCTGAAAGCGAAAGAGGGGTGGCCCAGCCCAGCCTCTTACGGGCGATGACGGGCGCAGGACGGGCCCGCCCTTGGCCCGGGCTTCGCCCGGGCGCCACCCGCGCGCGTCTCGCGACGGCGGGAGCGCGATGTACTTTTTAAAGGGCTCCTGCCCCTTGGAGACAGATGACGCCTTCCCAAATGCGGCCAATGCGCTACCCGCGACGGCGGGAGCGCGATGTACTTTTTAAAGGGCTCCTGCCCCTTGGAGACAGATGACGCCTTCCCAAATGCGGCCAATGCGCTACCCGCGACGGCGGGAGCGCGATGTACTTTTTAAAGGGCTCCTGCCCCTTGGAGACAGATGACGCCTTCCCAAATGCGGCCAATGCGCTACCCACAGAACTTAGAATACCATCTAAATTTGTACTCCAAATGCCCAGAGACAATATTGATTTTTCTGTGTAATTTGGTATCTAATAACATTTTACAGCTATGTAAAAAATGGACAGAGTCTGGAATTTGATGAAAGAGTAATGTGAGGCCATTGGGATACTACCGAAGGATGATAACATTATTATCAAACCTCTGACAAAGTGGACAAAGTTGTTCTAATTTCAAGGGAGAGTTATGTCAAGGAGGCACACAGACAGTTTAATGATGAATCATGCTATGTTAAAGTGGATAGGGCATACTTTGTGGAATCAACAACTTAGGTATTTTGAGCAGCTCAAGGAGTAGCACAATCACCTGCTGTTTGATTGGGATGAGTATCAATACCTTAAGAATGCTACACATGTTGTGCTACACTATACTTGCTACCCAAAATGTATAAGAACAATGTGAATCCCTGTGAGAGACTTATAGTGTAATCAAGGAATAGCTCACTCAAACATACTTCTGTATATGTGGACCATTTTCAGTTCCCCCTTGTCAGAAATCTGTCTTCATATGCCAGAGACACCACAATCTTTTTGGATAAAATTCATTATCTAAACTGGGAGACATCTTAAATTCGGGTGTGCTTTGACATTGAAAGCCTTTACACTAGTATACAGCATAATGTTGGGCTTGCTGTTTGTAAACACTTCCTGAGACCAATAGGGATTAACCTTTTGGAACATACATGATTTTATGAATGTTTCACATTTGTATGAGTGAGAACATTGTTTTGTTTGAAGACCGGCACTTCAAGCAGATTCAGGGTACAGTGATGGGCACCTGTTTCACCCCCAGCTATGCCAACTTGATGATAGGCTGGTGGGAGGAACAGGTACTCTGTGCTGATGAGATGGGGGTATGGGCAGAGGAGGTTGTGATTTGGCTGCAGTATATTGATGACATTTTATACACCTTGAATTGTCATGAGAATTATCTTAAACGGTTTGCTGCAGCCATTAATTTGATCAATATGAATTTGAGGTTCCATATGACTTACTGTAAAGTGACAATTGACTTTGTAGATCTGAGACTTACTGTACAGAACCAGACTTTAATGACTGAATTGTTTAGAAAAAGCAAGGCGGGGAACTCTATTCTGCACTCCCACAGCTGTTTAGTTTGAGTGTCCCTTATAGTGAATTTCTTTGTGTGAAACACAGTTGTGCTTGGATGGGAGGGAATCGCAGGGCAAGGTTGGACATGGTAAGAAGATTCAAAGACCCAAATAAGTGGCTGGATTTTGCAAGCAAAAGAACAGACAGTGTCAACAGGGAGGAGGCTGTCTTTAGATCTAACAAACAAAAACAGTACACCGGCAGTGAAACAATTAGATTTATTACCAAGCAAAACCGTTTTTCAAGTAAATTCAGATTGATACTATGTGGGAAATTGTTCATTGGCTCCACCATCTTTCCGGTAAAGAAACAGATATTGGAGCACATGTGGGCAGTTACCAATAATGATACAAATTACAGCACTACACAACATTTTCGTGAGGCATATCAGGGTGATTGGAAGTAGAGTCATTCCTTTGGAATTGACACTGTACAGAAACTGATTGAGATAGGGTGCTTGCTCTCCATAGGTCAGAGTCTAAATTAATTCTACAAGCCGGGTGCATTGCTCCAGCTGGGATGAATGTGGATGAGGAACTGAATGTCCATGAGTGACTTTTCAGCATTTAGATAGTGCCCCTAGACCTTAGATAGTGCTCCTGAACCTGCTATTTATCCCTTTTTTTGCTTTTTGCCCCCCCCCCTTTTCCTGTTGACCTGTGGATGGAGGGTTAACCATTGGATGACTGAGTTTTTGTTTGATTGTTTTTGGAGGGAGCGATAAGTTGCTGGGATCTTGTCCACTCTCTCTCTCTTTTTTTCCCTGTGAGTGAGTGTTTTTGAGGTTTTAAAGCTCTTTGATTCTTACTTTGCAGATGGAAACTCACATGTACTGGAAATGTTTGTTTCAAGTACTACAGCTTATGATGTGGATGCCTAAGAATACTAGAGTGTGCTTCATGAGAATTAGTGAGGCTAACCTTGCATCGCATGTTACATGGGGCTAGTATAGCCGAAATTCATGAGACTATAATATCTCAAATAGTTGAAGAGGTTCTAATCATGGAGGAACATTTTATACGATCCTTGTCCGGCTTTTCATGCACATTATCTCAAATGTTTGCCCATATATGCTGCTGCAAAACGGATGGCCAAGTGATGTGGTAACACCTTTAAGGGAGGCTACTATAGTTTTTCCTGAGTTTTCCTTTGGATACTTTGTATCCTTTAACTGCTGAGACAAAACAGTGTGATGCAACATTGTACCTAGCAATGCAAATAGTCTGTTTGAAGTTAACTACGAGCAGGATATTTATTTGAAAGTATGGTAGATATCTTGGTGATGGCATTTTGGGATGCACAAGGGTGGAGATGTATATAATTTATGTTTGTGATTGATCATTGTAGCAAATCTCCAACATGTGATATTATGGGATTATGGATGTTTTCGTATTGACTTATATTTGTTGTTTGATTTATTTTGTGAACCCAAGGAAAAGGAATGGTCGATACAAGTATGCTTTTTATGTTTATAATTAGCAACAGTTTACACTGTGTAGTAGTCACAGGTCATGTGACCAAGATCTGATGTAGTCAAAATGCGTAAAGGTGGGAAAAGTGGTGAGGTAAAATAGATCACTGCATTATACCGGCTTGTGTGTCTCATCATTGCTCTTCAATCAAGTGAAGAACTGAACTGATATAGATAGATAGATAGATAGATAGATAGATAGATAGATAGATAGATAGATAGATGGATAGATAGATAGATAAAGGTTTTTTACTGAGCTGCAAAATACTTACATTTTCGCTGCAAAGGCATTCCTTTTTAAGGATATATACATGGTAAAATTCTTCATGGAAAAGATATGTGTGGTAAAGGCATATTCATTGTAATGGACCCATTGTAAAGGAATGCGTGGTAATGGCGTGCGTGGTTCTGTCATACAACCCACTGGTGGCATCCAGACCTTTGGTAACTAGTAATTTGAAGGCAGACAAATCATACATCTCTTTGGTTCTGTGATTTTGGGGGGTCAGGCCAAATCCAGTGAAGAAGCTGGGCCAGTGGCACATACATGCTAGTTATTAGACTGCACGGTGGCCAGTGCTTGCTGTCTAACTCCCCTGAATGTCCTTAGCCTAATGCTAGGGGGTTTCCTGTCACACTGCAGCTCATCTGCCTTTCCCAGCATGGCCTCCTAGAGGGCAGACTGCGGACGAACTTAATGAGGAGGATTGGAACAGCAGCAGAAAAGTAAATGGCAGAGTATTCTCTGCAGTATAGCCCAAGCTCCTGGGGCTACACTAGTTTATTGAAACATAGATATTGGGGACAGAGCTAGAAAGAGGAAGCAGACGGGCGTGGCTTCTGTCCAAGAAGATGGCACCTAGACGGTAAGCTCCACCGCGCCCCACACAAATCGCCTCTGCCGCCACCCACGATTGTCCCCTCACCTTCCTCCCAACATACCTGCACCTCCTCAATACACGGAGATGCTACCAACATGCCCAGAACCGGCCTTGCCGCATGCAGAAGGGAGGTTTGGACCACATGCTGGTGCGTATCCCGATCCGCAGCTTTGAACCAGCGGTATGCCTGTCCCTAACATGGCCGATAGAGGGTCTCTGGCCTGGCTAGACGTAATCGCATCACTAGTGCTCCCTTAAAAGATCAAGTTACCTTGATTGGGAACCTGCAACATACCTGCCCGCAGTGCATTTTCAACTTAAACTAACGCATGTCCCTCAGGGTTAAGCCTTAAAGCCACCTTTTTCAATGCCTGACCTTAAGATCACCACCTCTCTATGATCTGCAGCTTACAGAAAATTCCCTGTGATTATACCCTGATGTATTCCAGCTAGTCACCATTGACCTCCCCCACTCAGTAGACCATGGTCTCTCTTGAAAACCCAAGGATATATATATATATATAGAGAGAGAGAAAGAACTTTATGTGGCTTATGATGGTTAGAATAATACAATGAACTGAGATCTGAGAACACCTCTCACAACTGAGAACTGAGAGAACTGAGACCACCTACCACAGCTGAGTGCATTGAGAGCACCATCAACACAATTGTTAACGTGTACTCCTGGGAGCTGAGGGTAAAGCTTTCAATTTAAGTCAAGATGTGCTCTGAGTTACATGAAGTAATACCATATACCCATACCAGAGACAGCAGGTGGTTTAAGAAACTCATCAAATACTCATCAAATACTGCTCATCTCACTAATCGTTGTTCATCATTTCAGGTGACCTTTCAACAAGTATACCACTAAACTTCAATCAAACCCTGGTCACTGGACAAAGGAGGATTCTACAACACCATGACAGAACCCAGAACGCAGGACAGAGGTGGTCCCAAAGACTTTAAACCTGCGCAAAAAAGTTAAAAACAGGAACTTTCCACACCATACTCCCCTATTAAACCAAAAACAGGTAATTGGCCAACACTAGAACTAATTATGCAAAAACAGGCATCTCTTCACACCCTCGCTCAGTCCACAAAAACAACCACGGAACATGACATCTCCTCCTTTTAACAAGACATGTGCCTAATAACCAGCAGAGTCTCCAAAGTAGAATCGTGCATAAGTAATCTAGAGGATTATGATCGTACCTCAGCTAAACCAATGGCAACAGCCTCAATAAAACTAACATGCTTCGAGAAACACATCATGGAGCTAGAGTACAGAAATAGGAGAGGTAATCTCTGGATATTTGGCCTCCCGGAAGGAACAGAGGCCCAAATTTAAGGAAAATGGCTCTGCATTATATGCAGTGCCACTTTTCTTGCACCCATTAGTGCCCCCTAATGCCACCACGTGTGCGCCATATTAAACATATGTCGCACCATGGAGCAGGTTAGGGACAATGGCATTCAAATATTTGGCTCTATTGTAGTACATTGCAGGATTAGCGCCAAACATTTTGGCGCTAGTCCTGCAAGGTACAGAGAGGCCCATTATAAATAATGGTGTGCCCCCTTTTAACGCCAACTCTAAGCAGGTATTAAAAATAACTGCTAAAAATGGAACAGTGGAATCACATAGATTCCACTGAGTCATTTTTGCAGTCCCTTTAATGGGAGAACACCCCCCTTGCATACGTTATGCCTGGTGCAGGCATAATGTGGAGCAAGGGTTACAAAGTGGTGCGATGCATGTATTACGCCACTTTTAAAATCTGGCGTGGTGAATTTGGCCTTGTTGACCCACATTAGCTTCATAAAAAATGAAGCTAATGTTACGCAAGGAGGAGCTAGGATCTTTTAAATTTGGGCCAGAGTCTCTAGCTCCATCGTGCACCGCGTTCATTGAGAAATGGATCCCCCAAGTCTTAGGAATAAACTTTGAAAAAGACTTTGAAATAACATGGGCCCATAGAATTCCCATCTATTCTACCAAAAGCTCTGATACCCTACGAGCACTCATCTTCAGACCTGTCCGATACTCACATAAAGAGTCCATCAATACCCAGATAAAGACATACAAAGGATCAAATGGCAAGAGGCATCCATTGGGATATCTCAAGATTACTCTAAAGACACCTTGAAAAAGAGGAAAGCATTTCTTTCCTTACACCAACCCCTAAAAGCCTCACCAATTCAGTTCTCATTCATTGGTCTTGCACGAGTAAGAAAATCCACAATGGCAGGAACCTAAAGACCTGGAATCCTTTAGTTCTGAGATTGAAAACTCAAAGATGTACACCAAATAATATGCAGAAGGCGCTAACAACCCCCCTCTAACTAACAAATTTAGGCCCATATTTATCCTTTTTTAGCGCTGCATTTACGTCATTTTTTTACGCAAAAGCGGCACAAACTCACAAAATACAAGTATATTTTGAAAGTTTGTGCCGTTTTGCGTCAGAAAATGACGCAAATGTGGTGCTAAAAAAGTATAAATATAGGCCTTAATTTACCAACCAACTTACCCCAAAACATTCCATTACCTAGTGCCTAATTGATCAACCAACCAATCATCTACCAACTGTATCAACCAGCGAATGACAGTAATATAGAGTATGCAGTTACCCTAAAGGTTTTCCTTATCTGGTATAAATTCTAAATTATGCGCATTTTAATGAATAAGGGTGATTCACTTCACCTTCACCTTCTATAACCAGCATGCTGCGATTAACTCTTAACTAGGATCACACCCCTCCAATCAGCTTCTAAGTAATCATCTTTATGACCCGATAACCCAATCTACTAAGGTAATCTCACACATACCCCTAAAAATTAGGTTAACATTTCTGATGTTCTATGGGTTATAGCATCTCGCTTCCCCAGACCATCTAGAGGTCACTAACAAAATGAGAATTTAGATATTAACACATAGATAGGGTTTACTGAGATGTTATTCAGATGATATTGATATGACATCATGATATTCAGATGATGTCTTGCCCTTGCATCTGCTTTTGCACCCTTCCCAGCCGACACAGTTGTCAATGGTTGTAAAAATGTCCTACTCTCAGATGATATGTAATTGATAACATAAATGTTTGCGACTCAATGTTGTTCAGTATTGCTCAGTATTACTCAGTGTTACTTATGTGTCCGCATTTATCAACCCTTTCCTTCACAATGTCTCCTACCAAAAACCATTTGAAGATGTGCACCTAACAATATACAGAAGGCACTTACACTCCACGTCCAACAAACACAACTTTCCAACAAACTTACACCAACAAACATGCCACTATGCAGTGCCTAACTTATTTACCAGCTAATAGAATGCCAAACTATCAACCGCCTAATGATAGTTAGATATAGCACATAGTCACCCTAATGATGTTCTTTGGCTACTATACAGTGCATGGTTGCATGCTCTAATGTAATACAGTGTTTTCTTTTGTTGTTGATTTCTATTCCCAGCAAGCTGCAAATATTAATTGATTTGGATCACACTCCACTAATCTGCCTATTTTGCTTTATGTTCCACTACTATATCCCAGCCTTAACAAGATACTAATCCTACCTACTTAGACAATCTCAGATCGACCCCGAATAATTAAATTAATATATCGGGTGACCTACAGGGTATAGCACCTTGCTTTCCTAGACCTTTTAGAGACCACTAACAAAATTAAAATTGAGGCACTGTCCTATAGGTATGGTTTGCTCAGATGTTACTCAGATGATTTTAGTATGTTATGATGACATGATATTCAGATGATGTTCTGTTTTTCACTTCTGCTTCTGCAACTCGCTCAGCTGACATAGATGTTAACGATTATAAGAATGTCTTACTCTTAGATGGTATGTAGTATGTAATGTAAATGTTTGCTATTCAATGATACTCAATGTTGAACACCGTTAATCAAGGTTACTGATGTTTCAGAGGTTACCAACCCATTCCTCCACAGTATCTCATTTCAACTAGCACTCATGTCCCTAAACAGTCCATGTATGTCATTCGACCACACCAGTAATATGCAAGCAGCCTGTTTCACCAAATTAATGTATTTGAAAACCTCCACAGTGCTCTGTCATCCATTTAGATTTTATTCACAACCCTCATAGAACCTATCAGTACACCACCTAATAGGTGTGGCCCTCGACCCCTGTGCCAGGCCCGACCTCTTGTGGCCCCACCACCCGCTGTCTGCTTTAGATTTCCTTAGGTATCCTTTTAGGTAACCTAGTTATAATACTACACTCTGTTACCTTCAGCTTCCATTCCCCTACCCAGCACCTCCCGTTCCCACCCCATATAGCTCTCCCAATGTGCCCACTGCTATCCCACACCCTCCCCTCAACTCCCACCCTCCTAAATAGGAAAAAAACACATGTAACACAGCTCACCTGGACCAACCCTATTAACTATGCATAACCTAAAAATCCAATCCCTTAACATCAAGGGACTAAACCATCCAACGAAATGACAAACAATCTTACACTACGCTCACAAACTTTAGGGAGACATCATTTTCCTACAGGAAATCAAAGTTGCCTTAAAAAAAGCACTTCTACTAAGAAAATCATAGGTGGGTGATTTATCCAGCGCTCCAGCCCGCAACACAAAAAATTGCCTAATCACTCTTGTTTCCTCATTCTCTGGGCTATCCGTTACCACAATGGAGGCAGACCCTGAAAGGAGACGGCTGATTACCAAACTCCAGAAACTTAACACTGACCTTATTACTGTGAATATATATGCCCCTTACACCGTTAACCCAATCTACTGGTTAACCTTAACAAAAAACTCTCTAGCCTACCCGTGCACTGCAGCCTCACAATGGGTGGGGATGTTAACCTCCCGTGGGACAGCATCGTAGGGAGAAACTCTGCATGCCTTTTCAAACCCAATAAATTACACAAACAAATACCGAACCTTTGCAAAGCCCAAAAACTAAAAGATATCTGGAGATTTTTTAACCCCACAGGTAAAGACTATTATTTTTTTTCTCACCCCCACAACACATTTTCCCACATTACTTATTAGATGACGAAACAAACGTTGCATCCACATTGAATCCCACCATTGAACCAATTTTAGTCTCTGACCACGCATGTATCACCATGCTTAATGATGGTTCTAGCTCTGCCCCAAATCAAAAATATGGAGGATAAGTGACCTTCTTACTGAAGACCCATCATTCAGATAGTCCATAAAGAAAGAAATGGATCAATTAATTGAAACAAATAGAAAGTATGGCGGTCATTATGAACATGGTGGGAAAGACCGCCGACCGCCGAGGTGGCGGTGAACAGAATCCCACCGGCGGCAGCGAATTGAAACCCACCATATAATGATAGAAAAACCCAACCCCGCCAAACATTCCCACCCCACCACTCCCCGCCAGGACCCTGTCGGCGGGAATCACGGACCACCCCACATCCTGCCCTCCAAATAATGATGCACAAATCACCTCGGCGGACAGTAGAGGCCGGACGACCAATCGTGGGTGCGACCGCCACGGGCGGCAAGTGGGCCCAACAGCAACCACTGTGCACATTGGCTAGGCTTAGCACCCACACACCTGACCCACATCCAGAACACCATGAAACACCCCCAGACACACCCCACAAGCCCTTGCAATGAAACCAGAAGACAGAGAGCACCAGAGCCAGACAGAGAACGCCAGCAGACAGGACACGCATAGCCACCCACACAGGAGCACCCAAAACCATCCCCAGTCCTGACGCCATCCACCACCCTCACCATGTCCCCCCCAAAAAAATCCACGCTTCACCGAAAGGGAGCTAAGGACCATGGTGGACGAGATCCTAAAAGTGGAGCCACAAATATTCGGTTCCGAGGTGCAGCACACACCCATCGCCTGGAAAATGGAGCTGTGGCAGACCATTGTCAACAGGGTGAATGCAGTGGGACACCATCCATGCACCAGAGACGACATCCGCAAGAGATGGAACGACCTGCGGGGGAAGGTCTGGGCCATGGCATCCAGGAACCACATCGCAGTGCAGAAGACTGGGGGAGGGCCGCCACCAACACCACCCGACTACACCGACTGGGAGGAGAAGGTACTCGCCATCCTGCACCCAGAGGGACTTACTGGACTCACTGGAGGAATGGACTCGGGTAAGTCATCTACATTTACCCCATATACACCATACCTGTAAAGCATGCACCACTCCACCCACACCCACCTAGACCCACACCCCTCCCAGCCATTACCCACCACGTCCACCACCTTGCATCATCCACAACTGACCAGGCCCACATCACTCCCGCTGTGCACAGCCACCCACCCCTGCACATACCCACAATGGAATAATAACCCCCCCCCACAATATAACCCCACCACTGCCACTAAATGCAATGTCCACCTCACAAAGGCACCCCTGAAGGCCACTGAAAGGCACACCAGCACTAAATTGCACAGTACAGCCAACTTCAAACCCTCCTGCATATGTAACAAACATTTCTATGTACCCCAACAGGCACCACCACCCATGCAACCCTAATGGAGGGGACAAGGAATGCCACAGCATTCCAGGGAGACAGAGGCACATCACAGGACACTGGTGAAGGATTCCTGGACACTGATGAGCAGGCATGCCCCTCACACAGCCCTGGATGCTCACCATGCAGCAGCCCCACCCAGAAAAACACTGTCACTCCTAACACCCAGTCAAGACCAGCAGGCCAGGGGAGGCGTGCCCACACCAGTGGACCCAGGGCACAAACAGGTGGAACACAGCAACAGAGGCCACAGTCTCCCACCCTCAAGATGCAGGAAGATGAGAGCCCCAGTACTAGTGGCACGTCCAGACCTGCGCAGGGGACACAGGCACAGGGGGCCAAGGCAAGGTCAAGTGCCCCAGTGGGTCAGGGGGTAGGGCACCGGATAGATGCAGCAGCCCAGGACTTCATTGCAGAGGTATTGGGGGCATACCAACATACCCAAGACAGGTGGGCACAGATGGTAACAACCCTGAAGCAAAGTCAGAGGATACAGCTGGAACACCACCAACAGGCCATGGAGCAGTGGAAAGAACACAATGCCACAATGGCCACCATTGCTGGAGCACTGCTGCAGTTGGTCAACAAACCCTCAGGCACCCACACTGGACAAGAGGCCCCCACAACAGCCCTGGACAACTAGCAACAGTTGTCTCAACAGCTGAAGCAGCACAGGAAAAACCCTCCCAGGAATCACAAGGCCTGACCATGTCACCCCAAGTAGCTCCACAGCAGGCACCCAAACGTAATCTCAGGAAAAAGATATGGCACTGGAAACCCAGCTAAGGACAAGCCACCTTCCAACAATTGACACTGCTACTACTGCCAAGAAACCATCCCACCCACTCACAAACTGCACTTAGCTGAGGGCTAAATAATGTACTAAACTACAAATAGGACCCACCTATAATATCAAACAGCCCTGCCACCAAGTCGGTTTTGAGGACAACCAACCATAACGACTTCCATCACTGTACATAGCACATTTTACTGTATTCCACCAATAAACAACATTTCTCTCCTGTAACACTGTCCCCTGTCTTCAATGTTGAACAAAGTGGAGTAATGATGCAACAGGCAGGGATAAACGTTATTGTCAAATTGTGCATGCTGGTGGTACAGTGTGTTTCAAAATAGTCAAGAAGAGAATGCTTATATTGTCTGTCTGTACCATGCTGAAGAGGTCCATGACTCGCATATCATGACCAATTCCCCCTAGTTGACATGGCACACTTACAGTATCAGTCACTAACCACATATACAGGCTGAAGTCACAGACAGTTGTTGGAAGTAGAGTTGTATCAGTTGGTTTCTGGAATTGACATCTTCCCCTTCCTCATCATCACCATCACTCTCCTCACCTCTCTGAGGATCAGGATCTATAGCACCCTCCACCTCCAAAAGGGGGATTGAATGTCTCACTGCCACATTGTGCAGCATGCAGCACGCCACGACTATCCTACACAGCTTATCAGGCCCATAGGCCAGGGAACCCCGAGAGATATGTAGGCACTGGAATCTAGCCTTCAGGAGACCTAAAGTACGCTCTATCACCTTCCTAGTACGTCCATTAGCCTCATTGTATTTCCTCTCTGCATCCATCCTGGGATTCTTCACTGGTGTCAGGAGCCAACGCAAGTTTGGATAGCCAGAATCACCTAGAGAAATGGTCAATAGAGAGCCATCATTGGAATGTCCCTAGTCTGACAGGCTGTTTTTCTGCAATATGTCAGTTAGTGACAGGCACACTTACCTATGATCCACCCTCTGTCCTCTTGGAGTTGTTCAATCTTTTGTGGCACACTACTGTTCCTCAAAACAAATGAATCATGGACTGAACCCGGAAACATGGCATTCACATGGGATATGTACAGGTCTGCTGTACATACCAATTGGATGTTCATGGAGTGGAAGTGCTTCCTGTTTCTGTACACATGTTCACTCACTCTTGGAGGGATGATGGGGATGTAGGTTCCATCGATGGCACCAATAACATGGCGAATGTTTGGAAAGGCATAGAAGTCTGACTTGATGGCAGGGAGCTCAGCACTTTGGGGGAATCGCACATAGGATTGCAGATGTTGTACAAATGCATTAAGAAATCTTGTAAGTACCTGGCTGAACATTGGCTGTGAGAAACCAGCACCCATGCCCACTGTCACTTGAAATGAGCCTGTTGCCAGGAAATGGAGTGCGGAGAGCACCTGCACCTCAGTTGGAATGGCATGCTGATTACGATTTCCGGTAGTCAGTGCAGGATCCAGTAATGCACATAGGTCCTGAATAGTTGCACGTGTGAGTCTGTAAGTGATAATGATCTGACGCTCCACCTTGGTCCCCATATCCACAAGTGGTCTGTACACAGATGGTGCCCTTCCTTGCCACAAGGGTTGGTACCTGTGAGGGTTAAGAACAAGGAGTCATGTGCACACATACACTGGCATATTTGGTAAACACATTCACTGCATTCTTCATTGTAGTGTCTGTACAATAACTGCAACCTGACAGATGTACATTGACATCACTAAGAGGGAACGGATTAAATCATGTGTGATTATATACTCTAAGGATAGAGACATAGGTGCCTCATATGGCTAGTAGGCCCAGCATTGTGACTAAATTGAATTTCAAGATGCGTAGGTGATGACAAAATGTCTGCCCACTGTAGTTCTGCCCCTTCATTGTGGAAGTGACCTAAGACCGCTAGCGATTGACGTCACAGCGTACGGCGGTGTTGACCGCTGTTCGCACCCTCATTGGATAACATGGATGCCAATGGGGAGTCCTGGCGTATCATGATCGCCGCCGGTGGTGACGGTGGATTCTGCTGTGGAACGTATGCAAATTCATCATTGTGTGATCACTTGACTCCCTGATCCTGTGCGGACAAGTACTGCATTCTGTGTACTGCTGTGGCCTGCCTCTGGCTATGGATGTTCCACGTGGTGCAGGGGAAAGGGCCCCGATCTTCACCCAGGAAGAACTGGAGAAACTGGTGGAAGGGGACCTGCTACTGTACGGCAGACTCTACGGCCGGCCAGAGGTACAGGTGAGTCCGGTTTTGGGGGGCACTGTATGTGTAATGGATGGAGTGGATTGCTCTGATGTGCACTCCTGTGAGCCAGGATGGTGCTTGGTGCATGGAATGCTGTGTGCCACTGTCCTGCATGTCTGGGAGTATTGTCTGTCCTATGTCTAACAATCAGCCAGCTATTGCAATCGTACAGATGCCTGACCTCTGTGTTTCTTCTCTTTGTCTCCCTACTAGGTCAGCATCCACCAGAAGAGGGCATATTGGCATGCCATCGCCAAGGAGGTACGGACCCCGGGGGTCCTCAACCGGCGGAGCACCCACTGTCGTAAGAGGTGGGAGGACCTGCGGCGCTGGGCGCGGAAGATCAGTGAGGTCCAGCTGGGGAAGTCCTCCCAACGTGGTAGGGGTGCCCATCGGGCACTGACCCCCCTCATGTGAAGGATCCTGGCAGTGGCGTACCCAGACCTGGATGGGCGCTTGAAGGCTGCACAGCAGTCACAAGGGAGTGAGTACTCACAGCCCATACTTCAGCCTGGAAGGATGAGTGTGTGTGCGATGGGGCTCATGGTGCTTAGAGCAGGGTTTTTGACTGGTGTCCAGCTACTGTCTGCTCCCCAAAGGGTGTAGGGGTATCCCTGTCAGGTTTCACCTACCTCAGCTTCAATGCAATGACAGGATATGGGTGTAGGTCACTATACTGCTCAGTAGTCAGGGCCATGGTCATGGGCCTAGTGCACGGTGCTGCCTGTTGGGTGTGTCTGCTGGGTAGGTGTATGTCTGGCCATTGTGTATCAACATTCAGCTACTTACAAGTGTCTCCCCTGTTTTGTCTCCCCATCCCTGTTTTCTTTTGTGTGTCTGGTACAGCATCAACATCAGGCGAGGGAGCTGAGGCTCCAGCTTGTGGGGAGACAGCGGCCCATGGATCCTTGGAGGCAGAGACAACGGACGCACAGGGGACCAGTGGGTGGGAGGGTGAGGGGACTTCCACGGGGGAGGCTACTACCACAGGTGGTAGTGACTCTGAAACCTCCTCTGATGGGGGTCCTCTGGCGGTGGCGGACACTAGTGGACAAATCACGACCGTGAGATCTTCTGCCACCACCCATATCATCACTGCCCTTCCTTCTGCTCCTCACCGAGTTGGCCATGCCCGCCCACCCAGAAAAGTGGGCATCTCCTTCGCCCCAGGCACCTCCTCCCCTGCCCCAGTCAGCCCAGCTGCCCTCACAGAGGAGGCTATTGACCTCCTGAGAACCATCTCTGTAGGGCAGACAACCATCGTCAATGCCATCCAGGGGCTAGCATCAGAGGTGCAGCAGACTTATCCTATCTGGATGGCATTCACGGTGCCGTGCCTGCCCTACAGAGATCTTTTTAGGCTCTGGGCTCCTCTTATACGGCAGCCAGTTTCACTGGCCATTCCGTCCCCCCTCCAGCCCCCTCTACCCCTTCCAGCACCCCACTCCCTTCACCCGTCCAAGGCACACATTCAGACACGCAGTCAAGCACATCAACACACAAAAAACACACTTCCAAACACAAGCACCACACCTCCCACCATAAGCATTCACACAGCCAACAGACACCTGCACACATAACAACGTCCACTTCCCCCAGTGTGCCCGCCTCTTTTGCATCCCTGTCTGTCCCCTCTAGATGCACATACTCATGCACTGCACCTTCACTCACTGTTACTGCTCCTCTTCCTGCACTCACCACAATAGCAGACAGCCATACATGCACCCCATACACCACACCTGCACTCACCACCTCCACTGTAGTTGACACATGCAGCACACTCACCGACTTGCAGACATCCACCCAACAGACATCCACACTAGCTGTCTGTCTTCTCCCACTGTGTCCACCACCCACCTCCCAAAACACTCAGACACCCACCCATCAGACATACACCACACCACAGCATACTGAGCAGTCACCGGCACCCCCTAAACGCACACCTACACCCCATACATCAACTCCCTCTGCCTCCACTCACACGCCCTATCCACGCCCACCCCAATTGCTCCCAAGACACTTTTTCTCTCCCATGTAGACCTGTCTGAGCCCACTGGCCCACCCAGTCTTGTCCCGAAATGTGCCCACCTCCTTGCCCAATCCGCTCCTTCCACATCGCAGCCCACCCGATCCAGCCTTCCCATTCTCGTGCCCCTTCTCCAGTTAAGAAGAAGGACCGCTCAGAGCCTAAGGCATCCTGCTCTGCCGGAGCCAAACAGCCCCCACCCACTTCTAAGGAGAAGCCCACCCCCCCTCCAACCTCCTCACGCAAGTCAAAGTCCCACCCCCGTTGTAAATCCCTCCCTCAGCCCCCCCCTGCCCCCATTCTGTGAGATGCCTGGATCCCCCTATGGTGCCCTGTTGAGTGGAGTACCCAGCACTTGTGGGAGTCAGGTGTGGCCAGTTGTGGCCAAGGAAAATTGACTTTTTATGGACTGGCCATTGGCCCTGTAATCATCATTTAGCTCAGTGAGCTACTGAATAAAGTTTCTGTGTGGCCTGTGTTTGGGCTGCATGCAGTTCCACCCTGGTGTTTGTTTAAATAATTTATGGCTGTGGTGGTATTGTATGTCCTATGGCCAAGTTGCAGTGGCCTTCAGTCGGGTACGTCCCTCTTGGTGTGAGGTGTCTGACTATTGCTGCTGGGAAGGCTTGGGGGGCATTGCGGGGTGGGTGGTATGGGTGGGTATGTAACTTTTCCCTTTCCTCCCTTGTGTTGTAGGATGCGGTACTTACCGTCGGCGTCTTTGTCGCCGATCTCGGTCATGTCGATATATGGCAAGGAGCAAGGCTGGCATGATCTTCAGCTCTCTGTCCATGGCTGCCGCTGCACGTTTTGTTGAGCTCCGGTGAGTGTTTCCTTCTATTTGTTTCTTTTCCGTCTGGCTTTGTGTGGCGGTGGTTCCCGCCCCGGAACTGGCAGGGGAATGGTGGTTCATTATTTGATGGGCGGGTTGGGCCTTTCCGACGGCCTGTTTGCGGTTTCCCCCATCGTCAGCGGGACTCCTTTCCTGGTGGTGGGTGGTGCACGGGATGCATGAGGTTAGTTTGGTTCATTATTTGGCAGCCCGGACTGCTCCTCTGTTGGCAGTTTCTACCGCCACCACCGGCGGTGCGCATCTGACTGCCATGTTCATAATAAGGGCCTAAGTCCGAAATCTGCAGATACTATGAGACACCCTAAAAACCACTATAGGGGACATACGATCAAACTCATGGCAAGGAAAAATAAACAGGACAATACAATATTAGACCAACTAGAAAACCTAGAAAAACTCCAACATACTCTTGCAAAATCCAGAGATAAGTCGCAACTAGTCACTTTAACCAAGCCTAAATATGAGTATAACAAAATCTTAAGTAACAAAGCACATCTAATAATCCAAAGACTCAAAGGCATTATTTTGGGTGGCTGTAACAGGACTGGTAGAATACCAGCCTCCTACCTAAATCACCCCGGTTGTAAAACGAGAATAAACTCCATAACGAATGAGCATGGCAATTCCTCAAATAGAGAGAAAGATATCCTTGCAGCATTCAAAAAATTCTATTGTAGCCTGTATAGCAAAGGGAAGGACACCACTTATAAAGCCTGCCTAAACTATCTTAAAATGATTAACATGAACAAAATAGATCTGACCTCTAAAGTACACCTAGAAAAACCCATCTCTCGGCAGAAATTACTTCTTGCTATAAAAAAACTAAAGACTAAGAAAGCCCCCGGCCCAGACGGCTACCCAGCCACCTTCTATCAAACATGGTCCGCATCCATAATCTCGAACCTAGAAGATCTTTATACCCACTTCTCAAATATAAGTGCTGTTCAAGGCATGGTTGCAGATGCTACAATAAACGTCATTCCCAAGGATGGGAAAGATCCAACCAAACCCCAAAATTACCACCCCATATCCTTAATAAACATTGACTGTCAAATGTATGCTAAAATTCTGGTGCTCAGATTGGAACCTATCTTAGGACAAATCATTCATCCTTACCAAACAGGTTTCATCACAGGTAGATTTAGCTCAGACAACATTAGACTAATCAGTCAGGTTTTAGAAATAGGCTCCCACCTGAAATACCCTTCATGTGCAATAGCACTTGATGCAGAAAAGGCTTTCAATAAGGTTTCTTGGCTCCTTCTACATGCTACTCTTACTAGCTTCAACTTAGCCTCTGCTTTCATCAAGATGATCTTTGCTTTATACCAAGAACCTCAAGCTAGAATTAATATCAATGACTGCCTTTTCAGTACATCTCCACTGCAACAAAGAACTAGACAAGGATGCCCCCTCTCTCCTATACTATTCTTACTCACATTAGACACCCTGCTGATACAAATCAGAGAAAACTGAAATATCCCAGCAATTCCCTTTAAGGCAGGGCCTCAGAAAGTATCCACTTATGCGGATGACATCCTAATCTTCACTTCTCAGTCAGACCTAGCCCTACCCAATATCATGTCAACTATCAACAGCTATGCCCAGTTCTCAGGAAACGTCCTTAACAGAGATAAAACTGAGGTCCTCTCCCTTAAAGTATACTTTAACAAATCCATTATAGGTAACCATGGGCTTAAATAGAACCACTGCAAAATAACATACCTAGGATTGTGGTTCTTCCTAAGCCTTAAAGAGTCCATTAGTTATGATGTGAAGGTGATCTTAAGCAAAATTGCAGTCACCATAGATAACTGGTCCTTCAAGTTCAGTACATGGTGGGGGAGAATAGAATCCATCAAAATGATGATTTAACCTCTTATTAGTATGTACCTCTAAATTCCTTTGGCACTCCAAAAACCCAGATTTACCCTAAAAAAACTCAGACTACCGAAAACACAGGGAGGACTAAACTTACCCAATTTTAGGCAATACAAGCATGCCTTCCTAGCTAAACAGGGAAGCCTTTGCTATGCCCCCTTCCACTATATCTCACCCTCCTAGCTCAAAATTGAAAAAACACTCTCTCTTACCTCCCTAATTACAGCAAAGAGAATAATAACAGACCTCTCCACAAATATACTTACTTGCACAGCACAAGCCCTCCAGAAGATAGACAACAAACTGTATAATAAAATGTGGTTCTCACAAACTCGCAAACTACTAAAAATAGGCAGAAAGACCATCTTTATAGAGGATTGGTTGAATAAATGTATACTATTAATAAAAGACCTAGGCATCTTTCACAACTCATTACCATTTTCCTATCTCAAAACCAATTTTGGACTAAAAGACATAGGCCCTCATTACAACCCTGGCGGTCAGTGTTAAAGCAGCAGTAACACAACCACCGTCCACGGCAGAAACTGCCAACATTGACAGCCACTTTAACACTCCGACCGCAAGGCGGTAGCAACAAACACTGCAGCGGTAACCACCAACAGCCAGGTGGAAGACAATGTACCGCCAACCATATTACAAGGCACCAATCCGCCAGCTTTCCCGGGGCGGTACCAATGCCATCAAAAGCACGGCGGAAACTGAACAACAAAGGGGAACCACTCACCTCTCAACACTCCACGAAGAACCATGACGCCATGGAGCCCGAATTGCAGTTCCTCTCCATGTTGGTGTATCTACTAATACACCACGAAGTAGAAAGAAGGCGGCGGCGGCAACAACAGTGAATACTGCGCCTAGCATACAGGGAAGGGGAGGAGGGAAAAGAAAGTGACACACACGTGGCACGCAACCCCCCCACCCTCACCCACAACACCATACACACAAACACATCCAACAACAATACAGATACACCCCATCCCCCCCTGGAAGAACGCAAGGACAAAAGGAAATTAGTCTAACCAGTGTTATATTCGAACATTCAGATATATCAAGAGAAAATCAAATAATCAGTATATACAAGTATTTACATTATGTGCACAAGGCCGTGCACTGTCTCTTGTAAATGTCCGTGGACCAGTGGTCCCAAAAAGCATGGGCTAAGCCCACACATGACACCTGCCTCAAAATGGAGAGAACACTGCAGGGGCATCAGGTTGAAAAAAATCAGGCACCTCAGGGGGAACGGGAGGGGGGGCACCTCAGCCAGAAGATGGTACGATGCCACTGCTCCTCGAGGGGGCTCCATGTCCACTGCTTGGTCCTGGGGAGTGCAAAGCCACAGTCTCTCATGTCTCGTAAGTGGGTGCTTTGCCCACTGCCTGTTCCTGGGGAGTGCAAAGCCAGTTTCTCCATTGGGTGTCTTTTTCCTCTAGTTTTGGAGGCGGCTTTGTGCCCAGTGTGCTTCATCCTGCCAAGAATTGGGTGAGTGGATGCCTTTCTTCACTGGTTCTGGAGGGGGCTTTATGCCCAGAGTGCTTCATCCTGCCAAGGATTGGGTGAGTGGATGTATCTCTTCACTGGTTCTGGAGGGGGCTTTGTGCCCAGAGTGCTCCATCCGGCGAAGGACTGGGTGAGTGGATGCCTTTCTCCACTGGTTCTGGAGGGGGCTTTGTGCCCAGAGTGTTTCATCCTGCCAAGGATTGGGTGAGTGGATGCCTTTCTCCACTTGCTCTGGAGGGGGCTTTGTGCCCAGAGTGCTTCATCCTGCCAAGGATTGAGTGATGCTGCACCTGGAGTGTGGCAGTTAACATCCTACCCCCTGGGTGTCTGAGCCACGCGATGTACCTGGAACAGGTAGCATGATACTCCATAGAGGCAGAGCCACACTCCATCCTCCGGCGACTTAGGCTGCCAACTGCTGGTTGTGCCAGTGCTGGAGGTGGTGCCACAAATGGCGTGTCCAGGGTCCAGGACATCACCTGTAGCCTTGGACGGCTGCCCACTGGTGATGCTCCTGACGTCCAATAGAGTGGTACCGGCTGGGCACGTGGCGGTGCAGATGGTGCTGCAGGTGGCTGTGGCGGAGATGTTGCTGGTGCTGGCCGTGGTGCAAGTGTCTGTTGTGGTGTAGGGAGACACCATACCGTCTCCGGCAGCCTCGGATGGCTGATCCTTGGGGAGGATGCTGCAGACTGATGTTGTGACAGCAGCAGTGCAGGTGACGGTGCAGGTGTCGGTCGTTGCAGTAGTGGTGACTGTGGTACAGGTCGCTGGCATCCCTGACGAAATAGTGGTCACCAGCCCCTCACCAGGAGGCATTGTGCCCTGAGGTGACTTGCCCTTGGTCTTGGGGCCCTTCCCCACCTTGGCAGTTGCTGCTGGGACCTTGCCACTGTCCTCCCTGTGTTTGGGCAAGGCCTTGTTGGGTGGGTGGTGTGACTTTCCCCTGCTGGAAGCCGGCTCCTTTTTGACCTTGGCGGGTGGTGGAATCGGGTGGTCCTTCACATCTGTAGGGGGCACACTGGCAGCTCTGTCGGGTGCCCCCTTCGATCCACCCCGACTTGCACGGATCACAGCAGACGCAGATGTGGTGGCTGAGGTGCTGGGCTGGGATCTAGACATCCTGGCCCTAGGGGACTGACGGGGGAGGTGTAGGGAAGAGGTTCAAGTTAGCTGGAAAAGTTTTTTAGACACACTGGGACGGGAAGATGGAGGGGGTGTGGGAGTGGAGGAAGAGGTAGTGGTTGTAGGAGGTGTACATCTGCTGAGTTTAGGTGAAGATGCATGGGCTGGAGGCTTTTGTGAGGTGGATGGCTGTTGAGTGGGTGTGTGCCTGCGTTTGTGTACTTTGGGAGGAGGGCTCACAGACACACTGGGAGAAGACACAGGGGACGTGTAAATGGTAGTGGGGGTTGTGATTGCACGTGAGCGGTGTGTTGTGATGGCCGTGCTGCTGATGGAGGCAGTGGCTGATGATGTAGTACATGCAGGTGTGAGTGGAAACAACACTGGGAGGAAGGTGGAGGATGTGGAGGAGGGGGACACAGTGGAGGAAGTGGATGTTGGTATGTGTGCATGGGTATGGTGCTTGTGTGAGTGCCTTTCTTGGGCCCCCCCACCAGAATGAATGCCCTCCAGGTATGCATTTGCTTGTTGCCTCTCGACACCTTGGATGACATTCAGAATGGTTGACTGCCCAACAGTGAGGGATCTCCGGAGGTCAATAGCCTCCTCACTGAGGGCAGCAGGGCTGACTGGGGCAGGGCCTGAGGTGCCTGGGGCGAAGGAGATACCCACCCTCCTGGGTGAGCGGGCACTGGAAACACGCTGAGGGGCTGCTGGGAGGGCGGTGCTGGTAGGGTGGGTGGCGGCTGTACCTGTAGTTGGGGTGGGCACAGAGGTGTCCGCCACGGAGCTCCCATCAGAGGAGGAGTCGCTGTCGCTGGTATCCCCTCCTGTCCCCGTGGTGGAGCTCCCCTTGCCCTCCATCCCACTGGTGCCTTTCTCCACTGGTTCTGGAGGGTTCTTTGTGCCCAGAGTGCTTTATCCTGCCAAGGAGTGGGTGAGTGGATGCCTTTCTCCACTGGTTCTGAAGGGAGCATTGTGTTCAGTGATGCTGCACCTGGGGTGTGGCAGTTAACATCCTCTGTGGATTCACCTTCCTGCGCCATGTGGATGCAGCTCCCTCCGTCGCCGGTGCCTCTGCTCCTCCACCAGATTATGCTAATGCACACAAGGACAGGGTGACAAAACAAAAAAGGGGGAGGAAGACAGAGGACACACATGGTCAATGCCAGCAACACCACTACCGTTGGCGGACACAACACACTCAGAGCTGCCCTGTGCACTCTGCCTTGCCCAACCAGTCACTATGGTAGTCACCACCCCATGAGGTACAATGCCTAATGCCAACAAATGCACACCTGACACCCACAGGACCCTGCACAATAGCAGCTGCCCAATTGTACCATTGGGGTAGAGGTGCTTCTGAGCCTACAAACAAGGGACCTACCCTGACATGACCGCCCTGGCCTAGGGACACCCACATCCCACCCCGCCACCCAGATCCCTCCTAAATCGGGCAGAGTCAGCTTTATGACACTGTACTCACCCCCTTGTGGCTGCTGTGAAGCCCTCAAGTGCCCATCCAACTCCAGATAGGCCACCGCCAGGATGCAGAACATCAGGGGGGTCATGGTGCGACGGGCACCCCTTCCACATTGGGAGGCCAGCCCCAGCTGGGCCTCTGCCGTCTTCTTGCTCCAGCAGTATAGGTCCTCCCATCTCTTGCGGCAGTGGGTGCTCCGTCTGTGATAGACCCCCAGGGTCCGCACTTCCTTGGCGATGGCACGCCAAAGACCCTTCTTCTGGTGGGCGCTGACCTAGAGGGAAAGTACAGGAGGAAAGGAAATTACTCACCCGTCCGGACCGGCATACACATTGCCCACCAGTTACCACCCATGCCCTGACACACATACACTGATCATCCTCACATGCAGCCCTCAGCCCCCCCAACATGTGGCTTCCATCCACACCACTCCAAACAGGCATTGCCTACGCATCATGCTCACAGTGTACTCACCTGTTTGTCTGGAGGACCGTTGAGTAGTGTGTACTGGGGGAGGACCCCATCCACCAGTTTGTCCAACTCCTCCGTAGTGAAGGCAGGGGCCCTTTCCTAGACACATGAGCCTTTGTCGCTTCCAGACTCAGGTCACAGCAGCACTTGCAGGGTAGGTCCTCTCCTGTTGATGGTCTGGTATCAAGTGAGTGAACAGATAGAAAATGGCGGTCACGTAGCAGCGGTGTGTGCCGTCACTGCCGGCGTACATGGCCATTGGCTCCTGGAACCCATAGGGCCCAATGATAACCAATGCTGAGTTGCGCGACGGTCTTCAACCGCCTACCTCAACGCTGCACAACACCAGCGCAGTTACCTCATTTCCCCTTGTCCCTCCTCACAAGTCAGGCAGCCGCCATTTCAGGGGTGCACATGGCATGGCGCCTAACTGCATCACAGCACATATTGGCACATATACTGACTAACTATTTCACACACGGATTTACTAACATTACTGCAGACACAGTTGTGGTAAATGAACCTCTGCTCACCGTTCTTCTCCATAGGCTAAAACTGCTGAGGCAGATGATGAGATGGCATCCTCCTCCGGTGTACAGACCCCTTGTGGACCTGTCAACAATGGAAGATAGACACATCATAATCACATACAGACTTGATTGTGCCACAATCCAAGAACTGTGTGCCCAATTGGAGCCAGACCTGATGTCAGCTATCCGCCAGCCCACAGGTATCCCCCCTCTAGTGCAGGTCCTGTCAGTGCTCCATTTCCTGGCAAGTGGCTCCTTCCAAACTACAGTGGCCATGGCACCTAGGATGTCTCAGCCAAGGTTTTCTAACATCTTGACCAGAGTTTTGTCTGCCCTGCTAAAACACATGCACAGCTACATCGTGTTCCCCCAGGTGGAGGATTTGCCCACAGTGAAAGATGACTTCTATGCCCTGGGACATATCCCCAACATCATTGGTGCCATTGATGGTACACATGTGGCATTTGCCCCCCCGCAGAAATGAACAAGTGTATAGAAATAGAAAAAGCTGCCATTCGATGAATGTGCAAGTGGTGTGTTTGGCAGACCAGTACATCTCCCATGTGAATGCCAAGTATCCTGGCTCTGTGCATGATGCCTATATCTTGCGGAATAGCAGTATCCCTTATGTGATGAGAAAACTTCAGAGGCACCGAGTGTGGCTAATAGGTGAGCCCAAGGTCCTCACACAGTATGAGTAGGTGTCTGGGTATAGGGTAGTCCAAAGGGTTAGTGTGTGTCTAACAGATATCCCTCGAAATTTTCAAGTGACTCTGGTTACCCTACCCTCTCATGACCCCAGTGAGGAATGCCAGGACAAGGGCAGAGGACCGCTACAATGAGGCACATGGCCAAACTAGGCATATTATTGAGACGACGTTCAGCCTCCTGAAGGCCAGATTCTGGTGCCTCCATCTAACAGGTGGCTCCCCATACTACTCACCAAAGAAGGTGTGCCAGATCATCGTGGCATGCTGTATGTTGCACAACCTGGCATTGAGACGCCACGTGCCTTTTCTGCTGGAGGATGAGCCTGGTGATGGAGTTGTGGCAGCGGTGGAGCCTGTGGACAGTTAGGAAGAGGAGGCAGAGGAAGAAGATATTGACAACAGGACTAACATCATCAGGCAGTACTTCCAGTGACACACAGGTAAGAGACTGTAACTCCTCCTCACATTTCAGAATACTGTAGGACATTGTACATGTCAGCCTCTTAACCTCTGTCTATGGACACTGACTGTTCCCTTTGGATTTACGTTTTTTGCAGATCTGGGTACCACATTCTGCCTTCTGCTGTATATACTGCTTCCCAACAACTGTCATACATTGGTATGAGTAAATGAACATTTACATTGCTATTTGTTGCTAATGCTGTAATAATACATTTGTGAAAGATCAGACTGATTCCAGATTGGTTTGTGATTAAAGGGTGTTTATTTAGGGGCTAATGAGTATAGGGGTATGTGCAAGGGACCGGGGTGATGGCGGAGGAAAGTACATTGTAGAGTCCAGTCTCTAGGTATCACAGGTGCATTGTCCAATTGGGCATAGGAAGGGGAGTAATGGCAATTCAAGTTGGACAGGGTGACATAGTGGGACAGAAGGGTGACAATCAGGAGAGTCTTATTTCCTGCCGGGGTCTTGGCAATGTTCTCTGTCTTCTGCCTGGATCACAGGGACTGCTTGCGGGGTGGTTCTCCTTCTGCTGGGGGTTGGGGTGCTGGTGGCCTGTTCTTCCTGTGGCGGGTCCTCCTGTCCACTTGCGCCGGCGGAGGTGGAAGGCTATTCCTCAGTTTGTCTAGTGTCAGGGGCCCTTTGTTGTGCCACTGCCTCCCTCATGGTCTTGCCCATATCAGCCAGCACCCCTGCTGTGGTGACCAGGAGGGTGTAGATTTTGGTGAGATCATCCCTGATCTCCATGTAGTGTCCCTCCTGCAGCCGCTGGATCTCCTGAAACTTGGCCAGTACCGTGACCATGGCCTCCTGGGAATGGTGGTATGCTCCCATGATGTTGGACAGTGCCTTGTGGAGAGTGGCTTCCTTGGGCCTGTCCTCCCCCTGTCGCACAGCAGTCCTTCCTGTTTCCCTGTTGTCCTGTGCCTCTGTTCCCTAAACTTGTGCCCACTGCCACTGACCCCAGGTCCCTGATCACCCTGGGTTAGTGGGGTTGCCTGGGGTCCCTGTAGTGGTGAACACACTGCTGATTGACATGTCCTGGGGACAGTGGCATGAGCCCGCTGGGTGGGTGCTGTGCTGGTGTTTCCCGAGGGGGGAGGTACTGTGGTGGTTTGGGACTGTGGCAGGAGAACCGACTGTCCCGAGGTCCCAGATGGGCCAGGCTGGTCATCCTGATCTAGGCGTGCAGAGCTGCTGTCATCACTGTGGGCCTCTTCTGTGGAGGGACTGGATATGGCTGGCACCTCCTGTCCGGTGACGTTGGGTAGGGGTCCTGCTGGGATGTAAATGCATTGTTATTGTATCTGTGTGTGCCATCTTGTGCAATGGGTGTGCTCCCCTGTATTGATGTGCTTGCACTGCAGCCTTTGCCTTATGTGATTGATGATTATGTGGGTTGGGTGAGTCTCTATAATATGCATGCTGTGATGGTGAGTGTCCATGCAGGTTTGTGATGGGTGTCCAGTGATGGGGGTGAGGGTAGGGGTGGGAGTTTGTGATGGCATGCAGGTAGGGTGGGGGGGATAAAGTAGTAAAGATTTGACTTACAAGAGTCCAGTCATCCTGCTACTCCTGCGAGGCCCTCAGGATGCATGATCGCCAAGACTTTCTCATCCTATGTTGTTAGTTGTGGGGGAGGAGGTGGTGGTCCACCGCCAGTCCTCTGTACAGCAATCTGGTGTCTTGAAACCACAGGGCGTTGTTCCCCCGTAGATCGTTCCACCTCTTCCTGATGTCATCTCTGGTTCTGGGATGCTGTCCCACAGCATTGACCCTGTCGACGATTCTCTGCCATAGCTCCATCTTCCTTGCAATGGAGGTCTGCTGCAACTGTGATCCGAATAGCTGTGGCTCTACCCAGATGATTTCCTCCACCATGACCATGCGCTCCTCCTCAGAAAAGCTGGGGTGTCTTTGAGGTGCCATGATGTGGTGTGAGTGATGTGTGAGGTGATGTGTGGGGTGCTGTTTGTGATTTATTATGTGATGTGCGTGGATGGTGTATGTGTGATGGTGTTCCCTACCTCTGGATGATGGTGTGGTCTTTGCTTTTCTCTCTCTCTGCTTGTTCAAATTTGTTCATTGAAAGGGTTGTTGGTGATGCGGGTGTGTGTTTTATAGTGTTGTGAGTGTGTGTGTGTGTATGTGTGTCAGGTGTGTGTATTTTGAATTATCCAATGTGGTGTAGTTTTGTAAGTGTGTGTGTATTTTGAGCGCGGCTGTGTGTACTGCCAATGGTTTACCGCGGTTGAAAGACCGCCGCATTGATTCGTGGGTCGTGATAATGTGGGCGTATTCCTGTTGGCGTGATGGTGTGGGTTTTGCTATTGCCAGTTTATCACTGACCTTTGGTGTGGCGGACTTGTGTGGGTGTCTGCATTGAGGTGGATTTCTCTGTGTAGGTCATAATACCCATAGCGGAATACCGCCGCGGTCACGTTATGTTGGCGCCTGGCGGCACGGCGGTAAGCCAGATTTTCCGCCTGGGTTGTAATGAGGGCCATAGGCTTCTCCCATTTCTTAAAAATCAAAGCAACCATTTGTAGACACAAAGGGGGTGATTCTGACCCCGGCGGTTCAGTACCGCCGGGGCCAGGGTTGGCGGGAGCACCACCAACAGGCTGGCGGTGCCCCGCAGGGCATTCTGACCACGGCGGTTTTGCCACGGTCAGAAGTGGAAAACCGGCGGTCTCCCGCCGGTTTTCCGCTGCCCTGGGAATCCCCCATGGCGGCGCAGCTTGCTGCGCCGCCATGGGGGATTCTGACAGCCCATACCGCCATCCTGTTCCTGGCGGTTCTCCCGCCAGGAACAGGATGGCGGTATGGGTTGTCGTGGGGCCCCTGGGGGCCCCTGCAGTGTCCATGCCAATGGCATGGGCACTGCAGGGGCCCCCGTAAGAGGGCCCCACTTTGTATTTCAGTGTCTGCATTGCAGACACTGAAATACGCGACGGGTGCCACTGCACCCGTCGCACCTTCCCACCCCGCCGGCTCAATTCTGAGCCGGCGTCCTAGTGGGAAGGGTTTTTGCACTGGGCTGGCGGGCGGCCTTTTGGCGGTCGCCCGCCAGCCCAGTGCAAAAGCCAAAATACCCTCAGCGGTCTTGCGACCGCGGAGCAGTATTTTGGAGGGGGGAAGTCTGGCGGGCGGCCTCCGCCGCCCGCCAGACTTACAATGACCCCCAAAGTCACCTCCAAGGCTGACTTACCCAACCCCTACAGTTGTAAAATAAAGGAGGCCACACAGCGTCTAAAATATACTCCCTTCTATCCCCTACTAGCTCTGCACTCACCAAATCAAAACAAAAGAAATGGAAATTACTCCTATGTCCCTCTGATCATCCAAAAAAGACATCACCAAACTGGTCACATATTAAGACAAACATAACCGCAAACAAAATCAATCCATCACTTTCCCAAACTAGGTACTGGATGGCCCATATGACCCACTGGATCACGACTAAATTGTGCAAACTTAGCCTCCGCAATTTCAACATCTGCTGGAGTTGCCAAAAAGCAGCAGGAGACCTAAATCACATAATACTACAATGCACCTTCTCTGAAAAGTTTTGGGTTGAAATAGGGAAAACTATTTAAAAAATCCTACATATTATCTGGAATCCAAGCTTAGCTTCTATTACATTAGGTATCCTTCCACCTGGCCTTCTACTACAGAGGGAAGAGTACATACAATGGGATATACTCCTCTCAACAGGTCTCAAAACCAGACTTTCTGAATGGAAAGATTTATCAAAACTCTACCCCCACACCTGGTGGGAATGGATACAATTTATCAGAGGTGCAGATAACTCTCTTAACTAACACTTGAAAACAAACTATGGGAGGAAGGAAAATGTGGTCCAAGCTTGACAAATGTTGTGCTTAGATAACCTCCATAATCACACCCTTACCCCCAACCCTTACCCACACTCTCCTGCCCCATCCATATAACGTATCCCCAAACATTCCCCCCTCAGCAGTCTCTAATGTCCTTTCTCTATCATCTGTTCTACTGTCTATCACACTGCTCCCACAGCTTCAAGTTAAGGGAACCTTAGTTTAATAAAATACTCTTACTATTAGACATTAATTCAGCATAATAAACATCACCAATTGTGTTATGCTATAACTCACATGCAGGTAACCAATTTCCACATACCTCTTATCCCAAACCCTTGTCATAAAGCTACGTTGTATTCTTCTGAATTTTTCATCCCTTCACTGCTATACCTCATAGTTGACATACCTTTAATATGGCTGTACTTTTATATCTTTATAAAATCTTAATTAAAATGACTTTAATAAAAAAAGAAAGAGGAAGCAGGAAGTGATAATGAGAAAAGTGACAGAGCAAGAGTGAAAGAGGATGGGAAAAAACCTTCGGGAGCACAGGCAGCTGGTATCACAGTTCCAGCTATCCTTCCCAAACTTTCCTCACTGGTTTAAAATTACTAAAACCTTGGAATACGTAAGTTTTAATGTGCTGGGAAACACATAACTCCTGCTATACTGTAGCTTTACATTACAAGAAAGATAGAGTGAGACAAACTGAGGATGAGAAAGGCTACAATGCAACAAGAAATGGAGTGAAAGGGAAACTTTGAGAGAGGGAAGGGCCCTGGGGAGAGAGATTGAGTGAGAGTGAAACAGACTGAATGAGAGAACAAGGGATTCAACAAGGAGTAAGATTTGGAGGAGAAAGGAGCAAAGGAGTGAGATACAGAGAATGTATGCACAGAAATACACAGGTAAAGAGACACAGCTTGAGAAACATGGAGGCAAAGGAGAGAGATGAGAGAGACTGGGTAAGAAAGAGCAGAGCACATTCATTGCCATGCATCAATTGTTCAGCAATTGGTTTACTGTTAGTTCAGAGCACTTTGCATTCTAGTACTGGTAGTTTTACATTTCATGTCAAAATGCAGAGCTACATGTATCAGTGTACAAAGCTAGGCTCTAGCAAGAGGGACCCACTCACTGATTCATCTCTCTTACTTTCCTCTTTGCCTTAAAAACATACAGGGTGGATCACTCCCCTCTATACCAATAAGTGTCTGATAATAAGATGTTTGATGCCAAGCTTAGGCAACCTGGCAGAGTCATGATTATTGACGGGTGAGTGAGGTTTTAGACCCCTGTTGCTCTTCACCTCCCCCACAAGCCATGTTTGAGTACTTGACTCATTGGATCACAGTCATTGTTGTCTCATGGACTCGTTTTCATCTAATTGAGTTTCACACTAGGAAAGTAGCGTTCATAATTTGCATGTTAAAATTTTACATTTTGGCCCATATGACACAAGCCCCGTGATTTTGGGGACAGTTATGCCATGAGATTTGTGATAAAGGATTGCCACTTCACCATGAACAAGCCTTGCTAGATGACATCTCATCAGATGACAGTTTAACTCTCACACTTTTTCATGCTATCTCATACATGTCCAACATTAATAGTCAAGTTGAAGTCAAAGTCTCAAACAAAAAAAACGATTTCAGAAAATGTTTCTGATTGGTCCACATGTAAAGTAGGGACTTAGAATGGCTCTAATATCTACACAATTTTCCTTTTTCTCTGCTTTTCCTGGCTGCACTGAGTCCAGAGTTAGGATAATCAACACTGTTGACAATGCAATCATTTGAAGGCAATTCTGGCAGGCTACATCCAGTAGTGTGGTGTACTTTGAGCCTCTGGTCCTTCATAGTGCATCATAAACTAATAGCCATGATAGGTTGGGAGCACACTCACTGTGGGAAGCACAAACATAGATTGCGGTAGTACTAGAACAAAACAGCTTTGTGTGGCTATATAGGTGAACCTTGGTTAATTCACCCCCATGATAAGATCAGTGGGCGAAAACAGTTGGGGTTTCAATCTTACCCATACAAGGACTTTTAAGAAGCCTATTACTTTTAATCACAATATATTGTAAAAAAATCTCACACACGAAAACAATGAAAACGTTGATTTTACACAAAGTACCTGGTTTGCGTTGAAAATAAAGCTGCTCGGGTGAGCGTATATCGGAAAAGTCAGTTATGTGTCGATTCCTTACTCGCAAGTGAGGCTGTGCATCACTTCTTCTCTGGGTGGGTAGATGCTGCGTCATTTTTCTCCCTCACAAGTGAGTGATGCGTTGTTTTCCGGACAGGACAATACTGATCCGTGCAGGTTCATGATGACTTTGACGCCCAGCGACGATGCGTGAGAAATCTGGTTGCACGGTGTTAGAAAAACATGCTGCGTGGGTTTGTGTCATTATCAGCAGCCACAAGCAGGTGTTGTGTCGTTTCTCCAGCCGCAATTTAGGTGGAGTGGCGATTTTAGCCGCGAACCGGGTGGCGTGTCTTTTATCAGCCGTGTTGCAGATGGTGCATTGAAAATTTCCCCGCATGGTGTTCTGTGCATGGATTTCAGTCCTTGTTCTGCCAACTTCACCTTTCAAGGGCACAGGGACTTGATAGGCACTACTTGGCAGGGCAGGAGTCTCAGCAGAGAGTCCAGGTGCTGGCAGAGGAAGTCTTTGATGGCCCTGAGACTTCAAAATAGGAGGCAAGCTCAGTTCAAGCGACTGGTGATTCTTCACAAGCAAGAATATACCACAAAGTCCAGTCTTTGTCCCCCTCACAGGCTGAAGCAGCAACTGCAGGATAGCCCAACAAAGCACAGTCACAGGCAGGGTCAACACTTCTTCTTATCTCATCAGCTCTTCTCCTTGGCAGAGGTTCCTCTTGAATCCAGAAGTGATCTAAAGTCTGGGGTTTTGGGCGCCCCTACTCATACCCCTTTCTGCCTTTGAAATAGGAAAACTTCAAAAGAAAGTCTCTGTTGCTTACAGGGTCCTGCCTTGCCCATGCCATGCCCCAGACACACACCAGGGGGTTGGAGACTACAACGTGTAAGTGACCACTCCTCCCTCCAGTCTAGCCCAGATGGCGCATCAGGATATGCAGGCTACACCCCACCTCCCCTTGTGTCACTGTCAGGAGGAGATTCACAAACAGCCCAACTGTCAGTTTGACCCAGACAGGGAATCCACAAACAGACAGAGTCACAGAATGGTTAAAGCAAGAAAATACCTACTATCTAAAAGTGGCATTTTCAAACTAACAGTTTAAAAACTAACTTCACTAACAGATGTATTTTTAAATTGTGAGTTTGGAGACCCCCAACTCCAAATTTGTATCTGCGCTCAAATGGAAACTGCAGTTTAAGGATATTTAAAGTTAGCCCCCATGAGAGAGATAGGCCTTGCAACATTGAAAACTGAATTTGGCAGTATCTCACTGTTAGGACATGTAAAACACACCAGTACATGTCCCAACTTTAACATACACTGCACTCTGCCCATGGAGTTACCTAGGGCCTACCTTAGTGGTGCCTTAAATGTATGAAAAGGGAAAGTTTGGGCCAGGCAAGTGGGTACACTTGCCAGGTCGAAATGGCAGTTTGAAACTGCACATACAGACACTGCAGTGGCAGGTCGGAGACATGTTTACAGGGCTGTTTATGTGGGTGGCACAACCAGTGTTGCAGGCCCACTAGTAGCATTTGATTTACAGGCCCTGGGCACCTCTAGTGCACTTCACTAGGGACTTACTAGTAGATCAGTTATGCCAATCAGGTATAAACCAATCACCAATACAATTTCACATAGGAAGCACTGGTACTTTAGCACTGATCAGCAGTGGTAAGATGCCCAGAGTATTAAAAACAGCAAAAAAAAGAGTCCAGCACACATTCAACAATCTGGGAAGCAGAGACAAAAAGTTAGGGGAGACCACGCCAAGGATGCCAGGTCTAACTTATTTCATAGCATATGTTGTGGATTTCAGAAATCTGGCAAGCATACGTTTTGTGATAAAATGATTGCATTTCCTAAATAGATTCAAAGCTAATACTTAAGTGATACATTAGGGTGGGCTTGGAAGATATATAATGTATCTTATCTTAGTTCCCTGTTCATGCTGTTGCTCTTATTTCATGACATGATTAATTTTATTTCATAGTCTATATTGATAATGCTATTTATGAAAAAATTACTGCTACAGTTCTGAGTATGTAAGACTGGCGTATCACATTGGCTGCTGATCCTATTGCCTCCCTGTAAATGGAGCAGCAGTAGAGCTACATGACCCTGCACGAATTTTCTAGTTCTAATGCCTGTGAGATTTGTAAAGTTTTTTTGTCCTTACTGCCCCTTCCAAGTAGATGCACAGATGTAAAACATAAGATACATAAATCTACCCAGAAAGGGAAAAATTAAACAATGAAAGGGGGTGGAATGCATATTATACACATTTTAAACATCGAAAGAGACGTGAAATTGAGTATCCATTGATTCGGAATTGTTTAGGAAAATTGTACTGAAAAAAATGTACTTTTTGGTAAGCATTTGACTGATGATTACTTTGGGATGCTGAACAGCAAACTCTCCTTGGATGGTAAGGCCTGCATTCAATACCAAAAATTATTAAAGTATTTAATGAGTACCCATTCGAAACTTCATGTTTATGTACCTAATTTAATATTGTGAATTAACCTAATGTAGCCTAATGTTCGTGGCGGCTGCCACTGAACTGGGGTGGTGGGGGGGAGGTTAAAAAAACAAAACACTTACCTGTTTCCTCCAGAGACTGGTTCGTCTCCTTCACCCTCCTGTCCGGGAAGAGTGCAGGCTCCCAGACTTCCCTCAGCCAATCACAAAGCTGCTGTCCCCAGCATGACAGTAGTGTCATGATTGGTGTGAGCAGTCTGCTTCTGCACTCACAGAGGGAGGCCTGTGCACTGTATTACACAGCCGGGCGGAGAAATTCAAAGTGCACATGTGTTTAGCTGACCAAACACACGTGCACACTTTTGGTGCACAAACCACTCCCCCCTCCAGCCCTGTTCCACTCTGAAATGGCTCAGATTAAAAATAAAATGATAATAACGCTCTGTTGTTATCATTTTATTTTTCCTTTTTCTCAAAACAGTGGGGCACCGCTCCTCAGCCTTAGTGAAGGAGCCGCTCCTGACAATGTATAATCTAAATTGTAAATCATTTGCCCTTTATTTTTCAAATTCTTCTCAGTGTTTGCATCTCCTCTAAACTTCGGTGGAGATCCTGGCTAATTTAATTTCAAAGTGAAGTATTTGTGCTCCGCATTTTCAAATATTACCAGGTGCCACAGACAGCAGAACCTATCTTATACCGTCACTGTTGATGTCAAACCCTGTCTGCACCGTTGACTCTGAAACCTGCTATTACTACGTGAACCTTCAGCTACTCATAGGACAGTCACAAACATACTATTTGTAGATATCCTGCAGCCCACACGTTATATCCTAGTGGCAGTGTACCTTTGAGGTTAAAAATGTGCTCTTTCATGCAGAACAATTATCTGAAGGTTTAATTTTCCTTTCGAAGCAATAGAGAGCAAGTTATCTTGAAAAAGGTTTGGAGACAAGAAACAGGCCTTTGCTTTGGCCACCTGGGGGGAATGCACACACCCCTGGTAATGCAATGGGCACTTTTTCACTGTTCAACTGTGCCCCCTTAATTGCATTAATCTCTCTTTAGAGAAAGGCCGTCTATAAAGGGTCTTTTTGTCCCCTAAATACTTACAATTGGTCGGTTTCATTGTTAATCTTCTTTTCTTCCTTTTTCCCTTTTCATTGGTGAGCGTGTGTCAGCAACTGTTGCCTTAACTTTATCTGTGTTTGTTTTCTTCAAAGTTGAAGGTTGCGATTCCTGGTATTTCCAAGAGCTGGACTCAAACAACTAGCAGTAACAAAACTTGGCGGCATGAAACCAATTTCCGAAATATACATTTCAGCCACGTATCAATTTTATTGATGATGAAGCTGTAAATAGTCCCTACGTTTAAAAATGTTGCCACAGAGCATGTGTTTTTATTAATTAACTCTTGCTGTTCTGTTATTTTTGCTTATTTGTTGGTTACATCTTTTAGAATTTAGAGGATGTTTTATTAGTCATCAAATACCCAGTAGTTTCAATAGGTTTTCACCTTTAACTCTACCTATCCCAATGCCTAAAATCAACCTTGCCTCCCTTTACCTCTCCCCACCCCTGAACCCTCACGTCACTCTCACCACTTTTTAAGTCTATCCACATCTGAACTGTCGTCATTCCCACCTCCCATTATATTTATCCTCCCCTGAACTCCCAAAACACCCTCATTCCCCTTTAACTCTACTCACCAACAAACCCTCAAATAACCCTCACCTCCCTTTATCTCTAACCACCTCTGAACCCTCAAGTCAACCTCAACTGCCTTTAACTCTAACCATCCTTGAGGCCTCAAGTCATTCCCACTTCTTTTAACTTCTATCCACCCCTGAGCTCTCAAATCACCCTCAATTCCTATTATCTCTGTCTACCACCGAAATCTCAAGTCATATTTACCTCACTTTACATCTACATTCCTTCGAATCCCAAGACACCATCACCACTCTCTAGCTCTACTCACCCCTAAACCCTCAAGTCATCCTCACTTCCCTTTAGCGCTATCCACCACTGAGCCCTCACGTCACTCCACCTTCTTTTACCTTTATCCACGGATAAAAACCTCAAGTCACCCTGGCCTCCCTGTGGCTCCTCCCAGGCAGTTGCCTTGCAGGCTTCCCATAGTGTAATTGTCGAAGGTACAGAACTGCTCTAGCAATAAAAGTAATCAGAAAGAATGTTGTGGATATGGTTGCTGAAGGAATGGTTGATTAACAACCAAAGATTTAGGGGGTCATTACGACCCTGGCGGATGGCGGAGAAGCGGCGGTAAGACCGCCAACAGACTGGCGGTCTAATTTTTGAAATTATGACCATGGCGGTTACCGCCATGGTCATCCGCCGCTTCTCTGTTCCTCCCGCTGGGCTGGAGACCTGGGTCTCCAGCCCGGCGGTGGGCACTATACCGCCGGCGGTATTTGGACCTGGCTGACCGCCATGAATTTCATGTGGTTTGGAACCGCCATGAAATCCATGGCGGTAAGCACTATGAGTGCCAGGGAATTCCTTCCCTGGCATTGATAGGGGTCTCCCCCACCCGACTCCCTCCCCTACACCCCCCACCACCCCTGCTACCCCCAAAAGGTGGCAGGACCCCCCTCCCCACCCCGACCCCTAACTTCACATCACTCATACACACACGACACGCACGCAGGCACCACCAACACACATACACACACACACACCGACATACATGCCAACATCCACACACACAGTCAGACACGCACACCCACATTCAGACATACACACACACATCCATACAGGCATACCTACAGACATAGACGCACTCATTCCGCAACACACAACACCCCCGCAAGCATACACGCACTCACACACCCCCTCTACATACACACACGCACAACCCCATGCACGCACACAACACCCCCCACCCCCTCCCCTAATGGACGATCGACTCACCTTGTCTGTCGATCCTCCGGGAGGGGACGGGATCCATGGGGGCTGCTCCGCCGACACCACACCGTCAACAGAACACCGCCACGCCGAATCACAGGACGTGATTCGGGGGGCGGTGTTCTGTTGACGTGGCGGTGGAGGTGGAGCAACCTCCACTTCCCCGCCGACCGCCAGTATGGCTGTTGGCGGCTCTACGTCCGAAAAAGGACGGAGAGCTGCCAACAGTCATAACAGGCCGAGCGGAAAACCACCAGCACTGGCGCTCTTCAGCACGGCGGTTCCTCAGCGGTCTTGAAAAAAGACCGCCGAGGTCAAAATGACCCCCATAATCTAGGCAAACCTCGCTCACCACCAGATGATTTTCCAACTGCTTCCGTCATGGAGAAGTGGTCTGAACGACCTCTGGGGAAGATTTGTATCTGGGAAATGGCCTAACGTCCGTGGTTGGGACAAAAAAGTAGCCACCATTGAACCCTGAAGTCACAGTTACCTCCCTTTACTGCAACACATCAATAATCCCCCCAAAATTTTTTAACATAAAAAGTATGTTAAAAAAAAAACATACTTATCTGCGTGGTAAATTACTGCTCCATAAAGGAACAAATACTTACCAGCATGACACTTACCTGCGTGGTAAAAGACTGCATGGTAATGTTCCTGTGTGGTAACGGATGCTTCCCCTAAGGAAGAATACATCTCTGCCCATTCATTAATTACTCTCCTGCCTTCACCCTGGCACCCCTAAATGTTTTGGGGGCACTGCTGGGAGTTTTATGGCCTTCATCATGTTTGGAAGGCACCTTCACTTCTTTTACAAACTGCCACCTTCCGCCCACCCATACATTAGGTTTAATCTGAGACAGAGCATTTGCTGCCGCATGTGAGATATTTAGGTGCTCATTTTGACATTGGCGGTGTACTGACCGCCACTGTAAAAGGGGGTGTAACACCGCAAACAGACTGGCGGTAATTACTGCCAAATTATGACCATGGCAGTGAGACCTCCTATAGACAGACAATGTACCACATCAACTGCCAGGGCGTTAACACCAGCGACCACGGCGGTAACCACCTACATCCAGACGGAAGTCAATGTACCGCCCACGATATTATGACATAGCTAACTGCCAGGATTTCCAGGGCGGTAGCAACACCATCGAAAGCTTGACAGAAACACATCACAGAAATGAAATACTTACAGTTAGGGTCACAGAGGACTCCGGGGCCGCCATGGAACCAGAACTCCTAGTCGAAGATGATGACAGTGCGTACAACCATCTAGTACACAAGGGAGGGAGGGAGAAAAAGAAGACTGACTCACACATGCACAACACACACCATACACACACACCACACACACATAACCAGCTGCAGAGCAAATCGACTGTAACAGGACTGTAACAGGACCAACGAGCAATGAATGCAAGGACAAAAATCTGAAGTACAAACACTGTATTTTGCTGCCAACAGCCACCATAATGAATAAGGAAATCAAAATGTAGACGTCAGTGTACAGATTGGGCCAATGGCTAGTCCAAAGTAGCAAAGGACCTCATGGACACAGGGCATCGTCCAAGCCACAACTTGACTCTTGACATCATCCCAACCCCACTGTTCAGTGGCATCATGTTGGAAATGGGGAGGCACCTCAGGGGAAAGGGGGGTTGGAGGTGCCTCAGCTGGAGTGGTTATCATGCCCACTGGTTCTGGAGGGGGCTCCTTGCCCAATAGTCTATGGAGGGGAGTTTTAGGCCACAGTCTTTGGAGTGGGTATCATGCCCACTGGTTCTGGAGGGGGCTCCTTGCCCAATAGTCTCTGGAGGGGAGTTTTAGGCCACAGTCTCTGGAACGGTTATCATAGCCACTGGTTCTGGAGGAGCTCCTTGCCTAATAGTCTCTGGAGGGGATTTTTAAGCCACAGTCTCTAGAGTGGGTATCATGCCCACTGGTTCTGGAGGGGGCTCATTGCCCAATAGTCTCTGGAGGGGAGTTTTAGGCCACAGTCTCTGGAGGGTGGGCTTCATGGCCTCTTGTGGTGGAGGGGGCTCCTTGTCTTCAGGTGGTGGAAGAGGTTCCTTGCCCTCAGGTTTTGGAGGGGAATCTTTGCCCTCAAGTGGTGGAAGGGGCTCCTTACCCTCAGGTGGTGGAGGGGGCTGCTTGCCCTCAAGTGGTGGATGGGGATCCTTGGGTTCTCTCCTGTGATGGGCCCCCTTGCATGTGATTTGTGTCCTTGCCTCCATGTCTAGGAGGTGCTTCCACTGACCCCGTCTTCTGTCCCTTAGGTTGCGCCACCCTAGACCTCCATATTTTAAGCAGAGGTGTGGTCTTACTGGGAATGTCTGCCATCCCACTCAGGGGCCCCTTAGTGCCAGCAGCAGATTTCTTGGTGGGAGTAGTGGCAGACTGGTTGGTTGAGGTGATGGGCTGGGTGGTTGGGACCCCGCTATTACGAGCAGGATGAGGGGAAGGGGAGGGAAGAGGTCATGATGGAAAAGGAAAACTTCTTTGTGACTTTGGGGCAGGGTGTGGGAGGAGGGGTGGTATTGGAGGTAGAGGGATCAGTTGTAGGAGGTGTACATCTGCTGGACTTGGGTGCAGGTGCATGGGCAGTGTGCATGTGGGAGGTGGATGGCTGTTGGGGGTCTGAGAGCGAGCATTTGTGTTTCTTAGGAGGGGGTGGCAGACAGGGTGGGAGAGGACAAACAGGACATGTAGATGGATGTTGTGGTGGTGTCTTCATGAGGTGGTGATGGTGGTGGTGGTGGTGACTACGCATGTGGTGTGTGGGGTGCATGTCTGCAGGTCTGCTCTTAGGGTGACTGTGGGCAAGGGTGTAAATGTGGCAGGGTCTGGGAGTGTTGATGCAGTGTATGCAGATGTGAGTGCAGATGTGACTGTGAGGGAGGAGGAGGGGTGGGGAGAGTGGAGGCAGTGGATGTTGTTGTGTGTGCAACTGTCTGTTGTTTGTGTGAGTGCTTGTGGATTGAAGTTTGCCTGTGTTTGTCTGAGCCACTCTTATGTGATGTTTTGTGTGCATGCTTGTCTGTATGTGTGTATGGGATGGGTTGGGGAAGAGGAGACTGGGACTGGAAACATAGTCGGAGGGGGGACGGTAGGATCAGGGACACTGGCTGCCATCAGAGAGGAGGCCAGAGCCTGCAACGATCTCTGTAGGGCCGCCAAGCCACTGTGAATGCCCTCCAGGAAGGCATTGTACTGCTGCATCTGGGATGCCAGCCCCTGGATGGCATTCTCTATGGCTGACTGCCCTACAGAGATGGATCTCAGGAGGTCAATAGCCTACTCACTGAGGGCAGCAGGGGTGACTGGGGCAGGGCCTGGGGTGAAGGAGATGCTCACCCTCCTGGGTGAGCGGGTACGGGCAACGTGGTGGGGAGCTACTGGGAGGGCAGTGTGGTATGGGAGTGGAGGCTGTACCTGTTTCTGGGATGGTTCCAGAGTTGTCCAACCACCACCAGGGAGCACCCATAGGAAGAGGTTTCAGAGTCAGTGTTGTCACCTCCTGTCCCCACTGTGGTACTCCCCTCGCCCTCTGTCCCACTGGTCCCCCTGGCGTCGGTGGACTCTGTCTCCTGGGTCCAGTGGGCTGCAGCTCCCTCATTCGCCGCTGCCCCTGCTCCTTCGCCAGATGATGCTAATGCACACATGGACAGGATGAGAGAAGAAAAAAGGGGGTGGGAAAAGGGAGCACTGGGTCAATTACAGCATCAACACCACAGATGGCATACACATCCCTCACACACAGGGACCAAGATTGAGCAGTATGCACCACACTGGCATTCCATTGGCTAGGTAGCACAGCAGGATGAGGGCCAAACACCACCATCTGCACCCTTCCTGGGACCTACTAAGTCCTGTCTGACATAGAATGCCACCTAGCTAGCTATCCAGATTTTGTTATTTTCCCTGAGCTGGACCACGCAGCAATGTATGAGCTGGCATAAAGGGGCACCCACTGACTAAAACCCACCGCCAGAATCCCATGCCAGGCAACAAAGATGTTTGTCACACACTAGACTTACCCCCTTGGGGCTGCTGTGATGCCCTTAAGCGCCCATTCAGCCCTGGGTAGGCACCGCCAGTATGTGGGCCATCAGAGGGGTCAGGTTACGACAGGCATCCCTCCCTTGTTGGGAAGTCATCTGCAGCTGGGCCTCCGCGGTTTTCTGGGCCCAGCATCTCAGGTCCTCCCACCTTTTCCTGCAGTGGGTGCTTCACCTGCTATAGACCCCCAGGTTCCGCACTTCCTTGGCGATGGCACTTCACAATCCCTTCTTCGGATGGGTGTTGACCTGCAGAGGAAACACAAACAGGAGGACACCACTAGCCATACAATCCAGCCTGTCACACATATGGCCCACAAAAAGCATTTCCCCTCATCAGGCACACACATATCACCCAGAGCCCTGCCTGTACACTACCACCAGCTACCCCCCACCCAAATGACACACTGCCACCACACACACATCTCCATGCAGCCTTGGCACATGTAACATCCCCATGTTGTACTCACCTCTTGGTCTGGAGTCCCATACAGCTGTTCCTACAGGCGTAGGACCCTATCCACCAGGTGCTCTAACTCCTCCAAAGTGAAGGGAGGGGCCCTTTCCCCTATCACACGGCCCATTGCAGGTTCCAGACACAGGTCACAGCAGCACACGCAGTGAAGGTGTTGTCCTATGAAAAGTCAGGAATAAAGGTTATAGTCAGAAAATGGGAGTCACGTCCGCAGCGGTGTACACCGACACCGCCGCCAGTGATCCTCATTGGATACTGTACTCCATAGAACCCTAATTTAGCCAAGGAGTAATAGCATGGTGGTTCAAGACCGCCTTCCGCCATGATGTTCAATGCCAGCAGAGTTACATCACTTCCCCATGTACCTACGTACAGGACAGGCGGTTGCACACAACTTTAAAATGAAAACTGTGGTATTGCAGTCGATTGTACATACATATCCATTTACATTGTCCAGTTACATACATGCTCTATGTACACTGAAGTGGGGGTTCCATTGTTAATTTTGTCACTCCCTTCTCACTCTTGTGTCCCTTAGGTACCTACCACTGTGGAGGAATAGGAGGAGGAGGCAAACCCCCGTGTACAGACCCCTTGTGGACTTGGCTACACCAGAGGAAAGGCACATAATACTCACCTATAGACTGGACAGGGCCACAATCACAGAGCTGTGTGCTCATTTGGAGCCTGATCTGATATCTCCTATCTATCATCCCATTGGGATCCACCCTCTTGTGCAGGTCCTATCAGTGCTCTAGTTCCTGGCAACTGGTTCTTTCCAAGTGACAGTGAGCTTGGCAGCAGGAATGTCACAGCCAATGTTCTCAATCGTGCTGGCAAGGGTTTTGTCTGCCTTGCTCAAACACATGTGCAGCTACATCGCTTTCCCCCAAGTGGACGTTTTGGTCACTGTGAAGGCTGGATTCTATGCAATGAGACACATTCCAAATGTTATTGGGGCCACTGACGGAAAACATGGAGTATTTGTCGTCCCCCGGGCCAATAAACAGTTGTTCAGGAATCGGAAGAGTTTCCACTACCTCAGTGTCCCAATGGTGTGCCTGGCTGACGAGTACATCTCCCACGTCACTGCCAAGTATCCTGGGTCGGTGCATGATGCCTTCGTCCTGAGAAATAGCAGCATCCCACAAGTGATGGCACGACTACAGAGGCACAGAGTGTGGCTTATAGGTGAGCCTTAGTCTCCACCTAATGTATGAAAGTGTATGCCTTCAGGAGCCATCCCCCATGCCATTGTACAAGGCTAATGTTTGTCCCTCACTTCTTGCAGGTGACTCTGGCTACCCAAACCTGTCCTGGCTCTTGACCACTGTAGGGAATCCGAGGACAGGAGCTGAGAATAGGTATAAGGATGCTCATGGGCGTACCAGGAGAATTATTGAAAGGACATTCGGTCTCCTGAAGGTCAGGTTCAGATGCCTCCATCTGACAGGTGGATCCCTCTGCTACTCTTCTGAGAAGGTCTTCCAGATAGTTGCTGTATGCTGCATGTTGCACAACCTGGCCATCAGATGACAGGGGCCATATCTGCAGAGGGAGGAGGGTGAAAATGCTGCTGTGGCAGCAGTTGACCCTGAGGACAGTGAGGATGAGGAGCAAGAGGATGAGGATGTGGATAACAGGACATCAGTTATACAGCATTACTTCCAATGACACACAGTTAAGACAGTAGAACTGACCATTCCTCTAATACATTTTTTCTGTGTGGCTGTAGCATGATGGAAGTCACTTCCTTAGCATCCCAACTGACTGTCACCTATGCCTTCCCATTTTGCATGTGATAAAGTCAATGGGTATTAAGACTGATTTCTTAATACACTATGTTAAAGCCCATTGGAACGTATTTTTTTATAGAATCTCACAGATCCTTGCAGGGGTATTGGTTACCCCATTGACAAACCCAGGGGGTAGAAGATTGCACTTCGATAACTTTTCTTATGCCTTCAAAAGACACTCTTATTTGTTAGCCAACTGTGTAATTTTATATTTATTTGGGCTGTTTCATTTTAAGCCTGAGTGTTACCTTGTGGGAAATACAATAGGCCTGAATTGGTAATAGTCACTAACCCATAATAAGGGCCTTAGGCTTAATTGGTTTACTGAGCAAAGTTATGTTTGGTGCCATAGGTATGGTCTGTTTATTAAGTCATAGGCAGTAGGTATGACTTGTTTATTACAAAAGCTAATTGTAAAGTTGACAAGCCTAAAAGGGTGGATATTTAGTTCACTATGTGAAAGCCTGTACATAAGTATTTTTTTCATGGAATCTCACAGATTACCAGGGTGGCAAAGTGGTTTGGTGTTGGTTGCCAATGCAGACAAAACCTGGGGGTAGCCTTTTTTCATTGTGATAATCCTCATTAGGCTCTCTTAGGAGGGTTTTATTTTTCTTCTGTTGACTCTCATTTTGTGGATATTTGTAGTTTTATGACTATATGCCTGATTGCTGCCTTTTAGGAAAGCTTATGCTCAATACAGTATGCATGAGTTGGTTACAGTGACAAGGGAGATAGGGACTTGCATCAAAAACGTTTCATCTCCTTTAGGCAAGCTGTAAAATTGGAGAAGAACTTTTTTTTTTCTACAACTTTTTTCAACTTTGTATGCTTGCTGAACTGCATACCACACATATAAAGTGGAAAAAGTATGAACATTGTTAAACTACAGTATTTTGTGCTGGAACGGCACCCTTCCATGCTTAAAATCAAGCATGCCCCCTTGCCCTATAATGCACAGATATGTGCATTAGAGCAAGGCAACTTAAATTGCACCAGTCCGTTGGGAACGAAACATCACCATGGGCTAAATGTATCAAGCTCCCGGTTTGCATTTCTTAAATAGCGAATTTTAAGAAATGGCTATTTGAGAAATGCAAAATGGGATGTACGAAAATTGCGATTCGGTAATAGCGATTTCTTGACAATCGCAATCACTGTTAGCGAATCGCAATTAGGGAATGGGACTCCTTTCATCCCCATGGGCCTGTAGGCCCATTGGTGCAAATGGTTTTCCATTTACAAATTTTTTGAATTCCTGTTAGGAATTTGCAAATTAGGTAATCCCCCTTTGATGCACCCCATGAAAATATTTGTGGACATGTAAAATGCACACATGCCCTAGTGACTTGTGTACACTACATATAATTTTTCAAAATGCATTTTAATGCATTTTTTAAAATTTAACATGCTTACCACCAAACTTCAATTCGTGGTATTTGCATTTCCTAAATGCAAAATTCGCATTTAGGAAATGCATGATAAACGTGCCCTGGTAATCACAAATAGGTATTCCCTATTAGCGATTACCTACTTAGGGAATTGCAATTTGCAGTTCCCTAAATGGTGTCGCAATTTCAGGGAATCCCTAGTTTAACAATTCCTTGAAATTGCACTGCAAATGCCTTTCATACATTCTGAAAGGCATGTTTGCATTCACAAATGGTGGAATTTTGCGATTCGCACCGTTTGCGAATGCAAAAAGCTTTGATACATCTGCCCCATATCTCAGTTGTAGTGGTGCTGTTCTGCTTTTTTCCTTTCAAGCAGCGTAGTACATCAGTAGTAAATCAGCCCCATCATTTATAGTATATGGTTGATGATGGTTAAAGTGTAGCTTACAAGCATTGCACTCTTATGTAATTTACAACAGCCACTATCTTCATAAACGGGCATAAAATCCATTTGACACAGTGCATATATTGTGGATGCGCACATAAGAGGATACAGTCTCAGGAACGCTTATGTTTAATATCTCTTTGGATCATTCTGCCAGACATTGCTTCTTTACGGAGTCTACTGCCCAAATCTCTCTGTGAATTCAGCTCACGCTGTGCTAGAGTTTGAACTTTTCATTGTGAATGTGCTGAACTGGCACAAAATGGCCCAGCTGCAAATTGTTCAGCAATTCTGTTTTCCTTGCCAGACTAATATTAACAATGTCAAGTGTTTGAAAGGGAACAAAAAAGAGTCACCATAAAGACACCTTTAGCTGTTGATCTTTCGTCCTGCCTTCCACAGAAGTGATGCATGGAGAATCTGATAAACAGAACTGTGTGTAGATGCTGTTTGCTTCAATCTTTTCTGTAATGAGAGCTACTTCTGATCAGTGAAAATTATCATGAGCTACTAAAGGTTAAGTAACTTGTGCACTCTTACCAGATTCCCCCATTGCCAGCTTAATTGACTTTAATCCTAATGTCCATACAGACAGATACTATGTTTTGAACAAAATACTTTGACTAGGGACACTATAACAGGGCTGCCATGTGCGTCAGTGAGAGCGCGGTCCTTGAGGATAAATAAATATTTGAGCATATGAATGGGATATATGTGTACAGGTGCCTGAGAGACTTTCATATGTACTTGTGCCACAGGACATACATTTTGCCATATGTGTCACAGTTACATGTACACACAAATGGGAAAAAGTTAAAATGCTGAAAAACGTTCTGCAGTGTTCAGAATATGGAAAGTTTTTCTGTACTTTATATTTCTCCCTCTTAAAACAATGATTATAAATATAGCTCTGTGTTGAGAAAATTAAACTGAAGAGTTAACTTTGTTTTTATGGATTTCATAAAACTCATCATTTAAATTGCTTCTCATTTCTAAGTGTCACTTTTACTACCACCAAGAATCTTGCTCCCATTGGTCTTTAGACACAGTGCTGTATTTATAACAGAAAAATACATATGTTTAAATAGGAGGAATTTTAAGTGAAGAAACATGCTTCATAGAACATTAAGGGCCTGCATTAAGGGCCTGATTTAGATCTTGGTGGAGTGGTTATTCTGTTGCAACAGTGACGTATATCCCGTTCGCCGAAATCTAAATACCATAGAAAACAATGGTATTTAGATTTCAGAAGACGGAATATCCGTTACTGCTGTGACAGAGTAACCCCTCCACCGAGATCTAAATCAGGTCTTAAGTTTTATGGCTGTTTTTGATCTTGATGGTAATAGTCAAGCTGTCAGTTTTCCTGTCAGAAAACCCGTCCGCCAGCTTGGTGGTCCGCCCAGCCAATTTAGATCTTGGTGGTCCCATAGGCAATAGAGCACCTGAGTCCTTCTGTCTCCGCCAGAAATCTCCACCTGCGTCAATGGTGCCATTGAAAATAGCAGCTGGTGGTGGGACTCTAGTCACACTTACCACTGAGCAAATTTCGATGGGCCTTCCCACAAAGCCAACTGTGGCGGTGTTACCTCCACTCCTGAGTTGGCGGATTAGAGGGAAAATTAGATAAAAACCTACTCTTTCTCCCAATTCCACTTCAGTTTTTGACTGAACACGACTGGACTAGACCTCCTGTTGCTGTTGCCACTGGCCACGGAGGAAACACAACCCCCTGTCGCCAGACTCAAGGTAAGAAATTTGCATTGCTAGTGTATGTAGAGTGTGACTGCATACATATACATACTGTGACCTGTATATGAAAACTTACCTCAATGATTAACTCTTCATTTTAATTTTCTCCCATTTCAAAGTGTCACATGTATAAGGAGCAGGCCTTTTGCTCCCAGTGGCCAGTAGACACTGTGCCATATTTATAACTGAAACATATACATATACATGTCACAGTAACTTTTTATAATTACTGTGACATGTATATGTGTTGGGAACACAATTGTGTCTGACATGGATGGGGACAAACAAGTAGAAGACACATATTGCACACAAAAACAAATGTCATTTTGGTGTCAGTATTTATTGTCAAATGAATCCTGACAACACAATTACGTCACAATCACACTAGTCAACTATGTCCATGTGTGCACATTGCAAGAGGACGTGTGCCTGCAATGTTGTGTTTCCAATTGTGTATGTGAGTCAGTACGTGTCTGTGTGTGTGTGTGATTTGATTGGCTGGTAGAGGAGGAGGGAGCTGGAATGGGTGATGTGGGTGTGTCAGTATGTGTGCCCCTTGCATATGGGTCTGATGTGTGTTGTTTTGCGGTGTGGTTGTGTGGTGGATGTTGTCATGGTGTGTGTAGTTGTGCTTTTGTGTGAATGTGTTTGTGTAGATCAGTGTGTAGTTGTATTGGTTATTGTGTTGTGTGTGGTGTAGTGTCAATAGTGTGTAAATGTGTTATGTATGTATGGCAATGTGTGTTGTGGCGGAATGACAATGGATGATAATGTGTATGTAATGTGTTGAGTCGTGTGTTGTGCAGGTGGACACATATTGACAAGGTACAGTGTGTGTGTGACTTACCTGTATTGCATAGTCACTGCCATTGTACGATGTGTATTGGGTACCTCAAGGGCCTCTGTCACTAATCCAACACTAGTACACCATCTGCAGGACTGTAACATCTAAATATGGTCACCAGGAACACACCAGCTTGACGGCTAGGAGAAACATTCCCTCATGGTTGTAGGCAGCTCAGCAGCAATACATCTAAATGCATTGGTCGGGACACTGTTGACTTGACGGAGTAGTCAGGTCCACTGCTGCGGCGGATTGGCATTAATGCAATCAGGATCTAAATCAGGCCCTTAGTTGGCTTAATTGAAAGTGGAGAAAGACATTAAGACTTAGGGGCTCATTATGAACCCTGGCGGTTCAGACTGCCATGCCGGCGGAAAAGACCACCACCGGCATGGCGGTCTGAACCCCCATATAATAAACACAGGCAGGGCCGCCTGTGGGAGCCCTCCGCCACTGCCAGGCTACCGCCGACAGGCAGCCTGACAATGGCGGATTACATTATCTGACTGGGCAGCGCTGTAAGGAGTGCTGCCCTCCGGATAATGAACCCTGTTTCCCCCAGCCTTTCCCTAGCCAGGGAAAGGCTGGGGGAAGGAGTGCTCCGGGGCCCCTCTGGGGGCCCCTGCACTGCCCATGCACTTGGCGACGCACTAAGGCATTGACGACACACTAAGGCATTGATGACAGCTACATGTGGAGCCGTCACCAATGTCCCAGCACTGCAGAATGTTCTTAATGTGGCCGGCGAGGTCTCAAGGGGGCTGGCGGTCTATGGAAAGACCGCCAGCATGAACACTGCGGTGTTTACCGCAGTGTTTATTATGACCCCCTTAATGTTTCCTACAAAATGTTTTTTTCACTTTAAATGTATCACATTTGAATTTTTTTTACTATTTTTCAGTTTTAAATATGGCACAGTGTCTACAGGCCACTGGGAGAAAAATGCGTGCTGCCTGTAAATGCGACACTTTGAAATGGGAGGAAAAGCAAATTTAAGAGTTAATCATTAAGGTGAGTTTTCATTTTAATTTTCTCTCCTTTAAAAACATTCAGAAGCATAATTATGTTCTCATGCTTCAATATTGAGCCAAAAAGGACTTTTAGTTGAGAGTTAAATACTTCTGTGATTCAGTTCTTCACCTCTGTGCCCCAGCCTGGCCCATAACTCTGACTGAGCACTGCTTATTATTAGGCTCTGCTATCTGAGGCCATATGATAATAATGTAAAGTAAACACATATTTCTCTTAACTTTAAAATAAAATATGACCCTGTGCTTATTTGAAAATGAACTCAAAGCTGCTAGTAACTCTGAAGGTATCTGAGAGCTACTGGTAATTTGCAATTGACTGGTTGGAGACACCTGCTATAGCGGAGGAAGAGCAATGCTTAATCAGTTCTAATTGTTGCAGGTGAAGGGCACAAGCCTTCACTTGGTGGGGGCCATTCTTTATTTTTATCAGCAGCCTTTGACCCAGAGCAGGAGACAGAAAGGCGGAAAAGGGAGATATAAAAAGGAAGTGGAAGATTGTAAAACAGAGACAAAAAAAGAAAGCAGGAATGAAAAACTAGCTATAGTGAGATAAAGTTTCAGGAAGTATACAGGGTGAAAGAAACCCGAAGTGGAAGCAGTACTAGACAGACCCGAAATTAGACAATATAAGTGTAATCCTAAAAAGAACTTTAGGTCCTGCACCTATTTCGTGAAAAATTGAACACAGAGGAGATTATTTACAAGCCTCTCTGTGCCGCAGAAACATCACTTTTAGTGACAGTCTGGCAGCGCACACTGCAGGGCCATATTTACAAGGCCACGTAAACCACCCTGCATGGCTTTTCATGGCCTTGAAGATATGGGTGAGGCACCATGACCCAAGTCGCTGCATTGCCTCAACCTGCGAAAGGGAGGCGTGCCATGGGCATTACGGTGGGTGTTCCCACGTAACACCCATGGCATTTGCCACATTCCCAGATTTACGAGATTTTGTAAAGCTGGGAATGCATCAAGAGCCTATGCCTCCCCAGGTGAGGTGTATGGAAAGCGCAACAATGAGAAATACTTTATTTCTCCTTGTTTTCCTTTTTAAGGCCCTGTTACCCTCTGGGCCGGATGGCAGAAACGCTGTTTCCCAGGGAACTCTTTACAGGGCCGGTGGACAGGAGACTGGCGTGGCGGTCTTCCATACGAATGAGTTTGTCGGGTAGCCTCCGCCGCAAGCCAAACTCATAATGAGGGCCTATATCTGTAGCGTACTTTTAATTAGTCAGGCCTTAACCACCTTCTTTTTGCCAGCCCCTATTGGTGTGTTACTAACAACTTGCACCTCACTTTTTTCTCTGTGTCCCTTGTTATTAATTGTGTGTACATCCCTCTCACCAGTTATTACTTCTAACAAAGATGGACCGTCATAAAGCCAGAACTCCTTCCTGATCTTGTCATCCTTACAGTTAAGCATTTGTTTGTTCTTGTAAGCATTCTTTGTTCTAATAAATGTTCTTCTCGCAACCACTAAACTTACAAGAGCAGCTATAAATGCTTCTATACTATACAGCAAGGTTCTTGGCCAATTCAGGCCACCCCCTTTTGCAATTGTTCCTCACAATGCCACCCACACAACAATCCTTTCCACTTGTAAGCTCTGACTTCTACTTGCATATTGAGGAAGTGGATACATAATCCTGTACCCTGGTACACATATCAAGACTCTGAGAAGTGGTGTCAAAATAATGGGGCAGGATTTGTTTATGTGTGGATCTGCAAGAATTAAGCAAGTGTGTTGTAGCAGATTGATATCCGCTATGAAGCATTTTTGACTCTATTGCAAGATGCCTAGGCATTCTCAACAGGAGTTGAGATTTTTTTAGATTTTGAATCAATTAATTTGACAATAAATGCAAAAATAATTTATATATGTAGATATTGGATTCTGCCCTTTGGCTTAATATCAACAGCAGTGGTGTTTCAAAAGTTAATAACCAGTAACGTAGGTAATTTGCTGGCAGTGCCATTCTTCCTAGATTATGTTCTAAATGTATGGCAGATTTCGAGTTGAACAGAACAATAGAGCAAGGGAAGTGCTGCATACACCAGAGAAGAGAGCTAATGCATCACAGTGTTAGGCACCCAGAGAATGAATACTCTTCTACACTAGAAAATTGTGTCAAACCTAAGCAGGGCTTAAAGAATATGACCTAAATTAGCTTGAACTGATGAACAAGGAAGAATTATTATCGTTTAATAGCATGGTGGAATTTAACTCTAAGTTAAAAGAGATTTTAAGGAGTAAACCATGGCAGTCAGAAAACTGGAAAAGACAAGCAGCAAGTTTAATTGGGATCGGGAATGTAGTAAGGAATTTATATACGAAAAATAGTAACTCAATCAAGCACCATGTCTCCAAATATTTGACCCTATTTACTTTTCTGGTATATTGACTGTTGTAGGGAGAGGTTCGGGATCTGGCCTAAATCATATGATAACTAAGAGGAACAAAGACATCTATGGCTTTTGCAACACAAGCATCACAGAAAGCAGAAAATGAATACTCTGTTATTGAAAAAGAGCTCTGGCAGTAGTTTGGGCTATTAACAAATGTAAAATTGTGTTAATATTTAGATTTAAGAGTACCACTGATCACAACCCTTACATAGAAGTGTTGGCTTAAAATGTAGGGTTGCAATATTATTGTGTAACAGAAGATGTGCTATAAAACTAAACTACAAGAACAGGCATTTGGTGTGGTCTGGTCTGGTGTTCAGAATAAGGCAGTATACTGCCTGTCGATGCTAGTTGAACAAAAAACAACCTAAAGTATAAACATGAAAGAAATTGGTTTTATGGAAAGGTTAATTGTTTGTTGAAAAACACAAGGGTGTGTGATGAAGGAAGTATAGTGTGATGAAGTTACCAATGATGAATCATTAAAAGAGATCTTGAAAAGTTTGAACAGAAAAAATACAAAGAATAAATTAGTGAAAAGTATAATCTTTTGGTTCATAAAGAAGGGGGAGTTAATTTTCAGAGGTATTTTTATTATATGAAGGACATATGGGGATTGTACAAAACCAAGAAAGGTTTGAGAATGGATTTTTCGTGGACGCAAAGAGATCGGGTATTAGAATGGATGGTAAGTGAATGTAATGAATCTTGTGATAGCAACACAGAATACAAAGTGCAGATGGCCCCTTTGATTTCCAGATATTTACCAACAAAATTGTGGGAGGACATAGCCATTGAGACAATAGGGACAAGATAAGGGAAGACTAGAAATCCTTACATTTAAGACTTGAATGGTTATATTTCATGGGGCCTGGATTCAAAATATAGTGATGTATTCTCAAATGAAAAGGGAGCAGATGATACTCTGGGGTAGAGTCTTTATCCAGCTTCTCGAGCACCATCAAAGGAAACCTCCACCAATGTTTCTTTGTTTGAAGATATGAGGGTGGCAAAGAGAAATGTATAGAAACCAGTAAATATCAAACACTTTGTTATAAGTTGACCCATTGGACTACGGAAATTGATTGTGTCCCTTTTGCCATAAATAAATTGAGTATGTGCCATACCTAGTCTGGATCAATAGGTAAATCTATTTTTATTATTATTAAGCTAAGTCAGTTGTGACATCCTAGCTAGAAGCAGAGTTTAGTGGTCTCACATTCCATGAGGTGATCTCACAGGATTCTCTACAGCCAGTTGGGAGGAGAGAGACAGAGAGAAAACTGGATGTTTTCCTGCATGATGGAGACCCTGTAAATACTAAATGAAATTTTGAAATCACTATCAAATAGGTTATGATGCCCACCTTCCCCAGTTTGTTACAGGGGTGTCTCAATGTAAAATAGGTCATGGACTAGGCCCTGCATTCTTCCAGGGTCAAGGATGCATTTCTTCCTAAGATTGGGACTATGGTACGTGTCCTAGGGTCATAGGCCTGGTGGCCTCGTTAGCACCAGAGCAGAGCAGGTGGTCAGTCAGGTGGCTTAGAATGTAAGAGAAATCTTGGAGAACAGCACCACACTGGAAGGTTATCTGTTACTCCCTGGCAGGGTTGGGTGGAAGAGAGTCCTGGTTTATTGTGACTAAAATGTCATATGACCTCCAAGCGGCCTATCTGGGGGTTGCATTAATGGCAAGGAAGAGGGGAAACAAGGCAGAAGAGGGTTCATCTGATACTAATCTGATAACAAGTCCATACTGGAAGGGGACCCTTACTCTGGAACACAAGTGTTCCATAGGATCTGGGGAAGTGGGAATGTGCAGCATTAGGTATGGGCACTGAACTTGACTTGACCTCCTCCATGTGGCACCATCTGGTGTCTTAGAGCTTAGCATAGCTAGAGAGAGCAGGAGAAGGTAAATCCTGTGAATTGGCTTCCGTGCTTTAAGTGGATTGGATTGTGTCAGTTGTGCAAGTAGGGATACTATGTAGCACTGTCAGAACAGCGTAGGAGCCAGATGTGTGAGAATGGAAGGGATGAAACCATTCCAGTGCCCGAAGGAAGTTAGAGTGATTCAGTTGTGTTCTCAGACAGCAAGGACACTACAAAAGGTCAGGCCTGGGAGAGGTCACCTGAACTAGGGTCAGATGACCTTCAAGCAGCTCTGTTCTCACTCAACTCATGTAAAGGGAAGGAGTTAAGCTGTCTGAAGGAGTAGGAATTGTAAAAACACAGAGAAAGAGTTTCAATCTAAAAGAGAACTGTATTCTGCCAGGAGTGTCAAGGGACAGATTGGAACATTACTTAGAGAGCCTAGATTAGATCAGGAAGTAAGTGGACACACAGTGCACCAGAAAACAGTTGATATCCCCATTGTCAACCTTGGATGGTGGGATTATGGAGGTGAAATAATTGTAAAGATCTGATTGTTTGCTCTGGGTTCCTTCGTGGCTTTATGTTCTTTCAGTTTCCAGAATGTGAGACAATTTTATTTTATATTTCTATACTGCTTTCTATACCCACCATCTTCACATAATCATAGCTGATCTTCTTTAATGTAGTAATTTATCAGCAAACTATTTGGCCTCTTGTTGTATTTTATCATTAGATTTGTGTATGTTTTCTTTATGGAACCTACAGAGGGAATGTGGAATGTAAGGGATATGAGGTCATTAAGAAGGTGATAGCATTCTAATGAAGGGAAGACAAGGAAGAAGATGTGCTGTGCTGTTTCCAATAAATCCTCTAAAGTATCACCCTTGACCGGAACTGGAATCTTTACAATTTTGGGGATGAGCTACCAAGAATTACACCAGCTACGGGATGTACTAACAGCACAGGAGTAGTGTTACTTCCTTTGGAACCCACAATTTACAAGGAACAGTTGTGGCGGCAGCATAATTTGGAGTCAAGCCGGTATTCTCTATTGCAGGTTACGAGACAACTCCATTTAGCGCATCCAGTTTCAGATAGTGCATGCCATTCAGTGCGTGTAGCGTGTATCATGTGCAGATTTATATCGCGTTTTCTATTCAGCTCATGTAGAGCATATTTGAACAATATGGAAATCACATCTCACATAGGAATATAGGGGGTCATTACGACCCTGGCAGAAGGCGGAGAACCGGCGGTAAGACCGCCAACAGGCTGGCGGTCTCCCCTCATGGGATTATGACCATGGCGGTTACCGCCATGGTCATCCGCCGGTTCTCCGTTCCGCCCGCCGGGCTGGAGACCTGGGTCTCCAGCCCATCGGCCGTCACTATACCGCCACCGGTATTTTGACACGGCTCACCGCCGTGGATTTCCTGCGGTTTGAACCGCCATGAAATCCATGGCGGTAAGCACTATCAGTGCCAGGGAATTCCTTCCCTGGCACTGATAGGGGTCTCCCCCACCCCCTCCCTGACTCCCTCCCCTATCCCCCTCACCACCCCTGCCAGGGTCCCCCTCCCCAACCCGACCCCCAACATCACATCACCCATTCCCACACGACACGCACGCAGGCACCACCTACACACTCACAAGCACACACGCCAACATACATGCCTACATACACACACACAGGCAGACACGCACACCCACATTCAAACATTCACGCACACATCCATACTGACATACCCACAGACATACACGCACTCATTCCCATACACACAACACCCCCGCAAGCATACACGCACTCACACCCCCCTTCACATACACACACGCACCCCCCCATGCACGCACACAACACCCAACACCCCCCCACCCCCCTCCCCTCACGGACGATCAACTTACCTGGTCCGACGATCCTCCAGGAGGGGACGGGAGCCATGGGGGCAGCTCCGCCGACACCACACCGCCAACAGAACACCGCCACGGCGAATCACAGGACGTGATTCACTGGGCAGTGTTCTGTTGGCGTGGCGGTGGAGGTGGAGCAACCTCCACTTCCCCGCCTCCCACCAGTATGGCTGTTGGCGGCTCTCCATCCGAAAAAGGACGGAGAGCTGCCAACGGTCATAATAGGCCGAGCGGAAAACCGTCACCACTGGCGGTCTTCCGCACAACGGTCCCTCAGCGGTCTTTCAAAAAGACTGCTGAGGTCAAAATGACCCCCATAGTGTTACTAGAAACACGCTACCACTTACCAAAGATCTCCTACGATCCTGCCTTCTTCTCCTGTTTCTAGACGCGACAGGAATTATGGGAACACTCTGACTTCCCTGATCAACAGAAAAGAAAGACTAACGGGCATATTTAAAATCTTGAAAAAAGACTACTTGTGAACTGCTAAATATATTACTGTGTATATTAAAGCATTGTATGTTTCAGCTTCAAAAGGAAAAAGAGAAGGTTTAATTAAAAAAAAAAAAAAAAAAGCAGTTAAACAAGAGAGGAAAATGCAATTTGAACCCCCTGCAACATTTCTTCAGCATAAAGGTGATCCACCTTTACCTTCGGCTAAGTGGAAGGAGGAATTTCTAACTTATTTGAAGGCCATTGATGAAGCTAGAATTTCACAGGAAAGAAAAAAATATATATTGTTACATTGTCTTGGGTCTGAGGGCCCTATGATTTTTAGGACTTTACCACAAGTGACTGTTCAGGATAAGGAATTTGATGTTTTTAACGATGCACTAAATAAACTGAAGAATAGTTCAGACCGACTGCAAGTATGGCCTTAAAAAGGTTCAAATTTTATACAAGAACACAACAATCTGGTGAAACGTTTGATGAGTTCTTCACGGCTTTAAGGGGTTTGTTGACCCATTGCAATGTTTGACCTATTACAGATGAAATGATCCGTGATCAACTTATTGTTCATGTCAGAAGTAAAAGGATTCAAGAACAATTGTGGCTGATGGGGGATCCTAAGTTTCAAGATGTCAGCAACATGGCTAAAGCCTTAGAACAATCGGAAAGATGGATCAAAACTGTCCAAGACACTGAAAAATGCAAGAATTCGGAGTTTGATGTAGTAGGAGCGGTGGGGCAAAGTGTCCCTGGTAATGGTGCTAACACCAAGAACACTACATTCAATAAGAAGGAGGACAGAAATGGAAAGAATGAACGTTTGGTTTGTTATCGTTGTGGGAGTTGGAACCATTTTGGTAATTCCCTACAATGCTTAGCGTTGGGTAAAAAATTTGGCAAAATGGGGCATTTCACTAGAGTTTGTAAGGAGGTTAAGAGGAATAAAAGTAACAACAAAAGTAAAGTTTTGTATCTGAGTGAGGAGGGAGAAAGAAGGGTTATGTTGTCTCTCAAAAACAATGATGGTGACAAGAACAATGAGGATGACAATTTTGGTGGGATTGTAAAACAGCCTAAATGCAATGTGTGTATTGAAGGTCGGGAACTTGAAATTATAGCCGACTCTGGATCGCCTTGGACAATTATCACATGTGATTATTTCATACAAACATTTGAGGGTATATGGAAAATGTTTGATTTGAAAACTCCTGATATTGTCACATAGAGTTTTGATGGTTCTGTGATTAATATCAAAGGTTATGTGGCGACTGTGATTCATTTTAAAGGTAGATCTGCTAACATTAAGTTGTATGTGGCAGAGAAGGGAGTAAATGTACTTGGTTGGAGAGATCAGACGAAGTTAGGAATAATTTTAAACCCTAGATCTTCTGAACCGGTATTGACAATTGAAAATGGAGATGAGGAAGAATGGATAGTATCCAACTTTCCACAGGTATTCACTGACAAGTTAGGTAAATTACATATTTATAGTCACAAGATCAGTTTGAAAGAGGATGCAAAGCCTGTGATCCAGAAATTGAGGAATGTTCCGATTGGAGGACGTGAGGAGTTGAAGGAGACTTTGGCACAAATGATTAAAGAGGGTGTCATAGAAGAGATAGAGTCATCTGAATGGGTATCTCCCATAGTATTAGCTCGGAAACCAGATACATTCTTGAGGTTATGTGTGGATTTGAAAGCCTTAAATTCCAACATTATTGTTAATTGTCATCCTTTATCTAACATAAATGAGGTGGCCAGTATGTTAGATGGTGCAAAGATTTTCTGCACGTTACACTAAAGGTCTGCATATCATCAGATTGAGTTTACTGAGGAATCCAGGCAACTCACTGCTTTTATCACTCTGCAGGGGTTGTACCAGTTTAAACGTACGCCTTTTGGTTTGGCCTCTACGGCGTCGTTTTTTCAGAGGGCCATGTTTAAATTAATGAGAGAAATGGAACATTTTATAAATGCTTCCAGGATGATGTGTTGGTCTATTCGAAAAATGAGAGGGAACACAAAGATCACTTGTTAAAAATGTGTGATATGCTCAGTAAGAATGAGTTAACATTAAAAATGAAAAAATGAATTTTTTGGCCAAATCTGTAGATTACTTAGGACACACTGTATCAGGGAATGAAGTAATTCCAAAGCGATCACTTGTTGATGCTATTGTCAATGCTCCAGCTCCAGATAATAAAGAAACGTTATTGTCCTTTGCAGGTTTATGTGAAAATTATAGGAAATTTATAGAAAACTTTGCTACAAAAATGGATCCATTGAGGGAATTTACAAGAAAAGGCGTAGAGTTCGTGTGGTCAGGAAAGCAGAGAGATGCATTTGAAATTATCAAGCAAGAGATTGCTGATGCACCTACTCTCAAGCCTTTCAATGTGAAAGCGCAGCGTATTGTGACTGTTGATGCGAGCATCTACGGAATTGTAGGAGTGTTGTTTCAAAGGTGTGGAATGTTACATTTGCTTCTCACACCTTATCTGATGCAGAAAGAATGTATGCTGTCATTGAGAAAGAATTATTAGCTTGTGTGTGGGCAGTTGAACATTTCAGAAACTATATTTGGGGTTCACATTTTGTCCTTCAAACTGATCACAAACCTTTGGTTGGGATTCTTTCCCCTGGAGGTGGCTGGAATGCCACTGCTTGCATAGCAAGGTTAATCTCCAGATTGCAAGAATAAGCCTTTCAGGTGGAGTATGTGCCAGGAAGAAATAATTCTGTTGCTGATTGTCATGTTGCCTCAGTACGAATCTAGCAATGCGAGTACAAGTAATACTATGGAAATGGATTTTGTATCTGCTGTCTCGGAATACATGTCTGATGAGTTCAGGGCGATCAAAGAAAACAAATGAATAGAATGTTATCAGGAGGATTTTGTTTTAGAAGAAGTGAGAGAATATGTGAAGTATGGCTGGCTGGGAAAAGGCAAGAATTTGGAAGAGGTCGCACCTTTCTTCAGGGTGAGAGATTAACTGAAAATTGAAAATGCTCTTGTGTTCAAGTGGGTAAGTGTATTCCATCAAGATGTATGCAAGCTGTTATTTTGGAATTAGCACAAAAAGGTCATCCTGGGATGTACTTGATGAAAAGACTTATACGGACATGTTTTTGGTGGCCAGGAATGGACAAAGACCATCATTATGAACATGGCGGTAAACACCACTCCGCCGGCGGTAACTACCGCCAACAGTCAGGCGGTCTGGGCCGCCAAATTATGAACCACCTGAAAAAACAGGCAGCCTGAAAACCACTTACTGCCAGCAGAGGAGTGCCGTCAACGACCGCAGAGTCTGCCCACAGGCGGACGGAAAGGCCCTACCACCCATCAAATAATGAAGCACTAGACCGCCATCAGTTCCGGGGCAGGAACCACCGCCACGCAAAGCCAGGCGGAAACAAACCAAATATAAGGAAACACTCACCGGAGACACACACAACACACCGAAGCAGGCATGGATAGAGAGTTGCAGATCATGCCAGTCCTGCTCCTTGCCATATACCTCCACGACCGAGACCGCCAACAAAGATGACAATGGTAAGTACTGCAACCTACTGAAAAAGGGAAGAAAGGGCACTGTTGCATACCCACCCACTCCACCCACCCCGCAATGCACCCACAACCCCTAACAACAGTACAAGCGATACACCCCAGAGCAAGAGGTACTTATCCGACACAAGGCCAAGACAACCTGCCGAAAGTACACACATGTGCACAACATCCCTCCACAAAGAAACAATGAACCACGGATCCAGAGTGTGCCAAAACCAACACTGGCCACACAAACTTTTTATTAAGCTCCAGGAGCAACAGAAGTCCAACAGAAGGCCAATGGCCAGTCCATAGTCCAAAGTCCGATGGGCCCAAATGGCCCCAACTTGACTTTCACAAGTGCAAATGGTACTCCACCTTAAATGGGCAACAATGGGGCATCCAGGCGCCTCAGGGAACAGGGGCAGGGGGTGGTGACCTACGACTGGGAGGGGGGGCTTGGCTTTACATTTGGAAGGTGGAGGGGGCTTGGGTCTGGCCTTTGAAGCTGGTGGAGCAGCCTTGTACTGGAGTATGGCAGATGTACCTGGGCCAGCACAGGGTATCCTGCTCACAGGGGAGGTAGCACAGGAATGGGAAGGACGGACAGGGGCGGGCTGTGACGTGGGATGAGTGGACAGGGCTAGGAGGTGGGCACGTTGAGGGACGAGACGGGGTGGAACAGTGGGTTTAAATAGGTCTACACGGCATAGGAAAAGTTTTTAGGGGCAATAGGGGTGGACCTGGAGGAAGGTGTGGGAGTGGAGGTGTCGGGAGTGGTCGTGACAGGTGTAGGTGTGCATGACATGAGTGCAGGTGTGGTGGATGTGTTTTGGGTGGGTGTCTTGGAATGTTTGAGTGTCTTGGGAGGAGGGGGTGGACACAGTGGGACAACACAGGCTGCCAGTGTAAATGTATGTTGTCTGTATGTTTGGTGAGTGTGCTGCATGTGTCAACCAATGTCGTTGTGGTGAGTGCAGGTGTGGTGTCTGGGGTGCATGAATGGATGCCTGATTTTGTGGTGACTGCCAGAATGGGGTCAGCAACAGTGAATGAGGGTGCCGTGCTTGTGAGTGTGCATGTGGAGGTGACAGACAGGGAGGAGGTAGAGGTGGGCACACTGGGGGAAGTGGATGTTGATGTGTGTGCCTTTGTATGTTGGCTGTGTGCATGCCTGTGGTGGGAAGTGTGGTGCTTGTGTTTTTCAGTGTGCTTCTTGTGTGTTTAGGTGTGTGCATGGCTGTCAGAATGTGTGCTTGGGACGGGTGAAGGGAGTGGGGTGCTGGAAGGGGTAGAGGTGGTTTGAGGGGGGGACAGAATGACCAGGGACACTGGCTGCTGTCAAAAAGGAGGCCGGAGCCTGAAAAGAACTCTGTAGGCCAGACACGGCACTGTGAATGCCATCCAGGTAGGCATTGGTCTGCTGCACCTCTGATGCTAGCCCCTGTATGGCATTGACGATGGTTGTCTGCCCTACAGAGATGGTCCTCAGGAGGTCAATAGCCTCCTCCGTGAGGGCAGCAGGGCTGACTGGGACAGGAGATGAGGTGCCTGGGACAAAGGAGATGCCCACCCTTCTGGGTGAGCGGGCACGGGCAACTGGATGGGGAGCAAATGGGAGGGTTGTGATGGTATGGGGGTGGCAGAAGATGACACAGAATGGGTGGGCCCACTAGGGTCTGCCACCATCAGGGAGCTCCCATCGGAGGAGGTATCAGAGTCACTATCTCCAGTAGTAGTTGCCTCCCCCTTGTTACTCCCTTCACCCTCCAACCCACTGGTCCCTTTGGTGTCGCTCGACTCTGCCTCGGTGGAACCGTGTGCCGCTGCATACCCACTCGCCGGTGCCACTGCTCCCTCCCCAGATGATGCTGATGTACACAGACAACACAAGAGATCAGGGTTGGGGAGACAAAACAGGAGAGACATAGCTGAATGGAGGCACATAACTGGTTCACACATTCTCTCACCCTGCAAATATTCCACCATGCAGTACCTACCACTATACACATGGCTATGCCCCTGACTAGTGGCCACAACCCTGCTCTACAGCCATTTCCTACATCACAGAAGGACCTGAAGTACTGCAAACCTGTCCCTTACAACCTAATTTCCCATGGGAGCCATTATGTAAAATGACATCAGTCAGAGTCCCTGCCAATAGACTGCATACATACTACAGCACACTCACACATCCATCAAGGAGGCATACAATGGTTTCTCTACTCACCCCCTTGTGTCTGCTGTGCAGCCTTCAAGCGCCCATCCAGGTCCGGATATGCCACTGCCAGAATGCAGCGCATTGGGGGGGTCAGGGCCCGATGGGCACCCCTTCCTCATTGGGAGGACTTCCCCAGCTGGGCCACAGAGGTCTTCCTCTGCCAGTGCTGCAGATCATCCCACCGCTTCCTGCATTGAGTGCTCCACCAGTTATAGACCCCCAGGGTCCGCACCTCCCTGGCAATGGCTTGCCAGAGTCCCCTCTTCTGATGGGCGCTGCCCTATATGGAACACATAGAAAAAGTAACACAGAGGTCAGACAATGCCCATTTGATACATCTGGCTAGACGTCCCCTATGGGACGGACACTCACACCAGCATAACAGGACCTCACACACGCAGCATCATGAATCCCACAATTGTACAGTGTCAAACGTGCACACATGTTTACAGCCATCTACCACCATTACACACATCCATTCCCCCCAATCCACCTACTCACCTGTATCTCTGGTTGACCATAGAGCTTGGCGTACAGGGGTAGGACCCCGTCAATGAGCTTGTCCAGTTCCTCGGTGGTGAAGCCTGGGGTCCTTTCCCATGCCACTCGTGCCATTTCCAGGACCAGAGTCAGGACACAGCAGCACACTCAGTGGAGTACCTGCATGCACGTAATCCGGGAGTCAAGTGAAGTTGGGGTGACGAGATGGAGTACGCTCCGCGGCGGTGTGCACCGTCACCACCGGCGGACATCATGATACTCTCATATTCCCCATTGACAACCATGTTAACCAATGAATGGTTGCACAGAGGTGAACATTGCCTTACGCTATTACGACAACTGCTAGCAGTATGAGGTCACTTCCACTACAACATTTCTGGATTGCAGGAGGCAGACAGTTTGGCCGTTGCTACGCAGTTCTTAATTTCTCATTTGCCTCATGCAGGCCCTAATGTCCCCAACCCCCATAGGCATGAATAAATATACATTTACTCACCACAACAGTCCTGATGTATCATTGAGGACATGTCACTCCAGATTAACATCCGACTATGCATATGTGTCATCGACATGTATGCCAGCAGTGCTGAATATTTAACATGTTGGGCAGATGTAGGTGTGTCCCTCACATGTGTTCTCAACTCCTCCTAGGTACAGACCCATGTGGCGAGGGAGGGCACCATCGGTGTACAGACCACTTGTTGATTTGGGGACCATGGTGGAGCATCATATCATTATAAATTACAGACTCAACCGTGCTACTACTATTCATGAACTTTGTGCATTACTGGATCCAGCACTGAGACCAGCTAATCGGAATCAGCATGCCATCCCTACTGACGTGCCAGTGCTCTCTACACTCCATTTCCTGGCCACTGGCTCATTTCAGGTGACTGTGGGCATGGGTGCAGGTTTTTCACAGCCAATGTTTAGCATTATACTGTCCAGATTCCTGAATGCATTTGTGTGACACCTGCAGTCCTATGTGAGGTTTCCCCAAAGTGCTGACCTCCCTGCCATCAAGTCAGAGTTCTATGCCTTTGCCAACATGCACATTTCAATTTGATTCAGCATAATGACAGGGGACATTTACATTGGAGAACAGATGTTTTATTTGGTGTCAGGGATGCCATGGTGCTCTCTATAGTGATGTGAGTGGACTACTGGTGGATGTCCATATTGGCTACATGGTATCAGCGATTGTTGGCAGTGGTAATACGTCCATCTGTTATTTACAAGTTTTGGGGTTGTTTTTGCACGGTATGGATGGTGGTTCAGTGGCACACTTGGGGGACAGTTCTAGTCAGAGTCACTTCTTTGAGGGGGCCTTGGTCTTGGCAGGTGCTCCAGTGCCATATCTGGGTCTGAGGGACCATTTGGGTGCCTGGTGTTGGCCTGTCCGGGTTGAGGTGCTGGTCTCCTGTGTGTCCTCAGATGGTGGCACAAGTCCAGTTGCTGCTGCTGCTGTTGTTGACTGGTCTGTATCTTGGCCTGTAGTAGGGGCTTCCTGGTCTGTGGGGGATCTCAGGCTGGGATGGGACAAGGTGCAGCAGCACACCTGCTATGGTGGCCATGATGGTATTGTGCAGTTTCCAGTGCTTCATTGTCTCTTGGCATTGGGCTATCTGCAGCCTTTGACTCTGCTCCAGGGTGGCCACGATCTGGCCCATACTGTCCTGGGTATGGTGGTATGCTCCCAGGACCTCAGAGATTATGTCCCGGGCTGCAGAATCCATCATGTGGCCTCACCCCTGGGCCACTGATGCCCTCCCACTGGGTCTAGCCCGCTGTGCCTGTGTCCCCTGCACAGGTCTGGCGGTACCACTTGTACTGGGACCATCGTCTTCCTGCCTGTTGGTAGGTGGTGACGGTGGCCTCTGTCCTTGTGTTACACAGGCGTGGGGCCGGATGCCCTGGCCTGATGTTGGTGGCTGGGTGGTAGGGGTGTCAGTGGTGTTCTGGGTGGGGCTGCTGGATGGTGACAGTCCAGGACTGTGTGAGGGGCCAGGGTATTGCTCTCTGTCCAGGGTTCCCTCTCCAGTGTCCTGGGTGGCGCCTCTGTCTCCCAATCCTTGTCCTGTCCGTCAGGGTGGCATGGGTGGTGGTGTCTGTTGGGGGGAATGGACATGTCTGTTACACTTGCATAATCGGATGGGGTGCACAGGGCTGTGCTGTTTTGTGCAGGTTTTTCACTTTTGGGCCATGCAGGGTGCCGCCGTGAGGTTGCCATTGCATTTTGCTTAGGATGTGGAGGTGCATTGTGGGTGGTGTAGTGCCTTTGTGATTACTTGCAGGGGTAGGTGACTGTGCACAGGGAGATGTATGTGGGCCTGTTGGTGGAATATTGGGCATGCAGGGTGACTGGATTTTGTGATTGTGGCCTGGGTGGGGTAGTGGTCCTGGTGGCTGTTGGAGGGGTTGGGTGGTGCATGCAATACAGGTGTGATGGATATGGGGTAATTGTGGAGGACTTACGCTAGAACATTCCTCCAGTGAGTCCAGTGAGGCCCTCAGGGTGCAGGATGGCCAGAACCTTTTTCTCCCAGTCAGTGTAGTCGGGTGGTGGTCCTCCCCCAGTCTTTTGGACCGCAATGTTGTGCTGGGATGCCATGGGCCTCACTTTCCTGAGCAGGTCGTTCCATCTCCTGCAGATGTTGTCCCTCGTGCGTGGATGGTGTCCCACTGCGTTGACCTTGTTGACAACGGTCTGCCATAACTTCATCTTCCTGGCGATGGGTGTGTGCTGGACCTGGGCCCCGCATAATTGTGGCTCGACCTTCAGTATCTCGTCCACCATGGTCCTTAGCTCTCTTTCTGTGAAGCGTGGGTGCTTTGGGGGTGCCATGGTGTGTGCTGTGAGTGGTGTGTTGTGTGGATCTAGGTGAAGGTGCTGTTGTGTGGTTGGGTGTGTGATTCGTGTGTTGTGGCTTTCAGTGTCTGCTTGTGGAGTTCTCAATCTTAGTTGTCCTATCGGCGGTGCAAAGGATTGTGGGGTGTGCCTGTGAGTGTTTTATAGTGTTGTGGATGTGTGTCAGGTGTGTGGGTCTCAAACTTGCCAATGTGTGCAATTCTTACAGTTGGGTCTCATTGCTGGCCGTGGCGGTCTGTACCACCAATGGTCATTCGACTTCCACTGACTGCTGCAGTGATTTGTGCATCATTATTTTGAGGGCGGGAAGTTTGTGTGCTCGGCAGTGGCGGTGTGGAATGTCCAGCATTTTCGCCAACAAGGTCCTGGCGGTGACTGGTGGCAGGGACATTTTTGTTGGATTCTGATTTTTGCATCTTTATATGGCGAATTTCTGTTCACCGCCAATGGCGGGATTCTGTTCAGTGTCGCCACGGCGGGGAACGATGTTTACCGCCATGTCCATAATGGTCCCCAAAATGTCGGAAAGGATGGTCAGAGAATGTAATGTCTGTGTAAATGCTGAGAAGATGTTAAAGACGGTACCGGCTCTGTTACATCCTGTGCCATGGCCAGATTCTCCATGGCAGAAGTTGGGATTCGATAGTTCTGGTCCTTTCTATTTCTTGCCTGTTGAAGCCCGATATGCATTAGTATTGGTGGATTATCATCCTAAGTGGCCTGAAGTGAAACTAGTGTCCCAGGTCACATCTAGTATTATCATTGAGTTCTTCAAAGAAATATTCACTAAAGAATGGTATCCAGAGACTGTAATATCAGACAATGGTGTTCAGTTAGTCTCCAAAGAAATGCAGGAATTTTTTGCAGTAATATCAAACATGTGACTACTTCTCTATACGAACCTCAGGAGAATGGAAAAGTTGAGAGGTTCAACCGTGTCTTGAAAGAAAGTATTTGTTGGGCATGGAGTTTTGGAGGACATTGGAAGGAAAAGATAAGGGGAAAATTGTGGTATTATCGCATTGCTCCCCAAAGTACCACTGGAGTGAGTCCTTCCAAGTGGGAAACATCCTGAACAACTAGGTCTAAACCACTACTTGCCTGAACCACTACTGCTAAACAACTAAAAAGTCTCTACAACTAAGTACTGAACAACTACTGTCTAAACAATAGTGCCCGAATAACAATTGCCTGAACAACTGATTTTAAGGTAAGGTTTTCTTTTTGGTTTTTATGGTTTATTAGTTGTTTAGAATATATATATATATATTTTATGGTTTATTAGTTGTTTAGAATATATATATATATATATATATATATATATATATATTAGTTGTTCAGGCAATTGTTATTTGGGCACAATTGTTGTTTAGACAGTAGTTGTTCAGTGCTTAGTTTTAGAGACTTTTTAGTGGTTTAGCAGTAGTGGTTTAGGCTATAGTTGTTTAGGACCTAGTTGTTTTGTCACATATTCTTGGAAAGGATAAATATAGAAGAGATCAAGGATAAGGTGAGAATAAAACAAGAAAGGTATAAAGAGGTATATGATAAAAAAAATGGAAAGTAAAGGAACCCTCATGTGAAGTTGGAGATTAGGTCAGAGTGAGAAAACCAGGTTGATCAGGAAAGGTTTAATAAGACTGTGGTTACACAGGATGGAAAAGTTTGGAGTGTGAAAAGATTGGTGAAGTGTAAAATGGACATAGTGGTACCCAAGGTGTGGATTCTGCTGATTCTTGGTTTTTGGTTAGAGGAAGAGAGAAGATGCATGAAGATATGGAGGTGCCTGGTGAGAGATGTGATGTTGAAGAAGGGGATACTTCTTCATTTACAGGTGATGTTCAGAATGATTCAGAGAGTATTAATGAAGGAAGATTGGGAGAAGATTCTATAGCCTCAAGAGTTAAATTTGAAGCTCGTACAAGACAGGTGTCTTCAAAATTGGTGGATTTTGTATGACTCTTGTTATGTTTTATTTTCATATTGTATAATGTATTATCTGTAATCTTTCAGAGTTTTAATTGTAAGTGGGTTATTGTTTTTGTTTATTTAAGGGGAGGAAATGTGTTGTATTTCATCATTAGATTTGTGTAAGTTTTCTTTACGGAACCTACAGAGGGAATGTGGAATGTGATGGATATGAGGTCATTAAGAAGGTGTTAGCATTTTAATGAAGGGAAGGCAAGGAAGAAGATGTGCTGTGCCGTTTCCAATAAATCCTCTACAGTATCACCCTTGACTGAAACTGGAATCTTTGCACCTATACATGGATGTGGGGACACAGATCAGGTAGACCATGACATAGCTTTATCTGAGGATGATCTCAGAGTCACTCTTTGCATTACAGATAATCCTGCATCTATGCCTATGATATATCCTTATTATTATGTCATTTCTGGTTCTCTGATTGTTGGCTTCTGCTAGAGTTTGAGACCTTCAACTCCAACTACACTGTTTTAAAATGCCACATCCTTGTTTTCAGCAGAGCCTTCTGGCAATGAGTGAAGGCTTGCAACTGGCAGATGTGAAATATTGATAAAACCCACACTGTAAATTGATTGTACATATACAGGCACACAACTGCCTAGTTGTAAATGTATTTTCTTAGTAAGGCGTTTGGAAAATAGAGAATTATTTTCTGATTCTACTAGTCTAATATTGTCTTGACATAGTTTTTGCCAACTTGCTAACCATGGTTTGTTTAAGTGTGGTGTTCTGTAACCATTGAGGCTGGAAGCCCTCCTGCAACTAGCCTAAACCTTCCCCCATACGTTCCATTTATTTTTCCCTTTTAAATTGTACCTGCAGGTGATCCTATATTTTGAAGCAATACAGATTTGTATGAGGAAATTCAAAATATGGACTGAGACCTCATCTATTTTAATTGGACATAAAGGCTTGAGGGCCTTAACAGTTTTGCACTTTATAGAAACCCTGCTTGAAATATACAAATAGTTAAGCCATTGTCTTGATCAAAAAATTAAAATCCAAGACACACCTCTTTTGCTGCTTTTTAATAGCTTTCTCAATGGAAATGAATAAGGGAAAGACAGCAAATTCAAATTTCTGACCACTTGGCAGCATATGGAAAGAAAGTTTGATGTATCTTGCAGATTCTCCCTTGTGTGCCAGAAGCATTGTTGGGTAGTCTGGCACTACTTCTTGAAACTGAGTCTTACCCTCTGTTCTCTTGGGAGGTTGGGAAGGTCTTAGGGCCAGATGTAGCAAAGGGTTTTACCCATTCTGTGTCTATGGGAAAATTTGTTGGTACATATGACCCTTAGTGTGAAGTGCAGAATTTCGCTGGACTTGTGCTTCATAAATATATGAATATTACACTCAACAGCTTGAATGTGCCTGATTATCACGTTTTAAATTTACTTGTTGGTGGAGATTGCGGAGTTCTGATATGCGGAACTCCGTGAAGTGCCAAAAAAACTCAGCCATGCTCCGTGGAGTTCTGCGAGCGGCGGAGTTTGGTTAAGGCTCGCTGTTTGTACTGATTTTCAGCGCGGGAGTTTCTCCTGTGTGTAAAATCAGTATCAACACCATCACACAGAGCGTCAGAGGACGCAAAGTTCTTTTTGCCACTTGGGTAGATTTTTCATTCGAGTGGCAGCTTCCTCTACGCGAGTGGCAGTATTCGCAGCACGAGCGGGCGCGCCTACCGTGACCGCTCATGTTCAGAAATCTCCCCCACGTGCAGAGTGTAGAGTGGAGAAAACTCTGTGAACTCTGCCAGCGGAGTGGAATTCTTCACCCACCCCTAGTTGGTACATCTTACCAGCCAGTTTACAGAATATACTTTATTTAATAATTTTTGTACAGTGATATTCATATGCAACATATCTCAGTTTTAATATTTGGCCTGATTATGAAAATATGTCTTTGATAAACACTGCAACGATATACCAAAGTCGAACAAGATTGGTTAGTCAACTTATTCAAACATATAGATCATGTTGGACTTTTCATTGTGTATGAAGTAGCATCTGTCTCATGTTGAATTGGTTTTATGCTTATTTATGTCTTATATTGATTGCATGTAAGGCATTTTAAATGGATTTTATTCACTAAGCAATGAAGTTAAATGTGAATTTGTACACTGTTATTTTGATCTGAGTATTTTTCATGGAACCTCGAATACGCTGGCAACATACAAATAGGAAATGGATGTCTCTCTCACATACAAGTTGGCGTTAAATGACTATGAACTTTAGAGTAGTGTGATATTTTCTTCCTTCTTTCCTTTTGATGCAAAAATCCCATAGACGCCCATAAATAAATTGTTGACGGAAATTTTCATGATGATGGAGTCAATATGAAATGTACTGAAATACTATAATCTTCAGTGATGTAATTTTGAATGTGGATGCACGTGATCTTTGTGGTGAAAAGATTAGTAACAGTGATATATTTGGGTCCATATTTACGTAGTTCACAAATGCAGCTCAGCAAATAAAGTTTCTGTGCTGAGCTGCATTGCACAATCGGGAGAGAGCAGAACTACACCATACGCACTAAGAAGTTGAGCACTTTTGCCAGCCCATGTGCCAAAACAGACACTATAGTGCAAGGGTGGTTGTGTTGTGGTCAGCATAGTTTTTGTAAAGGAAGGAGTCCCTTATACATACAGTTTATACAAATGATACATGTGAAAATAGTACCACATATTGTTACAAAAGTAATGTGAGGGTACAGAGTCAGTATGCAGTGTTAGTGCATTATACGTTTCAGAAATGTTTGATCGAGAATGACAAACATACATTCTGTGAGTTTTTGTGGCTCTAAAATGATTGTTTAGTTGTAAAATTAAGAAGAAGAGTACCAGAGTGATATAGTCATATTTGCTGGAATTTGGAACAAGCCTGGCTGCTGCATACACAGCCCTTAATGACACAAGTCTTTTGTTTTGAAATCCATTGAGAAGAGCATTTCAAAAATCAAGGCGAGAAAGAAAAAAGATTGGACTGTAGCTTCTCAGTTGTGTTAGTAGAAAAGGTTTATACGAATGAGATGGAGTAGGGAGAATGATCTTTGCTTAATTCTTAATGTGGGCTTCAGGTTTAAGGGCCTGATTACTGCCAAGACAATGGTCCGCCTGCTAAATTTAAAAGCGGGTTCAGATTAAGTTTAATCACGTTTGGAGTCTACTCCATCTCTGCCTTGATTAAACCCCTCTGATGGCCCTGCAGAGTAAGGACCGTTCGATGCAGATCTCTAACTCAGCCCACCTAATTCAGATTGTCAACTTAGAGGTCAGTTATCACTTACCCTCACCATCAGGAAAACCCTAGCGGTAAGGAGCAGTGAAACATGCTAAATGCTCCCCTCACCATGTGATTTTCTTCTAAAAAATAAGACAACAGTTTGGGTCAGGGCTCCAGCATGTTGACTGAGCCCTGCGCCAAACTAAATAGCATTGACAGGAAACGCTGTGACTGCAATTCCTGCCAATGCTTTAGAAGTGGCCACCAGCTAGGTGCTCATTTCTAAAATTGGCCATTATATAAATTAGTTCCTTAGTTTTCTCTCATCTCTTATATGACACCTAAGGTTTTAGCAGACTCAACAATTAGTGGCTGATGGTCTGCAGATCAAATTGTATTTATATAGCTTTCGTTCAAAGGAAAGTCACACACTGGTGAGAGGAGAATATATTTTTGTTATAGCCCAACCCTTTTAGCTATGTTTAAATGTTTGTTAAGCAGGATGAAAGAGTATGATTGGAGCTGGAAGAGAATCTAATGTATGAATTGGTGTGGTCTGCATAGAGATGTTATTAAATCACTAAATTGCTTCTTAGTGACTCAAGACGTTCAACATACATTTTGAAAAGTAAGGATGTAAATATCATGCTCTGGATCATGCCACAATTGATAGGGGCCTTTTTATTGAAAGTTTCATTAATTTTAACACATTGTTGCCTGTTTGCAAAGTCAGATAAACCATTTACAACTATGCATTGAAGATGTTTAGGGTATCATCTACTGCAAAAGCAACAAGGTGATGGAAGGAATGCTTGAAGTAATCTCAGCTGATAGCGATCGCTTGAAGATACATTCTGGAGCATTGTTTTTCACCCACTATGTCACTCCAGATAGATACCTGTCATATGCAAATCAATCTTAGACCTGCTTCAATAGGAACCGTTCAGCCCGAACTGCCAAGCCATGCCCCCTCTACATGGAAACACAAGCAACACTAGACCGGTTTTGATCTACGTATGTCTAGGTGGATGGACACCTACCCCTGTGCAAGAGCAGATATCATCAGATGCAAAACATTTTGGAATCACAAGCTGCCTTTGGAACAACCACTAAACACACTTCATTACTGCTGTAGTACGGGAGATTTGCACAGCCCTAGGGATAGTTCAGCACTTCCACTGCCCATCTCCCAGACTCACCAGGAAAAATTGAAAGAAACCATGGTACCCTCAACAATAAAATAGCTGATATATGTACTGAGACTCAACTGAAATGTCCAGTTGGCCTGTCTTTAGCTTTGTCCACCATTAAAGCTAACAAAGAAAACCAAGGTGAGCCCATATGAAATAGTTATGGATTACCAATGATGCTGACATCAAACTTGCTCATCTCTGCTGCTAAGCTAGACTTACAACTGAATGATGATGTAGACAGCTCATATGCTGTCTCCACAGTTTCCATTCTCGGGACCAACCTGCTTTACCTGAGTGCCTCACTAAAGCCTGCCATTTCCTTCAGCCAGATGAGTTGGTCTTCATATGTATCCATCAGAGGAAGACCTCCCTGCAATCTTGCTAGTGTGGTCCCTATAAAAGCCATGCTTATCATCAACACAATTGTTAAGTGCCATGGTCTGGTGATGTGGATCCACTCAGCCAAGTGCAAATGTGATGCACCTCCCTAAAATGACCACACACTGTTTCCTGCTTGTGGACCTGCAACCAGCTGTTCCTGTTGCTGCCTTGCTGCTTGCCAGCTGCCTAGATCCTCAAAGCTAGTTTCTTTGTCTGCTCATTCACAGCTGTGCAATACTGCACCCACCACCCTTCATCCTTATAAGCTCTGGATCTGGCCTACTATCCTTTTCTCTGCCCTCCCTCTTTGGCTCTTGGTGAGGTACATCATTGCTGTGGAATGGGAATTTATTGTAAAACTAAACCGTACTCAACCTGTCCTTGAGTGGAGCCACTACTCTGTGTATGTGAATAACATACTGTATGTGATAACGCTTGGAAAATACCACTATATGATTATTTTGTTCTTGCTGTATGTACACTCACTTGCCTAGAGACATGGGAGGGACTATGTCTTTGATGGGAGTGTCTCTCAGAAAGAATTACACATGCCTTGATCTGCCTTAAAATGGGAATAGACTGCCTGTGTGCACCAGCGTCTTTCTCAGTCTTTCCAAGACCTAGAAAAGTATATCATCACTTCTGGCCACCACAGACCAAATCACACAAATCTTGCCATGTCAGAACAGTGAATGGTTTTTTAATCATTGCAAAGCAGGCAACTGGAGTTTTGTTGTGGACCAAAGTGAGTTTTGCACTGTTGTAGATACTGTACTTTCTGGATCACTCTCTCATGAATACCACCTCCCCAATAGCTAGCTGCTTCACCAATGCTTTCACTTCACAGATAGTCCTGCCTAAGTGTCCAGTAAGTGTGTTTGTGGCTATGTCACTAGAATCAGAGGTCCTACCTTTTTAAGCTTGAAGACTTCATCCACTCAGAGTTAGCATGCTTCATCATCAGGCCCTCCACACCATAGCGTGGGCTACAGTTCCTCTCAAAGCGGATCCCTATGAAAGTGGATTGGGTGTAGTATAACAGAAGTGCAGAGGGGATATATGTAAAAAAATGAAGCAAAGTTTTAACTGCCTCTTGGTGATCTAAAATGTTATTGTTTCCCCACAGGACAAAGTTAAAAGTCAGTGGGGAGTAATAATTCACTTGAAGAGAGTGGCCAACATGTTTCTTCGTGCTTGAAAGGTGCCCTCATGGGGAGGTACAATGGCATATGTCAGGACTAGTCCCTCTCTGCTAATCTGTGAAAGATAAATAATAAGGACGTTTGTCAATACAATATCAAATAAATATCATCTGCAGCATCTCTTTGTACAAATATAAGAGATATGTCAGTCAAATGTGATCGAGGGGGAACACATGCGTATCTTGTGAATTCACACCACACATATAAATTCTATTAAGTAGGCCTTAGGCTTTCCCTGTAGGACAACAGGTACAAGCAGGTAACCGGAATGTCTTTGAAGGCAAAAGTGAGTGTGACACTGTTGTTGGTGAGACTAAACTTTTCAAACACCACCTTATAAATGCTGACTTCCCAACTGTGTTTCATAAATGTACCTATTGAGAAGGAGATGATCATTTTATCTGAGGAACGAAAGCTTAACTCTGGCTGCCTCAAGAGTGGGCTGGTGTCTGCTATTCTGGATATGTTGTCCACAGCATCAGACATTCTGCTGTTCACCCTCCCCAAAAATGGCAAGAAGTTGAAGGATCTCTGAAGCGAACGGATTATTTTCTGCCCTTTTCCCAACAATAACATTGGGCAGCTATTCAAGAGACTAGTCACAGTGATGAGACACTGGAAGAAGTAGCAATGCCGCAACAATTTCTTTAGGGTTCATTACAGGTCAGTTAGATGCTCAAAAATCAACGCTCCAGCTAAACAGAATGGCTTGGTTGCCCCTCTGTCAGCCAGAGGGTCAGGGTTTCTATGAAATAGTAGGCTTTAAGTGGTGTACACACCTCCGTAGGAGATCATGAATCATACACAAATAGGTAGACCATATTAACGATAGTATTAAGAAACTACTTGAACTTCAAAATTACTTTTATTTGAACCTCTTCAGCATCTGGTCTTAGTTGGCAATTATTCTGATGAAATGCCACTGTATGTGATGATTGAAAAGATTGTGTGCATAATTAAACGTGCTTTCAGTAATAAAAGCATAGTCCATGATTATCTGCTTAGTACACTTGATTATGATGTCAACAGTGACAATGAGAACATCCTAACTGAAATCATAAGATTATTCGCTAGTGAATAGTTGTAGAGGTTTTGCCTTTCGTTATAAAAGTGGGGCCGGTGAAAGTGAGCTTATTTTTATATTATGCCTTAATGCCTACTACGAAAATGCTGATGCTCATGTGTGCCATAACATGCACTCCTGCATTTTGTTAACTCATTGCAAAGTAGTTTTATTATATCAGCTTGAAGAGCACCAAAACCTCAGTATTGTTGCACTTTTGCACACATCGTAAAAGAACTATGGCTGTGTAAGACCATGTTGTACACTTCACATTTCTGTTGAACAGTGCTACCAAGCATAGCCTCATTCTGAAGTTGGCACACTGAGTCAGCGATTTTAGAAAATAGCAGACTCACTTCCTGTTAGTGCTACCTGTATCTCTTACCCAAGGTCTTTCTCACATTCACCCCCACTAGAAGATCTTGGCACCCGCTCACTCGTAGCTATCTAAAAGTTTCTAATTATTCGTTTGTATCATTTCCATTTTCATTTTCATTTTCAATATACTTGTTCGGTTTTAGGTTGCCTTTTGTTTTTTTTGCAATGAACTCAGACTTTGTAGACTATCCTTAGTCTCTTTTCTTTTGCGCATATCTTTCCTCCTCTGTATGATTGTGAAAAGCCACGTAGGTCTATTCCAGCAGGGAGGGTATAAAAGGAAGATAAATATGGAAAATGAATGAGAGATGAGCCAATCTGAGGATAAAGGTTCCTGGAAGGACCCTAGCGTCTATCATAAAATTAGGCTAGTCTCATGCTCTCACCTCACTGAACCGCAACACAAACCCCAGAGAGCCTGAGGGGCCTCATTCAGCTGTAGATCCTGGTGACTAGTAGCCAAACTAGTTCACCCTTGCAACGAAATTCAAACTCTGTCTCTTGTAGCCAAAGCCTGTTGTTCTACAGTTTCTTTGCCCTGACTCATGCATGCCACTGCTCACCAAATTGTATTCTCTCTCACCCGATGCGTGCAATTATTGCATTTAGCCAAATTCAGTCACACTGATTCGGTATCTGTCCCTCAAAGCTTAGGTCTGCCACTAATGCTTTCGGCTTACGTGCAAGCCATGCTTGTCAGCAACAGGAGCTCGAGAATGCCCCCTAAATACAATATCTCCTCCATGCCCAATGGCTCTCTAGGGTACTCCAAGACTGTCCTATGCTCAACTTTCTCTTCTTCGTCCTAGTTGATAACTGGTAGGCAAACAGACTACTTGCCACGACTTGTTACAAACATGAAATGTCCGTATTTGAGTCTCAAAGTCGGGCAGTCAATTATCATCTTCATCCTACTGAATTATTTGTCACTAATGTCAAAAATTTGGACACCTACTCCAATTAAATATTTTGTCGTTATTATCTGTACATCATCATTCTCATGTTCAGCACTTTCTACTCATGTCATTGTTGGAGACTGACACATATCTGTTTATGGCCATATCTATTTTCAATTGTGCCTGTTGCCATCAATCTCAATGACCAGTTCCCTCTTTCATTCCAACGCTAGGATTGCCCTTTTTCTCCTCATTATGTGGACCTATATCCTCCCATCTAATGCTGATTGTTCTCATCCAGGGCAATCATTCCCAAAATAGAGTGAACAGGAGTTTCTTCAGCGCCAGCCTTCACTTTAAAGCATGCTGTCCCCTCCTTACACACACAGATAAGCCCAACCGGAGGGCTTAGAAGTTGGGGACGTCCCACACTCCCCCATGACGAATATCCGCCATCTTTGGAGGTACGATAACGGCCGACTCCATCCAGGACCTTTGCCCTAACCTTCAAAGTACTCACGAAGGGCTGTCATGGAAGCGTGCGACCATCTGGGGCAAAAATTAAACACTCGAGACAACCGCATCCATTACCAAATTTCCATTATTAAGTATCCTTCTGTGTGCTAACATGAATGTACACCTTATCTAAACCCAACAGCTGTGCCCTAAATTCTAAACACTGCAGCTGTCGAAAAGAATTTACTTCCCTGTGTTTAAAATTAGTGTTAGCATCTATCATTAGCTGCCACCAAATGGTTTCGTGTCACCTTTTTGCAGCCCTAATCTGTCACCTGGGCTCTTGGGCGCCCAGCTCAGCCTCACATCGATCAATGTCAGCGAGGCACTCGAGTCCCCCATCCTGCCATTTTTGAAATGTCATGAAAAGGGCACTTATGGGAGCTCCTGCCCCTTTCCACCACCAAGCTTACCATTTATTTGATCTGCACATTCAATAAGCTGCCCTCCAGATCAATGGACCATACACAAGCCATTACTGATTCTTTTATCTGATTAGATTCCCACCTGACCCACACAGGCAATTTCATGTATCCAGTCATCCTGTCCCCAAAGCTTTCTCCACCGTACATAGTGAAAGAGCTATTTCCTTACCAAACACTGAGAGAGGAAGACAATTATCAATGGGCAGCGATTCACTAAAATGTTGTGGTTAGCGGACGTATGATACTGAATTCTTTGACCCCCATTATCATCAGTGCTTTAAATGGGCCAGTACTGTCCAGTATGGAGTACCAGCACTTTTTTATTTTGAGAGGGAGAGTACCTGCACTTCTCAAGACAAACGTAATACTTTTAATTGGAGAGTACCGGCACATCTCAGAAATAACCAGGTACTCTGGTACAGAGTACCTGCACTTCTATTTTTCCATTTCAAACACTGATCATCATCATAGGGTCTGAAACTTTGTCCCGCCCTTAGCCTCTTGACAACCTCTTCTTTGATACTGAGGAGTGGCAAGGAATGAAAAGTGCAGAATATAAAGATGGTTCTTAAAGGCCTGTATCTTTGTCTTCCTATTGCTCCCTTTATGGCCCCTGAGAACATGGATGAGTCAGGGTAGTGCCAGTTGTACTAAAGTGCAAGCCCAGGGTAAAAAACTACAACCAGTGGCGACCCCTATGTGATCTTCATGCATGTAATTATGGCTCTTCCTATTCTCAATCTAAGAAGTCTCTATGCAACTCTCTGGAGGATTGTTTCTAACTCTCTCTTCCTCAAAACTCCATTCAGCACACCTAGTGAAGAGTAGCCTCGCAAAGTCACATGATGGAGGAACATTACCCTCAGACTAAGCGCACTTCTGTCACATGATTGAGAGGCGATCTCCATCCCTCTTAATCTGAGAATATACTCTGAAGAGCCATGGAATGGAGGGATGCAAGATTTCCGCTGCAGTACTGGAAAGGTGCCGTGGTTGAAGGTGAAAATAAATGTTACATTTTTGAAGGGGAGTTTGAGTATGGATCTTGATAAAGGCACTCAGAGAACCCTATTTTTGTGAAACTCAGTAGAACAGGTAGAGACATTGGCACAAATTTATATGGAGGTCATTCCTGGTTTGGTCATTTTAGCCCCATCTGCAGCTTATTTGCAAACTAAGGAATGCACCGTATGTACTAAATGAATACATATGTATGTAGCAGTATCCTTTCAATGGTAATACTTATTTCGAGCTGTTTGTTCTATTGAAGTGATTTGTTCTTCAGATAAGATTTTGTTCTTCTTAAAACACCTCATCTCCAACTACTTAGTAAAGTTTCAAAACACTTCACACATTTCTGATGGTCATCAGCAGAGAGGTAAGGAGCAACACTTCTCAGCAGCAGCGGTGGCTGCCGCAAATCTCAATGTTGGGTGGGAGGGGCGCCGGGGACAGGGGAAAGAACGAAATAACATTTGTTTTTAGAAAACACTTACCTTTCCGTTCCCGTAGCCGCCGTCTCGCTCATCACTCCTCTTCTGGTGTCCCAGCATTCAATGGGACACCAGCACAGGCTCCCCAGCAATCCTGGTGCTGCTTTCATGCTAAACCCAGCATGAAAGCAGCACCAGGATTGGTCTGAGCGGCTGGGACTGCCGCTCAGACACAGTCCTGGGGTCTGTGCAGTTTCTCTAGCCCAGCTGTTAAACACAGCTGGGGTGGAGAAACCTAAGTGTGCATGTGTGTTTGGCCGGCCTGAAATGGCCAGCCAAACCCACATTTGCACTTAGATGCACTCAGTGTTCCTCCCCCCCTCACACCTCCCATGACCCAGCCCTGCCCCTCCCTGTACTGTTGGCTGAGCCAGCAGATGAAAAATAAAACAATATCTTGGCTTTGGGGCAACGCTCCTCCGACATTGCAGAGGAGCCACTCCTGCTCAGTAGGACTGCCATACTTGTAGTGGGAGACTACCATTAGTACTCAGAGGGCTGCAATACTTTTAGTTGAGGAGCACTGGCCAGAATGCTCTGGAAAAAAAAGTATTTTTCTCCCTCCTAGTTCGCAGAGGCAGCATGAACCCTAAAATCCTTATTGTCCATTCGATCACCACTGATTCCTTAAATACTCAAGAGCGGATGATTGGACCCAATGGGAAGAGGGTTGGGAACAAACAATAAATTAAAGAAAAAATTGCACCAGAATAAAGATGACAAGTTTGCATTCACCTGCAGAACAGAGAAAATGCAATTAGCTCACATCCATATTTGTTACTCTATAGAATAAAACGTCTCACTCTTGGGGCCTAATCATGAGTGGTTATGTTTCTCAGCACACAGTTGTATCTGGTATAGGGAAAGGTAACCCGAAAAATCAGGTGAGGCTTTGGCTGCAGCAGTAGCCAAGCCTCATTCTGTGTTTTATGGTTTTCGTATAGGTAAAAGCATACAATGTTCCCCATGCTAGAAAAAAAGCTTCTTCTTCCCTTCATGACCCCTCTCTCTATTACCTCCCATCCCACCAATGCATACATTTACCACACACTCGGATCAGGTAGTAAATGAATATGGTAAAACCTCATGGACTGGTAAATTCCATAGGTGACCTATAAAATTGGTGCCGCAAGGTAATTCTCCATTTCATTGGCTTCTTGTAATTGTAAAGTACTAGGGCAATTTCACCTGGAGGTTATGAAGATTTTACCATCGCCCCAGTACTGTGCAACTTGTAAGCAGGTCCTGAGTGCTGTGGGATGCCATATCTAAGAGTTCTGAAGTAGAGTTCTGGACCTGGCATTGCACAATGATAAACTCTTGATTGATTTTCTACAAATGGCTATATTTTCTAAATCCATTAATAAATAGGGGTTGTGCTTTTTAATATTTCTGCAGAATCACAAGGAACTCTTATTCATCCTGAGACCTGCTCCGCAAAGCACATCTCCTAAGTTATGCTTTCATTTCCTAGGGAAGTGACAGGTGGTAATGTAAATCAAGTTCTTGTTTTCTACATTTCAGAATACATTTTCAGTGTTCCTCAATGGCGGCAGTCGTAAATCTCAAGGAGAGGGGCAGGCAGGGGTAGGAATGGGGGAGGATAAAAAACTAATTTAAAAAAACATACCTTTTCCTGTCGCCTCCGTCTGAGACGGCCGGCATAACACACATGGACACTTAGAAGTGCACAGTCTCTACTTCCCCTACTTCCTGCCCCCTCCAATTCCGCAGCCCCACCCCCCCCTTCAAATGCTCCTGGCTGAGCCAGGAGCTGAAAAATAAAAAGATAATGATAGATAATTTTATTTTTCAGCTCCTGGCTTAGCCAGGGGGCCGACGCGACACTCCTTCGCCATTGTGAAGGAGCCAGCCCTAGGGTTCCTTCAGACTGACTCATTCTACTAACTAGAATAGTTTTTCAGTTCAAACTTGGATATTAAATCCTGGGATACATTTTGCAAAAGTTCAAATGTTTTAAATATTCCAGCACTCTGTTATTGCACAATTCTTCAACACAAATGCAAACATTTGAGTACAAATATACAACATAATAGAAGTCTCATCTTCTTTGAACAGGAACGTTCTAGTTTATCGTTTTGTGTTCAAATATAGTACATTGCATTCTTTTGCAAAACATGGTTAACATTTAGAATTCAGTCATTCTAATTCAGTAGAGCAGTGATATAATCAGGTTCCAAATCAAAGGGCCAGATGTAGGTACAAACCAATTTGCGACTTGCAAACTGGTATGCAGAAAGGTGTCTCAGACACCTTCTGCGACTCGCTATGGGGTCGCAAAGACCCACCTCATGAATATTTATGAGGTGGGTCGCAGTTTGCGACCCCATAGCAAGTCTAGGCACTCACGGGGATGGGGGCCTGCTGGAGACAGCAGACCACCATGTCCGTGACTGCTTTTAAATAAAGCAGTTTTTTTTTTTCTCTTTGCAGCCCGTTTTCCTTAAAGGAAAACGAGCAGCAAAAAGAAAAAATACCGAAACCTTTTTGTTTCGGTTTTTTCAGAGTAGGCAGTGGTCCATAGGACGGGAACACCTCTTCCTATTTGCGAGTCGGAACACATTTTGTGAGTCGGTACCGACTCGCAAAATGTGATTCTGCATCGCGTTCAGCCTTTTGCGCCTCACAAACTGCGTTTTTAGCAGTTTGCGTGGCGCAAAAGGCTTCCTACATCTGGCCCCAAGTATGGTGTTACAAGGCTTAGCTGCTCCCTAATATCATTTAAGATTTTGGCCTTACAATCATTCGCAAAGAATCATACGTATCGCTTGCTAGTTCTGCTGCTTCAATGAGTTGCAAATTTGACAATTGCCTAAGGTGTGAGCTGATTTCAAAACCATCAGTCTCCATTCTGATTCTTAATACAAAGATTTGAGATTACTAAAGTCAGGGTCTTTATAACGAACCTAGACAAGATGACCACTAATATTTGTGAATCTCGCAAGACATTTTTTAATTCTCACAAGACTTGAGTATAATCCAGCATGGTCCTGGTTTTAACGCTACTCCGGTTTCAACACTGACTTAAAATCAACACAGTGTCTGAAACTCATTATTTTACAAAATAAAACTGTCATGTCATATGTACCTCTATTGTTAATTTATCAATTTTAATATTTTTGCAGCAATCTTCATACAGTTATTTGCAACAGATGTCATCCTACAGTTATGGCTGTAACTTAAGCAACATATTATCCTGTTGAGCCGGCATGGTGACATTGGTGTGACATTGACCTTTCTTCTCAAAGTCTTGACGCCACAATATGCACCAAGAAAATCACAATTCAGGGGATGACTTTATAAACCCGGGGCAAACACTGGTATCAACTTCCATCATGTCCAAATCCTGACATAACTGGCACTTCCAGTAGACCTCTTGTATTTTAATGAGATGATACTAAACATTTTTATCAAGGTTTTACATTTGAAGGGAAAGTAAAAATACTTCTCACTGGGTCTGGCATATTTTCATGAGAGAGTTCTACTATCCCTCAGCAGGAATGCAGTAATATTAATTGCAAATCAGACAGAAGTTCACTACCAAAATACTTTACTTTGAGTGGTTCCTGGCCAGACAATATCTACTCATGAGAACAATGGTTAGTGTAGTGCATTGGATAAACCTCATTACAGTGTCAATCCACAAATCTCAATGCCGACCTGCAACATATCAGAGTTCTAATAAAGGATTAGAGAGTTTACCTACCTCAGAGTAAGTGGAAGACATGTAATTGAGAAGACAGCGTTAGAAACATTTAAGGCCACATGTACAAAGGTTGTTAGCAGTCGCAAACTGTCTGATTTGCAGAATCGGGCCGTTTGCGATCGCTATAAAACATTATACATTAACCCTACTTTGCTTACCGAATGGCAAAATAGATTTCTGATTCAGTATTAGGAAGGGGTGCGTTAAGGGCATCTCTTCCCAACAGCGACTCACAGGGGGATTTATGAATGTTTTGCGACCGGAACGTGATTGCAAAACGTTTGCAGTTTACAACCAACTTCAAGTTGGTGGAAACCCATTGGCAAATGGGAAAAGGGCCTCACAGGACCCCTTCTGCTTTGTAAATGTGGGCAACAATTATTTTTAAGAGCAGGCAGTGGTTGCACAGACCACTACCTACTCTTAAAAAAATGAAAAGAAAACTTTACATTTTTGTTTTTGAAGTGCATCCCTTTTTCCTTTAAGGAAAATGGACTTCATTTTTTTTTAAAGTGCTTTATTTAAAAAGCAGTCACAGACATGGTGGTCTGATGATCCCAGCAGGCCACCATCCCTGTGATTTCAGGCCTTACCCATTGGGTCGCAAATTGCGATCCACCTCATGAATATTGATGAGGTAGGTCCATTTGCGACCCACTGGGAATCACTAAATGTGTCTGAGACACATTAGTACATATCTGTTTGCAACTTCCTAATTGCGAATTGCAAAGATTCGCAATTAGGAAATCATAAGCAGAATTATTTGTACATATGGCCCTTACGTTTCTATTCAGAAGGGTTATTATGCACTTGAAAATGGTTCCAATCGGGAGGTATGTGCATGTAATTTAGGAAGGCGAATACTTATTATTAGAGGCCATGGCAGAGATAATGGTGTTGAGCCTGTTTAATAGTAAATTAATAAATAATTGAGCGTCAGAATCTAACAAACGTAATGGGGGATATCATTTCCATTCTTTGGATAATAATTGCTTTGGGCAATGAGAGTGGAATTTGTTTTTTTAATTAAATTTCCTGAAGCATGCAAGGAAATAACGGGGGAAGTTAATTGATTTTTATAGACTTCCTCTGGAATACTGTGAGACCTTGAGCTTTGCCAGTGAGTAAATAAGCATTCTAATCTCTTCTGTGAACTTGGCGACCAGATGACAATTTCTAACTGCTTCAACCACAGTGATCCCTAAATGATCAAAGTAGTAAAGTGATCATTGTAATCTGTGGTATCATGGGTCACTTCGGTACAAAATTGCTTAATTTTCACAAAGAATTCTACTCTACTGTGGCATATTTAACAATTTTTTAAAGATATTTCCTGATGAATTTAGAGTTTTATGGTAGTTTACTCACAAAGACAAATGATTTGCCAGAATTCTTCCCAATTTCCTAGGTTTTAGGATTAGAAACAAAGGCTTTCCTATTTACTTTAATTTTAACAGCTGATTCAAATTGGCATTTAAAAGGGATGGTTTTTAGATATGTAGAATTTGTGTCCCGGGAGAAATACGCCAGCTGCTGTGAGTGCCTACTGACAAGCAGATCAATTTTTCTTCTGGAGCATATCTTCTTCCGGATGTTCTATCCTCATCAAATGTGTAAGGAATGACTGAGTTTCTCCCTTATTATAAGGTTTTGGGCTGTCCTACACAATGCAGTGTGATGCAGAATTTGAACAAATTTTAAGTGATTTGATTTCAGTTTTAATGTACACAATAGAGGCCATTCAATGTAAAAAAAAGTGTTGAAAGTCCAGTTTGCCTTATCTCTTGGCTATAATTTCTTCCATTGTTTTCCTACACCTGTGTTACATCACCTGTGAGCAACTATGTGTGGTGCATAACTTACTTCCAGGTGGGGATGGAGTACATTTCAGTGTTTTTGTCACCTTTAGGGCTGTAGTACCTTTAGAAGTGTAGCTTGTTTAATAAGAACATGCTCACCCTTTTCTACTTTGATGTTTGTAGTAGACTGACCCTCCCTAAACCCCTCCTTACTTTTCCCTACCCGCCCCATTTTGTAGCAGATAGGCCCCATTTTTCAACCACTCTTCCTGTTTCCTAAAACATGCACTCGTAAATTGGGGTAGATTTACCCGTAGAACAGAAAGGAGAGGTGCAGATTGCTATCTGTAGGTTTATGAATTGCATTTTGTAGTAAATTAGTACTGCTGTAGAATTCCAATATGTTCTGGAAAATGCAATTTGTGATGCAGAATGTGTGACTTCGTGAACTTTCTGGAGAACTAACCCTAAATTCCATGGCGAAATAAAACACACAATTTTATTAATTTGTTGCAGTCTTCCCACAGCACAAATGACTTCAAATGGTGTTCAGGTGTCCCTCACATTTGTCGCGAATATTGAATCTTAACACTCTAATTGGTCACTAGCACTCTTTGGTAAACCTGCAGTAGAAAAATTAAGAATCAATCAACTGACAAACTGCTCCTGGTGGAAGTACGTGTTTCACTCTTCATTTTTTCACATGAATGATAACGATATTTGGGAATTTATAGAAAATGTGACATTGTTTTAGCTTTCTGGAACACTAACTACAATTTCCATGACAACATAAAACACACCATTTTGTCAATGTTTTGCAGTCTCCTTATAAGAAATACTTTATATTCTATAACTTTAAGTTCAACAAAATGACATCCAGGCATGTCTCACATTTGTCACAAATATAGAATGTAGCCTCTAGTTGTTTATTGCGGCACTGAGCTGAAGTTCAATAGAACACTGGGGAGTCAACTGACAGGCTGCTACTGCTATTAGAATAGCATGTTTTCCCCGCATGGTAGATATGTTTCTCACATGAATGTTAAAGATATTTGCGAATTTATTGAAAATTTGTACTGATTTTATCGTTATAAGCACTAACCATAATTTCCTTTAGGCAAATATAGCAGGAAAGTTTTTTTTCGCTCAAATATATTTTATTAAATAGGCAATAGTCAACATTTTAAGATGGTGAAATCGCCTCAGGACTCCCCAGAATTCATAAAACTGCTATGGAACCATCAATAAATGAGATATATTGTGACAAAAATGTGCTATCTCCCTTTCTGTATGTTCCTTTGAGTCATCCTCAAAACCAGACATTCTCTAAAATGCTTTTCAACAGGGAAAAACGTTAGAGATTTAACATTGGACAACATCCAACAGTGCTGCTTCATGTATACTTGCTCCTAAATAGTCCTATGAAAAACTCACAATTCAACAATTGTTTTTAGGTTTCCCCTTTAAGGGTCCAATTTGCATAGTAATATTGTCAGAGAGAGAGCCTAAGGCGGGAAGGACCAGATGGGGATATGGTCCTCAACTTTGCCTCGCCTCTGATTCCACCATGGTCAATAACTACCTAAAGGTGCCCTTCCCCTGGATATTTTTGCTTAAATGGAGATCACTGGCACGTCACAACAGGGCCCTGGTATTTTAATGACTTAGGCCCTCATCACAACCCTGGCTGTCGGTGTTAAAGTGGTAGTACCGCCAGTAGGCCGGCAGTAACAAAAATGGAATCATGACCGCGGCCGAAACCGCCAACACATACAGCCACTTTAACACTCCTACCGCCACAGCGGTAGCAACAAACACTGCGGCGGTAACCGCCAACAGCCAGGCAGGAGAAAATGTACCACCCACCCCATTACAACCCGCCCATTCGCCAGCTTTTCCGGGACGGTACCAAAGCCATGAAAAGCACGGCGGAAACAGTACTTTGAAGGGAAACCACTTACCTCCGACACTCAAGGAAGAACCAGGACGCCATGGAGCCCGAACTACAGGTGTTACTCATGCTGGTGTATCTTCCCATATACCGGGAGTACCAACACCGGTGATGACGACCCCGGTGAGTACTGCACCTAGTACACAGGGAGGGGGGAGACAGAGACACACACACGCAACACGCAAAACCCCCACCGTCACCCTCACCCCCAACACCATACACACAAACACATGAAACAACATTAGATATACACCTCGTAACCTTCTGGAATAACGCAAGAACAGAAGGAATGGAGTCAAATGAGTGCATTATTAGACATTTTGAGAAATATGTTCATAAATAAATAAACAGTATATACAATATATATAATATACACAAAATGAGGGACAATGTCCACACAAAAATAGTCTGTGGCCCACTGGATTATAACACATAGGCCAAGCTCACACTTGACTCCTGCCTCAAAACAGAGAGAACTCTGCAGAGGCATCAGGTTGAAAACACACAGGCACCTCAGGGTGAAAGGGAAAGTGGGGCACCTCAGCCGGAAGATGGTACTACGCCACTGCTCCTGGAGGGGGCTCCATGCCCACAGTTTGGTCCTGGGGAGTGCAAAACCACAGTCTCTCTAGTCTCTCAAGTGGGTGGTTTGCCCATTGCTTGGTCCTGGACAGTGCAAAGCCACAGTCTCTCAAGTCTCTCAAGTGGGTGTTGTGCCCACTGCTTGCTCCTGGGGAGTGCAAAGCCACAGTCTCTCAAGTGGGTGACATGTTCCACTGGTTCTGGAGGGGGCTTTGTGCCCAGTGTGCTTCATCCTGCCAAGGACCGGGTGAGTGAATGCCTTTCTCCACTGTCTGGAGGGGGCTTGGTACTCAGTGATGCAGCACATGGGGGTGCCAGGGATAGGGTAAGTGGATGCCTTTCTCCAATCTCTCTGGAGGGGGCTTGGTGCCCAGTGTGCTTCATCCTGCCAAAGATAGGGTGAGTGGATGCCTATGCCTTTCTCCACTGGTTCTGGAGGGGGCTCGGTGCCCAGTGCACTTCATCCTCCCAAGGATAGGGTAAGTGGATGCCTTTCTCCACTGGTTCTGGAGGGGACATGGTGCCCAGTGTGTTTCCTCCTGCCAAGGATAGGGTGAGTGGATGCCTTTCTCCACTGTTCTGGAGGGGGCTTGGTGCCCAGTGATGCAGCACATGGGGGGTGCCAAGTCATAGTCCCTCACCTGGGTGTCAGAGCCACAAGATTTGCAGTGACCAGGATGCATGATAGTCCATGGAGGGAGGGCTACAGTCCATTTGCCGGCGGCTACGGCTGCACAGTGTTGGTAGTGCTGGTGCTTGTGGTGGTGCTGCCAGTGGTGGGGGGAGGCACATTGGCTGGGCTGACGGGTTTCCCCTTTGAGCCTCTGACAGCTGTGAATGTGGATTTGGTAGCTGAGGTGCTGGGCTGGGTTTTGGCCACCCTGGCCCGAGGTGAAGGAACGGGGGGAGGGGGAGGGAAGAGGCCAATGTTTGCTAGGAAGAGCTTCTTAGGGACATTGGGTTGGGAAGAGGGTGAAGATTTGGGAGTGGAGGAAGAGGGAGTGGTTGTAGGAGGTGTCAGTCTGCTGTGTTTGGGTGCAGGTGCATGAGCTGGATGCTGTTGAGAGGTGGATGGCTGCTGGGTGGGTGTGTGCTTGCGTTTGTGTACTTTGGGAGGAGGGGTCACAGACACAGTGGGAGAGGACACAGGGGATGTGTGCATGGATGTAGTGGGGGTGACTGCCAGTGAGCGGTGTGTAGTGTTGGGCGTTCTGGTGATGGAAGTAATGGATGAGGATGTAGTGCATGCAGGTGTGAGTGGAGACGCAACTGGGAGGGAGGTGGACGAGGAGGAGGAGGGGGACACAGTGGAGGCAGTGGGTGTTGGTGTGTCTGCATGGGGATGGTGCTTGTGTGAGTGCCTGTGAAATGAAGTGTGGTGCTTGTGTTTGCCCGAGCCACTTCTGTGTGTTGATTTGGGTGAATGCTGGTCTGAAGGTGTGCTCGGGATAGGCTGGGGTTGAGGGACTGGGACTGGGTAGAGGAAGTTGGAGGGGGAGGCTGGATACAGGGACAATGGCTGCCATCAGTGCAAAGGCCAGAGCCTGAAATGCTCTCTGTTGAGCCGCCACACCAGAGTGAATACCCTCCAGGTATGCATTTGCTTATTGCAAATGCCTCTCGACACCTTGACATTCAGTATGGTTGACTGCCAAACAGTGATGGATTTCAGGAGGTCAATGGCCTCCTCACTGAGGACAGCAGGGCTTACTGGGGCAGGGCCTGAGGTGCTGGGGCGAAGGAGATGCCCACCCTCCTGGGTGAACGGGCACAGGAAACACACTGAGGGGCTGCTGGGAGGGCGTGCTGGTAGGGGGGTGGTGGCTGTACCTGTTGTAGGGGTGGGCACAGAGGTGTCCGCCACTGCCAGTGAGCTTCCATCGGAGTAGAAGTCGCTGTCTGTAGTGTCCCCTCCTGTCTCCGTCATGGTGCTCCCCTCGCCCTCTGTCCCACTGGTGCCCTCGGTGGATTCGGCCTCCAGGCCCATGTGGGATGCAGCTCCCTCCGTCACCAGTGCCTCTGCTCCTCCGCCAGATGATGCTAATGCACACAAGGACAGGGTGACAAAACAAAAAGGGGGGGAGAGAGACAGAGGATACACTTGGTCAATGCCAGCAACAACACTACCGTTGGCGTACACAAAACACAGGGAGCAGCCCTATGGACTAGGCTATGCACTACCAGTTACAAAGATAGTCACCGTCACCAGCCGATGGGATACATAGCATAACACCATCAGCTGCAAACCTGAAACAAACAGGGCCCTGCCCAGTAGTAGATGCCCACAAACACCATTGGGGTTGGAGTGCTTCAGAGCCTGCCCAAAAAGGGACCTACCCTGCCATGTTCGCCCTGGCCTAGGGGCACCCACAGTCCACATCCCCACCCAGGTAAAACTTTAACACGCACAGTCATGATTCTGAATTTTTACTCACCCCCTTGTGGCTACTGTGTTGCCCTCAAGCACCCATCTAACTCCGGATAGGCCACTGCCAGGATGTGGAACATCAGGGGGGTCTGGGTATTACGGGCACCCCTTCCTCACTGGAAGGCCAGCCCCAGCTGGGCCTCTGCCATCTTCATTGCCCAGCGGCGCAGGTCCTCCCACCGTTTGCGGCAATGGGTGCTCCACCTGTCAAAGACCCCCAGGGTCCGCACCTCCTTGGCGATGGCACGCCAAATACCCTTTTTCTGATGGGTGCTGACCTGCAGGACAAATACAGCAGAAAAGGGATTAGTCATACCGTCCGGACTGTCATACTCATAGCCCACCATATCCCTCCCATCCCCTTACGCACATACAATGATCACCATACATGCAGCACTCTGCCCAGGACACCTCAGCCTCCCCAAACATGTGGCTTAGACACACAACACTCCAAACATTCATGGCCTACTCATCATGCTCACAGTGTACTCGCCTGTTTTTCTGGAGGACCATAGAGTAAAGTGTACTGGGGTAGAACCCCATCCAACAGTCTCTCCAACTCCTCCAAAGTGAAGGCAGAGGCCCTTTCCCCAGACACATGAGCCATTGTTTCTTCCAGACACAGGTCACAGCAGCACTTGCAGTGTAGGTCCTCTCCTGTTGAACGTCAGGTAGCAAGTGAGTGAACAGATAGAAAACTGCGGTCACGCCCCTGGTGGTGTGTACCGTGACTGCTGGCGTACATCGCCATTGGCTCCTAGAACCCATAGGGCCTAATGCTAACCAATGCGAAGTTGCGCGGCGGTCATCGACCGCATACTGCAATGGCGCACAATGCCAGCGGAATTACCTCATTTCCACTTGTCCCTCCTCACAGGTCAGGCAGCTGCCATTTCAGGGGGGAACAGGCCATGGCACCTAACTGTGTCACAGCAGACATTGGCACATCAACTGACTCTCGGATTCACATACTGTTTCTGTAATGTTGATATGCATCATTATTTCAATAGATGTGTGAATATGACCCTCTGCTCACCGTTTTCCTCCCTGGACTTCAACCGCTGAGGATGCATATGAGATGGAGACATCCCCCAGTGTACAGACCCCTGGTGGACCTGGCGACAATGGAGGACAGACCCATTATCCTAACCTACAAACTTGATCGGGCCACAATCCAAGAACTGTGTGCCCAATTGGAGCCAGACCTGATTTCAGCTATCCGCCACCCCACAGGTATCCCCCCTCTACTGCACGTCCTGTCAATGCTCCATTTCCTGGCAAGTGGTTCCTTCCAAACAACAGTGGCCATGGCATCAGGGATGTCTCAGCCAATGTTATCCGACGTGTTGAGCAGAGTGTTGTCTGCCCTGCTAAAGCACATGCGCAGCTACATTGTATTCCCCCAGGTGGAGGATTTGGCCACAGTGAAGGCTGACTTTTATGCCCTGGAACATATCTCCAACATCATTGGTGCCATTGATGGTACCCATGTAGCATTTGTACCCCCACCAGAGAAATGAACAAGTGTTCAGGAATAGAAAAAGCTATCACTCTCTGAATTTGCAGATGTTGTGTTTGGCGGACCAGTACATCTCCCATGTGAATGCCAAGTATCCTGGCTCTGTGTATGACGCCTTTATCTTGAGGAATAGCAGCATCCCATATGTGATGGCTCAACTCCAGAGGCACCGGGTGTGGCTAATAGGTGAGCCCAAGGTACGCACCCAGTATATAATGGTGTATGGGTATGGGGTTGTCCCTAAGGGTGAGTGTGTGGCCAACAGGTGTCCCTCGATATTTGCAGGTGACTGGTTAACCCAACCTCTCATGGCTACTGACCCCAGTGAGGAATGCCAGGAGAAGGGCAGAGGAACGTCACAACGAGGCACATGGGCAAACAAGGAGGATAATTGAAAGAACCTTCGGCCTCCTGAAGGCCGGGTTCAGGTGCCTCCATCTGACTGGTGGATCACTGTACTACTCACCGAAGAAGGTGTGCCAAATCATCATTGCATGTTGCATGTTGCACAAGCTGGCCTTGAAACACCAGGTGCCTTTTCTGCAGGAGGATGAGCCTGGAGATGGTCTTGTGGCAGCGGTGGAGCCTGTGGACAGTGAGGAATAGGAGGCAGAGGATGAAGATGTGGACAACAGACGTTCTCTCATACAGCAGTACTTCCAGTGACACACAGGTAAGACACTGTAACTTCACTTTACATTGCAGTTTTGTGTTGGACATTGAACATGGCAGCATGATTTCCCTATGTCTATGGCCACTTACTGTACCCTTGGCACCTCTATTTTTAGATATCTGTGCCCCACTCTGGCTCCTGGTATGTTTACTGCTGCCCACTACTACCAATGTATATATACCTGTACATATGAATTTCAAGGTTTACAGATTGTTGAACTAGCACATTTTTCAATCAATTGACAGACTCCAGACTTGTATTTGTTCCAAGGGTGTTTATTTAAGTGCTAAGAGGCTGAGGGGGATGTGCAATGGGCTTGGGTGATGGTGGAGGAATGTCCAGTTAGAGTCCAGTCTCTTTGTATCACAGGTGCATTGTCCAATGGGGCATAGGAAGAGGAGCAATGGCAGTTCAAGGTGGAAAGCGTAACAGAGTGTGACAAGGGTGACACTCAGGAGAGTCTTATTTCCTGGCAGGGGTCTTGGCAAAGTACTCTGGCTTCTGCCTGGATCGCAGGGAAAGTTTGCAGGTTGGTTCTCCTTCTGCAGGGGGTGGGGTGCTGGTGGCCTGCTGTTCCAGTGGCAGGGCCTCATGTCCACTAGCCCCGGCGGAGGTGGAGGGCTGTTCTTCGGTGTGGCTAGTGTCAGGGGCCCGTTGGTGTGCCACTTCCTCCCTCATGGTGTTGGCCATGTCTGCCAGCACCCCTGTAATGGTGACCAGGATGGTGTGGATGTGTTTGAGGTCCTCCCTGATCCCCAGGTACTGTCCCTCCTGCAGCCGCTGGGTCTCCTGCAACTTGGCCAGTATCTGGCCCATCGTCTCCTGGGAATGGTGGTATGCTCCCAGGATCCCTGCAAGTGCCTCGTGGAGAGTGGGTTTCCTGGGCCTGTCCTCCCCCTGTCCCATAGCAGTCCTCCCAGCTTCCCTGTTGTCCTGTGCCTCTGTCCCATGAACCGTGTGCCCACTGCCTCTGACCCCAGGTCCCTGATTGTCTTTGGTTTGTGTGGTTGACTGGGGGCCCTGTAGTGGTGGACACACTGCTGATTGATGTGTCCTGGGGACAGTAGTATGGGCCCGCTGAGTGGGTGCTGTGCTGGTGTTTCCTGAGGGTGGAGGGTGCCTGGGTACCCGACTGTGTAGAGGTCCCTGATGGGCCAGGTTGGTCATCGTGATCCAGGCGTGCAGAGCTGCTGTCATCACTGTGGGCCTCTTCTGTGGGGGGACTGGATGTTGGTGGCACCTCCTCTCTGGTGAAATTGAGTGGGGGGGGGTCCTGTGGGGATGTAAGTGCAGTGTTATTGTATCTGCGTGTGCCATCTTGTGCATGGGTGTGTTGCCCTGTATGGTTGTGATTGCCCTGTCAGCTTTGCCTTGTGTGCATGGTGATTTTGTGGGCTAGGTGATTCTCTCTAATGGGCATGCTTTAGTGATGGGCATCTATGCAGGTCTGTGATGGTTGTCCATGCATAGGTGTTGCATCCAGGGTTTGATATTGGGATGGTAGGTTGTGATAGTGGGGTACATGTGAGGTGGTGGAGTGATGGGGGTGAGGGTAGGGGTAGGAGTTTGTGATGGCATGCAGGTAGGGTGGGGTATATAGTAGTAAAGATTTGACTTACCAGAGTCCAGTCCTCCTGCTACTCCTGCGAGGCCCTCAGAGTGCATTATTGCCAAGACTTGCTCCTCCCATGTTGTTAGTTGTGGGGGAGAAGGTGGGGGTCCACCGCCAGTCCTCTGTACGGGTACATGGTGTCTTGCAACCACGGAATGCACCTTCCCCGATAGGTCATTCCACTTCTTCCTGATGTCATCCCTTTTTCTAGGGTGCTGTCCCACAGTGTTGACCCTGTCCACGACTCTCCGCCATAGCTCCATCTTCCTTGCAATGGACATCTGCTGTACCTGTGATGCGAATAACTGTGGCTCTACCCAGATGATTTCCTCCACTATAACCCTTAGCTCCTCCTCTGAAAACCTGGAGTGTCTTTGGGGTGCCATGGATGTGGTGTGAGTGGTATGTGTGAGGATGCGTGGGGTGATGTGGTGTGTGCTGTGAGGTGCGTGGATGGTGTATGGTTGATGGTGTTCTGTGGCTCAGATTGAATGGGTGCTCCTGGCTTCTCTCTCTCTCTTTCTCTCTCTCTCTCTCTCTCTCTCTCTCTGTTGGCTATCTTTTTTTTCATTGAAAGGGATGTGGGTAATGTGGGTGGGTGTGTGTATTATAGTGGTGTGGTGTGTGTATGTGTGTCAAGTGTGTGTAGTTTGAATTGTCCAATGTGGTGTAGTTTTGTAAGTGTGTGTGTATTATGAGCGCGGTGGTGTATACCGCAAATGGTTTACCACGGTTGAAAGACTGCCACAGTGATTCGTGGGTCCTGATACTGTGGGCGTATTCCTGTTGGCTTAACGGTGTGGGTTTTGGTACCTCTAGTTTATCACTGACCTTTGGTCTGGCGGACTTGTGTGGGTGTCTGTATAGTGGCGGATTTCTTTGTGTAGGTCATAATACCTGTAGCGGTATACCGCTGCGGTCACGGTATTTTGACGGCCGTCAGCACGGCGGTAGGCGGACTTTACCAGCAATGTTGTAATGAGGGCCTTAGGGCCAACACTTCTTGGAAGGAGTATCAATCTTTTAACGGCAAGTGCTTCTTCTTCTTAGTGATAGTGCTATACTGCTTCACATTGAATAGGACCCATGTTTTTCCCAGAAATATGATGCTTTATTTAGACACATAACCAGCTCTTTTCAGCCACACTGCTACACTTTTAATGGAATAATAAGGGCATTTCATACTACTTGGAGCGTAGTGTCATTTATCGTAAGACCTGAAATATTTAAAGTCATACAATACCTGTTCTTATAACCAGCACACCTATACATTTACTAGGATGCATTTCTCAGTAAAGTTGATATACTTATCAGTGAAATCATACCAACACTTCTCAGCAGGATACTCTACATTTAATAACTTGATATTTGTATATCTCAGCAGGCCTGCTATACTTTTATTGTTTTTTTTTGCAGCATTTCCTGGCAGCCTTCTATACTTTTATTTGAACCTTACCAGTGTTCCCTGGAGTTCCTGCTATAATACTGATCTAGCATAGCTAGCCACACTTCTCAGCAGGCCTTCCTTACTTTTAATGGACCTTACAAGGATTTTCAGTAGGTCTGCTATACTTGAAGGAAACCTTACCATCATCTCTCTTGGGTTTGCTATAATTGTAATGAACTCTTACTAACATTCCTTGCAGCGCCTTCTGTAATGCTGGCCTGCTACACTTGTTTGGGAACCTTACCTGCATTTCTTGATGTTCTTCTATAATGTTGATTGAGTGTAACCTGTATATCTCAGCAGGCCTAAAATACTGTTAGTGGACCCTTACCAGCATTTCTGTGTTTGTGGCAATAATGAGTTTTAGATGCTGAGAACATCTGGTGAATAAGGAGCATGTCTGAGAATGGCTGCAGAATAGGGTGAAAGCAACGACAAAAGCGAGCAGCTGGGAGCAGCAGCGGTGCCGAAGATGAGCAAGCACCAAAAAGCGAGGACAGAGCGGAAAGAAAAAAGTATTGCACCAAACTGAAACATATGCCTGAAAGTGAAAGGATCCATGTAGCAGGGGCAGTCTCGTAGGCTGGAACAAAGATGGGAGAAATGTAAAGCATTTACCAAACAAACCAAGGAATTTTGAAAGGCAGGCCAAGGAACGAATGAAAGTAATGGGCATGAGATGGGTGTGGTTAAAGCCCAAAGGGTAGATTACAATAGGTCAAGAGAGTGGCCCATGCGCGCTGCTAGGCTTGACCTAAAAAAAGGATTGGCTCCGACTGATAGGACAATTGAGTGATTTAGCAGGCTGCTCAACTCAAACTATTGTAGCCCTTTGTGAACTTTCAAAGAGGAGCCATTTGGTGGCTGGGAGGAACAATCTGCAGCAAAAGAGGGACCCTGCATGAAACAGCCTAAGGAGCACGTTCATCTAACAGATGAAAGTGCAGACACCACCTGATGACAAACAGTCCTTAACGTGTGAATGTAAACTTGGTGGGTTCCTGTATGTGGGACAACTGTCTGCTCTGAAAAATATTTTCACATCCATTCACAAAGGGGAAGATGTCCCTCTGGATCCCTTCCCATTTGCGAATGGCTTACCACCAATTTGAAATTGGTAGTGACTGTGATTGTTTTACAACCACAATTGCAGTCACAAAACAATCATACAACCCCCTGCGACTCACATTTAGGAAGGGACGCCCTCGGGCACCCCTTCCTACTTGTGAGTCGCAAATCCCTATTTTGCGAGTCTGTAATTGCGACCAACTAGAAAAATAGGGATGGTACATCATACCAGCCCATTTTGCGGTTGCAAACGGCGATTTTCACTGTTTGCGACTGCGTTAGGCCCTCATACATCTGGCCCTAAAAGTAATAAAGACAAATTTAAAATTACGAATAATAAAAATTAAAACTAAGAAAAAAATAACAAATAGTGTGTAAACTAAAGAATTTCACTCCCTACTACCTGAAAAACACACAATGAAAAACAATTACAATTAATGAAACATAATTAATATTATAATTATTAAAAATATGAACATTTAATGAATTAATAAATAAAACGATTACAATTAACTCAAAAATATAAAAATATTTAACAGAATGTAATAATTAAATTACCTAATCAACCACTTAACAATTAAAAAGCAACAAATAATTTGAATAACTAGCAATCAATTAAAATATTAACATATTCATTGTCAATTAACAATTGCGATTTCATAAAAAATATTTATACATTAAAAATAATAATTTAAATTTAATAGACTTCCCATCCTACATCCCTACAATCACAAAAGCCTGCTACTAAATTAACAACTTTCAATTACATTGAAATATTAATTAGATTGCATATAAAAACTTTCAAACTACACTAAACCAACTCCAGTACACATATTATTATAATGCTAAAATAACTTATATTTATCAAACTAAGTATATATAAAGTTTACAGAATCATACCTAATTTATACATCACAGTTTTCCTGCCACAATAATTGTGACCCACAATATTTTGGAGTCCATATTTTGGTAAACACCCATCGACATGCTGCCAAGGTATTATAGCAGAAACCCAACCATGCCTGAACGTGGGAGTTGGGCCTTTATGCTTAAGTTTCCCAGAATATCAACTAGAATATGGGCTGCACTTAAAGTCGGAAATTCATAATAACTTCGCAGTTAAACCAAACTTTAAAATATGACATGAATCTCAATTGAAAACACTCTTAAATAAAATTAAATTTAAATCAGGCAATCTAAGTAATTGAAGGATTATCCTATACATTATCAAAATCATTGTGATCAAGCATATAAAATGATTATACCATAAATACACATTTATTCCCAAACTCTCGCTCAGTGGGCCAATTAGGTCACTACAGATGATGACTGCAGATACGAAGAAGGCTGTTCCCAGCAGTTTCATTTCTAAATAGTTTAGTGGAAAGGGTTTTCCTTGAACTTCCACTTGTAAATCCAAACTAAATAGGGAATGCTTGCTAATGTGGCTTCTAAATTATAGGTTTATATGTCTATGGAAAACGAATGGTTTGATAATATGTTATGGCGCTATATGAACTATTCAATAAATATCTTCCAGACTAGTAATTTTGACTTTTTTTGTCCATTAAGTCTATTTTTGAATTTGGCAAGCACATGATTGCTATTGCACATCAAACAGGCCACACCTTGAGTTACGGAGGCCAAACCTCTTGTGGCGGCTTCTTAGATACAGTTTTAGACCAAGCCTCTTTTGGAGTCCTGCACTTTTTTTATTCCATATAAAGCAAAATCCATACTCCTCCACTTCAAAGCTTGTTGTCATGCTTGTTCTGGTGAAGTGAGCTTTCTACTTGATGTATGCAGATAGCTTTTAAAACATGTACAGTGGAAATATCACAAAACAGTATGCAGTGTACAATGTGTTACTAGTGTTTAATATCTTTTCTGCCTCAGAATCATCATCTTCATCATCAATCGTTATTCAGTCATCCAGTGACCATAAAAGAAGTACAATAAAAACACACAAAAAACATTACAACAGTGATGAAATTGTTGTTTCATATAACATCATAAAATCATAAAACTCAGACGTCAAACAAGTATCACATTTCATGATACAGTTGTGGATCATTTTGCATATAGTTCGCTGTATAAAAATTTCAGCTGATAAACATATCCTCACTGTTGGTAATATCTGTGAGACCTCCATGGCAGCCTTAGACTCTCTCAAATTTGCCTGCTTCAGCAAAGGTAGAATAAACATTTTCCTTAGTGAGGAGTAAAATTTGAAGAAAAGAATAAAGTGCTGCGGGAAGAGCAAACATTGCATTGACTGTCAGGCAAATTAGCAGCAAACATACCATGCCTGGGGAGTGCAACGAAGAAATTAACAGTGCTCAGCCGTAATCTAGTCCGCAAAAACCTACGATGTAAGTTATTAGCCCATATTAAATAAGGCTCAATGCCAAGGCAGGCACACATTTGAGCTGGGCAGCAGTGGGCTTCCCTGCATTTTTAAACATTCTCTCCTCAGAGCATTAGGCTAAAATGATTTGGTCAATGATCTGGAGAAGCTAACAGAGAAGGTACAAGGATTATTGAGCTATTAACATAGATCCAACAACTGCAGGTTTTAAATATGTATGTAAGCCACGTTTTTTAGCCCCCTTCACAATTGAGACACTCAGCTAAAATTAAATTATTAAGTGAAGTTTCCTCCTTAGTCCATATTTTCAGCCATAGCAGACGTGGTCGCAGCTTCACAATGTCACTTAAGTACCCTACCCCTATTCAGTATAACCTATATAATTGCTGGTAGACTTAGACAGAGCTAGTAACCTTTTTATTAAATCATGTTCTACCTTCTCCATCCTGGTTGGTCGCAGAAGCCCCGTACGCTGGCCCCATAATTGGCACCTGAGCCGAATGTAGCCTTGTAGATTTGTTACCAGCTTTTTGATCGGCTTGCTTCTCAATCTGGCTGCAAAGCCTAAACCACCACTGCACTCCTTGCTAAAGCAGCTGCCTTGCCGGCTTTCAAAGTACCCCAGGTAAGTCTAGCATCAAACGTTCTTCCAGGTAAAGATACGAATAAACCTTGCAAATGTCCATGCTGTTAACAGTAAATACCTTATTTTCCTGTCTCTGGAACCAAAGACCATTATTTAAGTTTCTGTTTGGTTTGCTGTCAGGCCCAAACTGTTCATAAAGGGACAGATCTGATCTGACAATCACTGCAAGTCAATCACATTTCTGGCCAATAGAACAGTGTCGTCGGCATAGATCAAAGCAGGTACATTGCAATTATCGACTTTGGTACAATCAATATTAAAATTCAATAAGTGTTCTTCCTAACAGTTGACTTACAATAAAAAAAAAGAAAAGGGGCAAATTCACAGCCCTGGTGCACACCGCAATCAAGTTTGAAGGCTTTAGTTGTTTCCCTGGTTGGACCAAACCTCACACAGGCAGTTACCTCGAGGTGGATTCCCTCAGAAAGTTTACAATACTGGTCTCAAACCCTAAAGCCCCTAGATCATCATAATTGCCCAGAGTTTTGACCCATTGATAGAGTTAAAAGCCAAACTCAAATCCATAAAAGCTAGGTACTCCTTGCCTTCCTTTGCTACTGTGTATTTATTTATTAAGAGGTATAGATTGAGGCACTGCTCAACAGTCCCACAGTCAGTGTGGAACCCAAACTGGAGATCCAAAAGCACGTTGTCATGAGTTCCCCAAGTTTGCAGATGTCCATTGTTTTGGCAGTACAACTTATTAAAGAAATGGGTGGTAACATTTTGGGGCCCCCTTCAATCCTTTCTTGAAAATAGGGACTATTGCTGCATGTGACCAAGCCTTTGGTGGCCAAAATTAGGGAGGCCTTAAAAACATTGGTCAGGAGATCAGCCAGAGGGGTAGACTTGCCCCAAAAAGATCCAAAGATCACTGTGATCCCATCTGGGCCTGGAGATTTCCCAGATGGGCATTTTTTAATAACCTCTAGTACATCATTGAGATCAATCACCAGGCCACTGAAGGGCTGGGTGGAAGCTATTGGGACCCCAATGTTTTTAAATTGTGTCCCTCCTGAGACACAGGGTCTGAAAATAGTTGGAAAAGTGTCTGACCCCGTCCTCCAGGGGAATCATGGTATCAAGCACAGTTTCATGAGATTTCTCTAGATAGTCACAAGTCTCCGTTTGCCAGAAGAGTTTACTGTTTTTAAGTTCACTAGCCATTATTAAACTATGCTAGGCTTCTTCGCTTATTACCCTTTTCCGGGCCAGTAAGGACTTCTTGTACATCTTTCTACAGATGCAGACCTGTTCTGGGTCTCTTGGCACCACTTTAAGGGTTGACAATAACCGATTGTGGCCCTTTGTACAGATCGAGTCAAACCATCTGACACATTTATTGGTATGAGTTCTATTTGTAACAGTAAGCATTTCCCATGCATCATTGCCAGGGTACTGGGCTGTGTTTTTGCCTGCAGAATCATTGGGATTTACTGGCTGATTTGGGAGTCAATCCATTTGATCTAAATGCATCAAGGGCAGAAATCTGTTCATAGTAGTAATGTGGTTAGTAAGGCTCAGCGATGTGAAAAGGAGATCGCCCGCTAGTCTATAAAAGAAACCTAGAGGGAGAACGTCAATAACTGACAATCTATGTGTAATAAATTTAAGTCTCTCCAAGAAGTAATTAATAATGACTCTATTCTGAAAGTTGACAACAATGCAGTCATTGTTCTCTGGTTTCGGATGAATGCCTACCCAGTAGACCCTCAACACAAGGTTGACCTGATTGTGAAGTTGTCCTAAACCATCTCACCCTCCTGCTTAAACAGTGAACTACCTAATTTGATAGCTGGTCATGATTTTCTCAAGTGCCTGGCTTCAGCAGAGTCACACCTTTAAGGACCAGCACAAAAGGAGAGGTCTGTGGGGGTCGCTGGAGAGTTGGAAGACCCAATGGGCAGGGTGTTGGGAGGGTGATACCCTCCCACCGCATTGGTATGTGAAGTATTGCCACCGGCATCTGCCTGAATCTGCCCCTTGAACTTTGGCTCTCCAAGAATGGGCGAAGACGTTGTTCAGAAAGACAAGCCACCTGAGTTTGCGAGGAGAGTAAGAGTGAAGCTGCCTCTGGTCAATAACAGGTCCCCAATCCATTCGGGTCTCCATGCTAATCAGAGACCTAGGAGGCTGACCACTTTCTTTTGGACTCTGAGCAAGAGCCTCTAAGGAGTATAGTCTACTCATCACAGCAGCAGTGGAGTTTGCTAATTTATTCTCCAACCAGGTAAACTTGCTAGCTATGTGCAGGTCTGGAATCCAGGACCCTAACCCAGGAAGTACAGCTCCCTCGGCTGTCGGTGGGAATGCTGAGCAGCCTCATACTTCCCACGCTGAGGACGCTTCTTTTTTGCCAGAGGCGAGGTGTAGTGTAGATCACACATATTAGTCACAGCAGGCGCAGCCTCTATGATAAATATTTTATCGGGAACATCACGTTGCACGCAGATTTCCCTCCCCTGTGCCTAACTGCTGCAAACGGGACTGGAACTGCAGCTCACCTCGGATAAACCTCTGGGCTCTGTTCCATTGCCTTTTCTAGATTCAGATTTCATAGCAGAGCACAGCTCCTCTTCAACACAGCCAATCTACTGTTCAAGGGCTTCCTTGGCAATTGTAATGTAAGATACTATGGTGCCTGGCCTTGGATTGTCCCTTACAGAAGTAGACTTTCTTTTAAACATGACAGCACAGTCCGCACTTTGGTAAATTATAATAGAAGAAGCAGATGGTCAGCAAGTGAAGTTACTGCAAAGTGAGCTCAGGCCACAGAGGGGTGGCCCTGCCCAGCCTCTTTCAGGCTCCGACGGGCACAGACGAGCTCACTCTTGGATTGGTCTTCACCCAGGCATGCTCCCAGGCATGTCCTGTCCACATCCCACACTGTGGGCAGACCGGAGAACTTAAAGTGCTGATTTAGTAGTCCTCGTCCTTGGAGGCACAGAGGAATGCTAGGGGATGTAGTCCCAGCCCAGCCAGCCACAAAAGAGTTCCTGTAAGGTCAAAAGGAATATATTGTTTGTAAAGCTCATGGGAGAAATAGTGTTACCATATTGTCATGGTATTTCCTCTGGTTTTACCTCCCAATTCACAGGTTGGACTGGGGGAAAAATGTATTTTCAGGCATACCTAACATTAAAACCGTACACGAGTCCCCTTTTGGACACAGTATACACTCCCATTTTCCTCCAAGTTATACTTGTACCTGTAGGAATCTGAGTGTGAAAACACTTTTGGTCCAAGAGCAACTTGCATCTGACTTGGAAAGTGAAACTGAGTGCAACTGTTTTCACCCAATTTCAGATTCACCACATTAAGTCCACTTTCACAGCCATATTTTACATCTGGGCCTGACTTCCAGCATCCCATAAATGATCTAATGGCTGTGAATTAACAGGAAAGGAAAACTCTCATCAAAAGGTTGTGAGCAGTCAACCGTTATTTGTTCAGTGACAGTGATGAATAATCAAGTTGTATAGTGCCTTTTCAGATAAGGCTGAAGCACTGTACTCAGTTGTTACCTTTTTTCATCTCTATGCTATTGTTTTAATTTTATTGACCTGGAAGAATAAAAGGCTACGCAGAAATGCCAGGAATCAGAGCTGTAACATTTAGGCTGCACCCCACATTTTCTAAAGCAGATGCTTTAATCAGGTACACAATTGCAAGACCTGGTGTTTTACACTCTAGCTGTCTAGGACAACAGCTACTTTGGGGACAGTTCTCAGCTTTAAGGCAGGCCGCTGAAATTATGTCACATTGGAGGACAAATATTGTGGCAGAGTTGACTAAATTATGCGTCAAGAAAGGGCACATTATGCAGCATAATGTGGGTCATTGTGTGTTAGTATTACTTCATTAATTTGCCATGTTTACTCTTTACTACTACATGGGCAAATGTTTCACCTCATTAGTACCACTTTAACGCCCAAATACAGAAATAAGCAACAGAAAGGTCACCAGTACAGCAACATGTGTTGCATAGTCTTTAGTGACTTTGATCCGTTTGAGCTAGAAAGATTTTTTTGCTGAAATCTGCAGATTATGCGTCAGATGGTGGATTATGTGGCAAATGCAGCAAATCACTAATAACGTGATATCCGCTGCAGTGGCAAAATCAAATAATTCCTTTGGCCCTGGCTTTAAGAAATTATTACAGTAGAACAGGGATGCTATGCAAGTGATTTGTGATGTCAAATGCAATACTATGCCAAATAAAATATATAATGTAGTGTTTGTATTGAAGCAAGTGGTCAAGAAGCCTTCTGATTTCTAATGGTTGCTGGCCACCTTTTCGGAGGTGAGTGATTGGAAGGTGTATGGATGCAGCAAGTCCTAGGTGGAGGATGTTGGCTGAAGTATGTTAGGTTCACAGCCATGCTTCAAAAACCGGACATACATTTCTATAGATGTACCAGGCCTCTTATTTATCACATAATGGATATTGCAGGTCACTGAGAAGTTGTGTGTTCCTACAGAGGAACAATTTCTTTAGCAGAGTTATGAAACTCAAAGACATGCTTTATCCTTGTGTGGTATGGTAGAAGGTATTTTATCCCTTATAATACATGGTCACACCATGCATTATACCCCAACCCTATTTTAAACCCTTGGTCTTTTTCTTTTTTTATCCAAGAAATACTATAGTTGCACACACACAGAATAAGTGTGAAATGTGAACTGTAAAAATAAGCAGAGCACTAGGCACCTAGTACTTGGTTGCAAAAAAATATTTTAAACGGTTTCATTTAAGTCCTTTCAGAAAAGCGGCTGATGTTCAGAATATATGTAAACATGTAGATAGATTACACATTGCTTTTAAAGAAATCCATCAGTGCAACAAATAAGCCTACTGGCACAAATGTCATCATATTACTTATTGACATTTCAAGGGAAAATAGAAAAGTGCTATAAGGTTATCTATTTCATTATTTAAAGTGCATTTGTATTTCTGCTCAGTGACCTGGTTTTGACACCATTTACTTGCTGTGACAACACACATTTTGACGCTGCTCACTTTACTTAACAGTTTATTACACTGGAGTAGGAACATCATTTTCTTATCACACATGACTAATGATTTCACAACTACATTGTAATAAAAAACTGTAGACACGTTTTTATACATGAACTGAAGGCTGCCATGTGTTTTTTACGGGTGAAACCTGCCATTCTATTTGGCTGGCCTGGCATTCTGGCACAGCTCTCAGATGTGGGTGCTTGGCTCACAGTGCTGGCCCATCCATAGCTCAGAGAACCACAAGACAGAGAAAGCTCCAAATGTACCTTGGGGAAGCAGAGTGTGACCAAGAGCCAGCATATGATCCAATGTCTGCTGCAGGCCCAGAGGGAAACAACATAAATAATATCCCATTATAGGATACGCAGCGCTACGCTGAGTGCCTTGTTATACCCAGCTACATTAAGGCTGTGGAGACGTGCTCATTTATTTTCTCGTTCTGATGCTCCCGGAGCCTCTAAGCGATCTGAAGGAGACGCTTGTAAAAGCCAAGGAGGGGGCCGGGTGGGTGCGCGCGCGACTTGTATCGGGAGGAGGGCGCAGCAGGTGAATGAGCGGGGAGTGACGAATTGGACATCTTGCCAACTGAGGAATATTGATGCACCGTCTGAGCACCGTGTAATGGAAGAGATGAAGGATCAGTAAGTAGGCCGAAACATGGATACCCCCGAGGTCAAGAGAGCAGGCAGAATGATGAACATGAGCGGGCGTGGGAGGAAAGGCTGGACCAGACAGTCCTTAGCTACTGCCACATGTTATCAGTACACTTACGAGAGATGATACTCTATATATATATATATATATATATATATATATATATATATATATATATATATATATATATAAATATATATAGTGATGACATTCGACTGCTATTTGGATTTTCCAACAAGAACGCTGACTATCCTCTTGGACGCTCAGCCTTTATTGGACTCCTTGTGGGATGCCATCAAATGATATTAAACTGAACCCTCCAAAATGAACAAAATAATTACTCCAGCGAGTAACCTGACATCTGAATCACCACCAGAGCTAGAAGTTATGGGTCGAAGTCCAACTCACTTCCAACCGATTCGCAATATTGGCATCTGCATTGTAGACATTTTATCTTTTGAGACACAGATCTCCAAAGATGGTAGTACTCGCTTTTTTTTTCAAATGAAGATCCCGTCACAGTCTCCCCTATATCGCCAAAACCTTACTTGTCTGTTGTCAACGCTTTTGTCCTGCCCCAAGTGGACTACCATAGTTTGACCTACCTCGGGCTAACTCTGAAAGATCATTGAACCACATTCAACAGATTCAGTGTGCTGCTGCCAGCTCCCCAATAATGCTCCAAAGTGGCAGGGTATCATTTCAGTTCTATAAGAACCCCATGTGTTTTCCACTTAGAAATAGAGTAAACTTCAAGTGAGGTGGCATTTTATATCGATCCAATTACCAGGGTATTCTTGAATTCATTGCCCAGTGTGCAGTTGGCATAAATCTGTTAGAAGTTTAGTGTCCGCCTAACGATATCTTTGACAGATTCCCAGGATTAGAACATCTTCTTCTGATGGATGTGCCTTCTCTATTATGGCGGGCAAGACATAGAGGGGCTGATTTAAGAGCACCTAGCACCATTCTAATGAAATATTAGTGTCATTTTTTTTACACTAATGTGGCGGTAAATGGCCAAAAACGCCAGGCCATATATACTAAGAGGGGCAAAGCATGCATTGCACCACTTTGTAACTCTGTGTGCCACCTTAGGCCTGCAAAAGGAACAATGTATGCAAAGGGGGAGTTCCCCTGTTAGGGGGCCAAAAAAATCTAAGAGATTTCTTTGCGTCATTTTTTCGTCACTTTTAACTCCTGCTCAGAGCAGGCATTAAAAGGAGGCACACCATTATTTATAATGGGTCTCAATGGACTTTGCAGGATTAGTGTCAAAAAATTTGACGTTAATCCTGCAAAGCTCAGAACTAGGATAACAAATGTTGACACTGGATCCCCTAACTACCACCAAGGTGCGCAGTATCTTTAATACAGCGCACACATGGTGGCGCTAGGGGGGGCTCTAAGGGGTGCAAGAAAAGTGTACAGCTACACTTTTCCTAAATCAGGTCCAGAATTCTGTGCCATAATGACTATTCGTGAGGGGTAGTAAGCGCTATATAAATGCAATTACAATTACAATCACTTAATTAACGCATTCTCAGCCATTTTAGAAAGCTGTGGAAGACCTCTCTGCTCAGATGTGGTGGGTTTTGTTAGGTCTCAGGTATTTGAGCACCCCAAAACTTCGGCGTACATGTGCTGTAGAAAAAACTTTAAATACATCCTGACATAGCAGTAGACATTGATTCACCAAACGTATGGTGGTTATAAATGTGAGATCATGCACCCTTTCACCAATGATGACATCATTGTATTGGCCACTTGTTCCATCCAGAATCAAACAGCAGCATCCATTTTTCTGGTGAAGGTTTGGGGTACAGGAAATCAGTGGAATATGCATCGACAGTTTCTTAAGTGTTTCTTACTTTCTGATCATGCCTTCATGTTCCCTGAGGGGTATGAAGGTGGTGCAGGTATCCCCTTGCTGCCAAGGTTCCCAGGTCCATGCGTGATTTGCTGTTCCAGTCAAGGTTTTTTCCTTTGAATGATGGGACTTGAAGCCTAGTTTTATAATGGAATACACAGGACTGCAAGTCCCAGAATTCAAAGAAAGAAACCTGGACTGGAGCAACAGAGCTAGGGTACTATTCCGAAGGGAAAGCTTGTTTGCAATAATTTTGTGACTACCTGTTGTCAGTTATGTCCTCAATGTTTCCTGTGCAGGTAAACGAATCAGTTCACACACACCGTGGCAGTGCGAAACCACTGACTTCCCCGATGTGAGGGATCAGTCTCCCTGACAGTTGTGCTCATCCCACTGCTAGATGGACCGATGCGATCAGCACAGCACCGTTACATTGAAATGCTGATAGAGTAAATTATGCGGCAAGAAAAAGCAAATTACGTGGCTTAATGTGGCACATTGTATAACCGTTTTTTTCGTTATTTTATCATTTTCACGTGTTAACAACGACTGGGAAAGGGGTATTACTTCATTACTGTCAGCTTAATACCTAAATATGGCAATCAGCAAATGAAAGGTGGACACTTAGGGGGTCATTCTGACCTCGGCGGTAAAAGGCGCTTACCGCCGGTCAGAAGACCGCCATAACACCGCCGCGGTCGCGGTAAACCGCCACTGTCATTCTGACCCGCAACTGGCAAACCGCCAAAAACCCGACATCAACAAAAGTCCGCCACACCAACGGCCAGCGAAAAACTGGCGATGACCAAACCTCCACCGTCACGCCAACAGAAATACGCCCATGCCATTCCGACCCACAAATCCCCGCAGCGGTCTTTCAACCGCGGTATTCCATTGGCGGTACACACCGCCGCGCTCAAAATACACATACAGCTCCAAAAAACACCGACATTGGACAATTTGAAATACACACACCTGAGACACATACACACAACACTCCCACACACCCAATTAACTATAAAACACACACCCACATCACCCACAAACCCTTACGACCACAATTGCGACTGAAGGCCAGAGAGAGACAGCACAGAATAGAGTACACCATCACACAGAGGCAAATCCCAACATCACCCACACAATATCCACGCACAAAACACCACACACCACCACACTCACCACACTCTACAACACATACACCACCCCACACCTCATCCACACCACCCCATGGCACCCCAAAGACACCCCAGATTTTCTGACGCAGAACTCAGGGTCATGGTGGAGGAAATAGTTTGGGTAGAGCCCCAGCTCTTCGGGACACAGGTGCAGCACACCACCATTGCCAGGAAGATGGAGCTATGGCAAAGAATAGTGGACAGGGTCAACGCTGTGGGACAGCATCCACGAAATCGGGACGATATCAGGAAGCGGTGGAATGACCTACGGGGGAAGGTGCGTTCCATGGTATCAAGGCACAACGTCGCGGTGCAGAAGACTGGCGGCGGACCCCCACCTACTCCCCCAGAATTTACAGCATGGGAGGATCAAGTCTTGCACATCCTGAGGGCCTCGCAGGAGTAGCTGGAGGAATGGACTCTGGTAAGTCAAATCTTCACTACTTCATTCCCCCTACCCCACCTGCATGCCAAATCATACCCCCACCCTCACCCCCGCCCCCATCACACCAACTCCTTGCAAATGGCTCACCATCACAATCCACCCATCCCAACACCTAGCCCTGCATGCGTCCACAAAGCATGGACACCCATCACCAAAGCATGCCCACTGCACATACCCATCTCCCCCACAAGCCACCGTCACAACAGCCCCCACAAGGGAATGCCAGCACTGGGGTACACGGCCACCCACCCATTGCACACTATGGCACACACAGAAGCAATAACCATCCTCTTATACCCCTGCAGGACCCGAACGCCACCACACCGCCCAGGAGGGTCCAGAAATGTCCATCCCACCCCCAGAAGAGGCCCCCAGTGATGACAGCAGCTCTGTCTCCCTGGACCCAGATGACCAGCCCGGCCCATCGGGGACCTTGGGACAGTCGGTTACCCTCACACAGCCACAGGCCACAGCAGACCTACCCCCCTCTGGGAACACCAGCACAGCTCCCACCCAGCGGGCCCATGCCTCTGTCTCCAGGACACGTCAATCAGCCGTGTGTCCACCACTACAGGGCACCCAGGTTGACCCACCACCCCAACAACAGCAGGGACCTGGGGACAGTGGTAGTGGGCACACGGTCCAGGGGACAGAGGCCCAGGGAAACAGGGGAACTGGGAGGGCTGCTGTGCGACAGGGGGGGACAGGCCCAGGGAACCCACTCTCCACGAGGCCCTCTCCTCCATCATGGGAGCATACCACCACTCCCAGGAGACGATGGCTATGGTACTGGCCAGGTTCCAGGAGATCCAGGTACTGCAGGAGGAACAGTACATGGGGTTCAGGGAAGAACTCCGAAGCATTAATTCCGCAATGGGGACCATCGTCGTGGCTCTTAACCAGATTGTCACCACATTGCGGGACCATGTGGCACCACAAAGGGCCCCTGTCACTAGCATGGGCCAAGAACAGGCTACCACCTCCGCCGGCGCTAGTGGACAGGAGGCCCCCACACAACAACAGGCCACCAGAACCCCACCTCCTGCAGAAGAAGAACCACCCCGCAAGCGGGGCCTGAGATCTCGGAAGAAGACAGAGTAGGATGCCAAGACCCCCGCCAGCAAAGGATACCCCCTGATGTCATCCCACTGTCCCACATTGTCACCCTGTCCAACCTTAAACTGCCCCTGCTCCATCCTTCCACAGGCATATGGACAATGCACCTGTGAGACTGAAAATCTGGACTCTGCCATGGACATTACTCCACCATCACCCATCACTGATTTTCAAGCATGTCCCTAAATTTAGCACTTAAATAAAATCACTTATTGCACTAAAATTATCTGGAGTCTGCTTGTATTTTGAACAAATGTATTAGACATAACGGTGCCAAAATGTTCAGTTACATTGTGATGACAACATACCACTGTCACACAGCTGTAGTCCATGGGCAAACAAAGCAGAGGTCACGCAGTGGGGCCCACATCTCTGAAAACGGAAGGGAAAGTCACAACTCAGTTAACATAAACTGGGGGGAAACTCAGACAGTAGAGAGGCAGGAGACTGTAAGTACATGTAAAATGGCGGTTTGGATTCGTACCTGTGTGTTATTGAAAATACTGTTGTATCACTGTGTCCCTGTTGTCTGTGTCGTCCCCGTCGTCTTCCTCCTCTTCACTCTCCACAGGCTCCACAGCTGCCACAACACCACCCTCTGGACCATCCTCCTGCAGGAAAGGCACCTGGCGTCGCAAAGCCAGGTTGTGAAGCATACAGCAGGCTACGATGATCTGGCACACCTTCTTCGGTGAGTACATTAGGGATCCACCTGTCATATGCATGCACCTAAACCTGGCCTTCAGGAGGCCGAAGGTCCGCTCGATCACCCTCCTAGTCCCCCCATGGGCCTCATTGTACCGTTCCTCTGCCCTGGTCCGGGGATTCCTCACTGGGGTCAGTAGCCACGACAGGTTGGGGTAACCAGAGTCACCAATTAGCCACACACGGTGTCTCTGTAGCTGTTCCATCACATAAGGGATGCTGCTATTTCACATGATGTACGCGTCATGCACTGACCCAGGGAACTTGGCATTTACATGGGAGATGTACTGGTCAGCCAAACAGACCACCTGGACATTCATCGAATTATAACTTTTTCTGTTCCTGTACACCTGTTCACTTTCACTGGGGGGAACCAAAGCCACATGGGTCCCATCAATGGCACCAATGATGTTGGGAATATGTCCAAGGGCATAGAAATCACCCTTCACTGTAGCCAAATCGCCCACCTCAGGGAAAACAATGTAGCTCCGCATGTATTTCATCAGGGCAGACAACACTCTGGACAAAACCTTAGAAAACATAGGCTGAGACATCCCTGATGAAATGGCCACTGTTGTTTGGAATGATCCACTTGCCAAAAAATGGAGTACTGACAGAACCTGCACCAGAGGGGGAATCCCTGTGGGTTGGCGAATGGGTGACATCAGGTCTGGCTCCAGCTGGGCACACAGTTCCTGTATAGTGGCTCGGTCAAGTCTGTATGTCAGTATGACATGTCTTTTCTTCCATTGTCGACAGGTCCACCAGCGGTCTGTACACGGGAACATTCCTCCATCTCCTCGCAAGTCCCAGCGGACGGTGCCTAGGAAGGACAACATGGAGCACAGAGTCAACCAAACCACAGGTACGTTCCCACAGCTTGCACAGTACACGATTCGCTATGCATTGAATGGCTTGTATGAGTGGCAATGCAAGGCCTAGGCCTGTGTGACGCAGTAGAAATTAAGCCATGTGGGCCCTTGAAATGGCGGCTGCCTGACCTGTGAAGTGTGACAATGGGATGTGAGGTCAATGCGCTGGCGTGGCACACCGTGGCGGTAGGCGGTCGAAGACCGCGGTGCAAAGCCGCATTGGTTAACATAGAACCCTATGGGTTTCAGGAGCCAATGACGAAGTGCGCCGGCGGTCGCGGTACGCACCGCCGCGGTACGCACCGCCGCGGGCGTGACCGCCATTTTCTATCAGCTTAATCACTCGAGACCTGATCATCCACAGGAGAGGACCTATACTGCAAGTGCTGCTGTGACCTCGGTCTGGAAGAGACAATGGCTGCTGCGACTGGGGAAAGGGCCCCTGCCTTCACTTCTGAAGAATTGGAGAAACTCGTGGATGGGGTCCTCCCCCAGTATGGGCTACTCTACGGTCCTCCAGACCAACAGGTTAGTACACTGGGACCATGCTTTGTGGGCAATGCCTGGGTTGAGTGGGGTGAATGAACGATGGTGCGGAGGGGAGCGTATGAGGCATGCATCAAACGACAGATGAGAGCATGTGCCACATGGCAAGGGTGGGGATGGGGGGACACACATCGAGCATGCAGAAAATGATGATATTTTATTTTCTCTCCCTGTACGTGTCACATAGGTCAGCGCCCATCAGAAAGTCGACATTTGGCGTGCCATCGCCAAGGACGTCCGGACCCTGGGGGTCCACAACAGACGGGGCACCCACTGCCGCAAGAGGTGGGAGGACATCCGCCGCGGGAGCAGAAAGACCGCGGAGGCTGTGCTGGGGATGGCCTCCCAACGTAGGAGGGGTGCCACTCGTCAATTGACCCCCCTGATGTCTCGGATCCTGGCGGTGGCCTACCCAGATTTGGATGGGCGCATGAGGACATCACAGCAGACACAAGGGGGTGAGTACAAGCACATTCTGCTATCTTAGCGCGCAGTGGAGGTGTCTGGGTGGGGAAGGAGGGATGTGGGTATCCCTAGGCCAGGGCGATTTCTGTAGGCTAGTCCCCTCCGTAAGGCATGGCCCTGTGCCCCCGCCCTCCACCTCTGTAGGGTGCCAAGTACAGCTATCCATGGCCTTGTGTCACATATGTGTGCAGATGTCGTCCATTGGCTTGTAGGCCAAGTCTCACTGATTGAGTAGTGTACCCCAAGTGCGCGGCGTAGTGCAGGGGGCTTCTGTGTCTGTCCTCTCCGCCAACTGTGTTGCCAATGCATGCACTCAACATGTCTTTATTTCTCCCCCCCCCCCTTTTTATGTCTGCTCTTCCTGTTCATGTGTGCATTAGCATCATCTGGCGGAGGAGAAGTGGCATTGGGGCACGAGGGAGCTGCATCTCACATGGCCCCGGAGGGCCATGCAACGGACTCTGATTTCACCAGTGAGACGGAGGGCGAGGGGGGCTCCACAACGGGGACACGTGGAGACATCAGTGACACCGACACGTCCTCGGAAGGGAGCTCCCTTGTGGTGGCGGCAACATCCGTGCCCACCGCAACAACAGGTACAGCCGCCACCCAGCGCGCCAGCGTTCGCCCCGTGCCCGCTCGCACACGAAATTGGGCATCTCCCTCGCCCCAGGCACCTCAGGCCCTGCCCCAGTTACCCCTGCTGCCCTCAGTGAGGAGGTCATTGACCTCCTCCGGACGCTCATTGTTGGGCAGTCTACCCTTTTGAATGCCATCCAGGGGGTGGAAAGGGAGGTGCATCAGAGCAATGCATACCTGGAGGGCATTCATTCGGGTCAGGCTGCCCATCAGCGATCGTTCAACGCTCTGGCCTCAGCACTGACGGCAGCCATTGTCCCTGTCTCCTGCCTCCCTCCTCCAACTCCCTCCACCCAGTCCCACTCCCCTGTTCCTCTGCCTATCCCAGACACACCTACAGACCAGCCTGCACACACCTCAACACCCAAGGTCAGCTCATCCAAACATAAGCACCACACATCCCACAAGCATTCACACAAGCAACATCCACATGCAGACATGCCAACAGCCACTGCCTCCTCTGTGTCCCCCTCCTCCTCGTCTCCCTCCTCCCTCCCTGTGACGTCTCCACTCACACTTGCATGCACCACTTCATCAGCCACTACGTCCATCACCAGCACACCCACCAGAACACTCCGCACACGTGCAGTCACCACCCCCACTGCCATTTACACGTCCCCTGTGTCCTCTCCCAGTGTGTCTGTCACCCCCTCTTACAAACCACACAAACGCAGGCAGCCACCCACCCAACAGCCATCCACCTCACGACAGCCTCCGTCACAAGCACCTGCACCCAAAGACAGCACACTTGACTCTCCTACAACCACATCCTCTTCCTCCACTCCCATACCCACTGCACCTACCCTTCCCATTGCTCCTAAAAAGTTTATCCTCTCCAAAATTAACCTCTTTCCATCACCTGACCCACCCCCTCCATCTCGTAAAAGTCCAATCAGCACCTCAGCCACCACAACCCCTGGACCTACAAGGACCATAGTCCAGGGATATTGGAGTCCACCACCTTCAAGGGCAGCTACATCGGCCAGCAGCAAAGGGACAGCCAGCCCACCCCCTGGGAAAAAAAACAAAAAAGGCAAGGGCCGGCGCGAGAGGACAGAGACGGCAGCCTCCACAGTCACCACCCTGGCACCGTCAGGAAGTGGGGTGCCACCTGGCACATCTCCAAAGGGAGGCAAGGGCCACAGAGGATCAGGCAAGGATGGCAAGAGCAGCACGGCCGACAAGTCCGGCAGCAGGCGAGCTGCCCAGGAGGGCCCCACCAGCCCCATTCCGAGGATGAAGGAGTACATCCACGGGCACGGGACACCAGCACAGGAGGGCCCCGCAAGCGAGAAGTCGGATGGCGAGTGAACACCATATATTGGCTGGATCTGGTGCCCTGGAGACACATGTGAAGAACCGCTGAACAGGGCCCTTCAAGACAAGCACCGCTGAACAGGGCACCGCCGTCTCAAGAACCGCTGAACAGGGCCCTTCAAGACAGGCACCGCTGAACAGGGCACCGCCGTCTCAAGAACCGCTGAACAGGGCCCTTCAAGACAAGCACCGCTGAACAGGGCCCTTCAAGACAAGCACCGCTGAACAGGGCACCGCCGTCTCTAGAACCGCTGAACAGGGCCCTTCAAGACAAGCACCGCTGAACAGGGCCCTTCAAGACAAGCACAGCTGAACAGGGCACCGCCGTCTCAAGAACCGCTGAACAGGGCCCTTCAAGACAAGCACCGCTGAACAGGGCCCTTCAAGACAAGCACCGCTCCGTTGGGCCCTACCTCTCAAGCACCGCTCCGCTGGGCACCGCCGTCTCTGCACCGCTCCGCTGGGCCCTTCAACTCAAGCACCGCTCCGCTGGGCACCGCCGTCTCTGCACCGCTCCGCTGGGCCCTTCCTCTCAAGCACCGCTCCGCTGAACCCTTCCTCTCAAGCACCGCTCCACTGGGCCCTTCAACTCAAGCACCGCTCCACTGGGCACCGCCGTCTCTGCACTGCTCCGCTGGGCCCTTCAACTCAAGCACCGCTCCGCTGGGCCCTTCAACTCAAGCACCGCTCCGCTGGGCACCGCTCCGCTGGGCCCTTCAACTCAAGCACGGCTCCGCTGGGCACCACCGTCTCTGCACCGCTCCGCTGGGCCCTTCCTCTCAAGCACCGCTCCGCTGGGCCCTTCAACTCAAGCACCGCTGACACATTGGCAGAAGGGGCAGGCCCAGGTCAGTGTCGGACAGGGCTGCACGATACACTCTGGGCACCAAGACTCCTCCAGTACCGCTGGAGTCTGTCATCCACTTGTGAGACTGTGGCTTTGCACTCCCCAGGATGGCACAGTGGGCAAGCCACCCACTGTAGGGACTTGTGAGACTGTGGCTTTGCACTCCCCAGGATGGCACAGTGGGCAAGCCACCCACTGTAGGGACTTGTGAGACTGTGGCTTTGCACTCCCCAGGATGGCACAGTGGGGAAGCCACCCACTGTCTGGACTTGAGAGACTGTGGCTTTGCACTCTCCAGGATTGAACAGTGGCCATGGAGGCCCCTCGTGGATCTGGCGTCGTGGACTCATGTGGCTGAGGTGCCCCCCCTTCCCTTCCCTCTGAGGTGCCTGTAGTTTTCCTATCTGATGCCCCTTCAGTGTTCTCTCCAATGGATTCGGGTCTCATGTGTGGGCTTTGCCCATGTGTTGAGGACCATTGGCCCACGTACAATGACAGAAAGCCAATTTTGACGGGACAATTTACATATGTGTATATAGTTATGGGATGTTCGACTTACTTATTTACTTAGCCTTACAATATATTTGAATTCCAATAACATATTATTTTGTCTTTGCATTCTTCCGGGGGGTTTAGGGGGTGTCACTCTGAGTTGTTGCTCTGCATTGGTGTGTAGGTAGTTGGGTGGGGGGGGGGGGGTGTCGCGTATGTGTGTGCCCGTATTCTTTTCTCCTCCCCCCTCCCCTGTGTCGTAGGTGCAGTACTCACCGTTGTCTTCTGCGCCGGCGTTCGTGCTCCTGGTAGAGGAGCAGGTAGACAATTGCTGGTAGGATGTGTAGTTCTGGTTCCATGCTGTCCAGATTCCTCGTGTAGTGTGAGCGTTTTCCCGTTCGTAGTCTGTTTCCGCCGTGTTTTTATCGGCGGGGCTCCAGCCCCGGAAAAGGTGGCGGATTGGTGAGTTGTGATAGGGTGGGCGGTACATTGTCTGCCGCCTGTCTGTTGGCGGTGACCGCCGCACTGTTTGTTTGTCCCGCCGTGGCGGTCGGAGTGTTAAAGTGGCGGTCTGTGTTGGCGGTTCCCGCCAGGGTCAGAATTCCATTTTTTTGGCCGCCTGCCTGTTTGCGGGCTGGCCGCCGCTTTAACACCGACCGCCAGGGTTGGAATGACCCCCTTAATCTTTGCAAAGGCCTCTGGCTGCCCGCCAACATGCATGGCAGCGTTTGTGGGAACTTTTCTTAAATTTGAGGTAGAAATATTTTTTATAATTTGCACATTATGCAGCAGCATGTTCATAATCATTCGAAAAAAGCCACAGAATTTCATAATCCCAGTGGCCTTGACGGTTGTGCATGCCTGTCCTTAGAATGGCCTAACAGCGCTGTCAGATATCTTTGGGGGGCCTCAGCAAATGATTCTGGGGTTTTAATCGTAGAGCAGGATCCAAGTCACCCTGTGATGATAAGGTCTCTGTTGTATTGTGGTTCTTCTCAAGTCGATTGGCGGTGTTATGTTCAATTATCTATCGATGCATGATTTTGGAGGTTGAGGATTTCTGTCGGAGTTCTTTTGTAAGTAACTAGCAAACAAGTAGCTTGAGATGATGAATAACATGCAACTTCTTAACCTTAGCAAGGTCTGTTTGCTATAATGAAGGCTCTAGAAGGTGACTCACCTAGCTCTGCCTACCTGTACTCGGTGCAACAATAGAAAGATGCGGCCAGTCATGGAATGTTCTACCTCCACTCATAATTCGGGAATCTGGCTTGAAGATGCTTTATCTTTCAAACCTCAAATCAATATGGTCGACTTCGACTCAGAATGAGTCTTCCTCTTCTTTCATCTGTTACTGGAAACTGGCGTTTACTCATTCAGGTTGCGGATTATCCAGCATTTTCTATCACATCTCCTTTTTGGCCTGGACTGTGGTTCGTCTTTCTGTTTCTCAGGCAGCCTGCCCATTGATAATCAGATTGCTTTTTAAACTCCATGTGACTAATTTTGAGTCCTACCTAATCCACCAGATGGGCACTTGAAAATACATCTTACCCTGTGATGTTACGTTTACCACTTGTCCAATTGGTCATCCTTCTGAGTTTTGAATAATGAAATGTGGCATTAGAGGCAAACACCATTTGCTTGGCCCCATTCTGATACAAATGTTTAGGGGAATTTTCCTCAAAAAAATTGTGACAAACATCGTAGGGGGAAACACCCACAGAGTGTGCGCAGTTAGCTTGTGAATAATAATCAGGGCCACTAGAATTATGCAATTAAGCAGCTAATGCGTTTTCCACATAATTATGGATTTGACGCACTTGTCACAAAATCCATTACCTGCAAAGGTTCCCTGGGCACCGTTCTGTGCCATATTTGGGTGTTGAAATGTTACTAATGATGTGAACCATTTGCGCAGACAGTGTTAGCATGTCTACAAAAATTAAAAACGAATAGAGTAATATTATCAGGGAACGTGCTGTATTATGCCTCATAATTCACCTGCAGCATAATATAGTCTACCCTGCCACATAATTTGGTCCTGCACTACCGCATAATTCCAGTGGCAACGATTAGCATCGTTATTCGGGTGCAAACAGGAGTTGCGCTTAGCGCAGGTACTAGAACGAAGCCCAATATATCCTTTGTCGTCTGAACTATGGATCAAGCCGAGAGTTTATTCATACTGTTTCTCCTGGAAGTACAGTGTACACATTATCAACCCCCGACGCGCAGAGATAACCCTGCCGGCGCCGCCCTACCATAATCCGGCAGCTGTCTCCGTGATGGAGCGTACCGCCGAGTCAGGCAGATAACATACACGCTCGGGTCACCGGAAGCGCGTGTACTCCATCCGTCAGAAGCGGCAGCTACATGAGTTTGGGTGCCGGTGCCGAGGCATGTTCTCCGCGCCCAACATGGCTCTCACGAGGTTAAATGGATGGGTGAAATCCCGGGGGTGACAGCTCTGCGCGCCGTGTGGCGGCGATAAATGAGAAGCGCCTCCGAGAGACACGTCCCCGTCCTTCAAATGAGAATATGTTCTTCCTCCTGTATCACTTACAGTCCTGTCTTCCCCCGGAGTCAATCAACCCCTCTCGCGCTCTCTCGAGCGCGCGCTCTTTCTCATGTAAATCGTCTTCCAGCTTTGCTGTGATATTGAACTGCTCCATTGCTCGAGCTTCAAAGCTCCGCCACTCTTTCCTTTTCATTCTAATGCACTGTATTGTTTTATAGCATTCGTACAACGCTGACTACTCCAGTGTGGAAGGAGGTTGTTCATCCTTAGATTTTGTGGATCAGAGGAGGTAACAGAAGTGTAGAAAGATCTTGGACTGAGACTGAGGCTTGTGAGATTTGAGGCCTTTATCAGTTCCCCACTTGTTACATACTTTGTAGTTGATAATTTCTTCGTCTCATCCCACAAATATGTTTTATAACTGCCCCTTCACCAAGGCCCTTGAAACCACCTAATGCCTGAAAGAACTGCTGGAAAACTTTGAGTTTGTTTGGTTCTCTGAACCTTGTATTACCATCTTTCCCTTCAACCCCAGCCTCTGTCTTTGTTGCCACCTTTCTAGAATGTCTGTTTTTATTTTACAAGGGAATATATTATGCTTTGTTTAATTCACCAGGCACATCTGGCTCCTTATGGAGAAGATCTTGTGCTATATAATTTGAGATAAGGCCTACTTTTGTTGTGATTCAAGGACGAGCGAAGCCTCAGAAAGGCACTGCAGTGTTTGCTCCTGAATGTTCTTTAATCAAGCCCTTCTGATATAGAGTTCCTTTGGACAACTGCTTTAAGAACGTCCCAAATCATGGAGATGGCAACGGAGTGCAAGCAAAGGAATTCTGTTGTTCGGGTACTGTTTGCTTCCTTAGCTACTGGATCTCTTGCCAGCTACCAATTCATCTACCAGCCAGGGTCCATCAAGCTCTTTACTGGTCCCCATGCTAAGACACTAGTAACTGGTACGAGTTCAGATATTGCCAACACCGCATGAGTTGTGAGTTCCATGTCTGGTACTAGTCTCTTGTCATTCAAGAAGATCTGTCCTGGCCTATGATCTATGTGCGATGGTGAATTACACATAATCCAACTCTGACTCTGAGATTCTGTGACCTCTACATGTGAATCAGGCCAATCCGCAAAAGCCATTAAAGGCCCTCAGATAAGAGCAAAGCTGTGCCGCCTTAATTTAGGTGTGAGCAAGTGCCTTATCTGGTCGATATTCCAATCATTTCTTAATATCAAAGGTCTAGTAGCTTTAGTCAGGGTATTTTGAATGGTGTGCTGTATAAACTCCTCTTGTCCCTGATTTGGTGACTGAAGCCATCGTGATTCTCTCTCTTCTAGAGTCTCCAATGGATCTCTTTGAAATAGAATCCTCAAAATTGAAACCTCTGAGTCGCCATTAAGATGCACACCCCTTTCACCTTTTCTTTGCTCAGTAGAAATACTGAGTATGGAAGAATCTACATTGCATCCTCCAAGTGTTCCCAAGAATCAACTTGGTCTCCTGAGGAAAGCAAATGTCCGCTTTGCCTGTCCATGGGCCTGTTAGGTCATTATACACTTGCTAGGTTTATTAGTACCACTCATGTTAGACATGACACAGTTAAGGTTTTATCCTTGCCATATCTCCCTGTCTGACGCTATGTGGGATGTCTGTTACATGTAGAGTACCCCTCTATTGCAGATGTGTCATGGATGGCTGTTTTACAGATCTCCATGTATTGCTGTAATACAATATTCTGGAATTGGAGATGCTGATCTTTTGTTGTAAAAAATTTAAGGTCTTCCACGCTTTTCTCGGAGTTGTGATTCTTTCTCTCAACTCGTTAGGGTCTTTTCCAATCTTTCTTCTGCAGTGTATTCATTTTCTCTTATACTTTCGAACAGGTCAGCCATAAAGTGCTTAGTGACCCCTGCAAAATGCAAATTGGCATATGATGGGGTTGCACCCAGCCTGGGTTATTCTTTCTGTATAGAAGCCCTGTTATAGTTTAACTCCTTGGGACTTGATTTTCTGTAACAGTTGTTTCACAGTTTGATCCTTTTAACCCCATGAGATTCCATGATTGGAGAGGGGACACCATCCCTCAGGGCTCCACCAGCACAAAGAGAGAAGCAGCACCAAGGGTGAAGCATCCCTACTGACTCCACCACAGCACTGCAAAACAGGGACAGCTGCTTTGAGGAACTCAGAGCAGTGGTGTAACAAAGTCCCCCACAGCCCCCATGATGTGTGTGGGAGGGCCCTAAGCTCCAGGGGCACCCCTCCGCACAGCACGCTGTGCATGGGCAGCAGGCCCCTGATTGAGTCCAGGGTGGATGGGGCCCCCTGCAGGTGCTTTGCAGGACCCCCCCAAGTTTTGTTACACCACTGAATCAGAGGTGAATATGCCAAAGCTGGTCCACTGGCAAAGGTGGTTGTCTGTTAAGGGCATTCTGAGCAGGGCAAGCTAAAATGGCAGGATTCCTGGGTCTCACAACATAGGTCTCACCCTCCAGTACCTGACCTTCAGTACCAGGTTCCCCCACGAGTCTATCTCCAGTCAAGTAAGAGCCAACCTTTATAATTGTGATTAATGTCCGGCCCACAGTCTCCCAGGCTGCTTTCCAGTGACCCTGCTGGCAAGTTGCTGGCTTTTAGAGGTGTTCAGTGCAGCGCTCAAAAGCTGGGACCGCTGGGTTGCTATAAAAGGGACTTTGCTCTAGGAGTCCCTTGTGCACCAGGCTCCCACTCAGTGAGTCCAGGAGCAGCCATGCATGCACATGTCCTTGCAGCTGTATTAGATGCTATGTGTCCAGGCCATCAGGCCATCTCTCTCTGGCTGTGAACCTCAAGGCTTCATGATATCCCTCATTCATCTGATCTCTATGTCCAGCGGCAAGAGCAAAGATCAAATGCTCTGCCAAAGGTGCATTGTTACTTCACACTGGGAGCCCCGATCATAATTACTGTGCTTCAGTGAACCACCAGAAAGGGACCACCAACCAGCCATTAAATGTCTCAACCTTTAGCTGTCCGCAAGCAAACGCAGGCAGTGAATCCTGCACTCACTGTCTGGAGACCAGCCCCCGCTCTCAGAAGCCCAGTCATGTCTGAGTAAAGTTGTCTTTTATCTTGTTGTGGTGCTCCAACACCTCCTGCTGAAGGGCAGGCCCAGCTGCTTCCGTCCAAGTAGGTCCACGGAGCATGCATTCCACCCTTGTCACTTCTTGCAGTTTGTCATAGACTTTCTCCCTGGGTGACCTTACCCACTCCATTACTTTGAGTGTTTAGACTTCAGATCCCGCAGCCTCCGTAAGGGGATGTTCCCATCCACCAGGGCTGCAACCTCGCCCCCTAACTAGGAATAAGGAACCATGGCTGCCTTTAGTACCACTCATCTCCAGCAGCAATGACAGTCTCACCATGACAGCTCACTTCCTAATCCAATTCTACACAATCAAATGTGAGGCATGGATCTAATATCACTCACAAGGGACTGCCATCTTTGCTCACGACACATTCCGTCACCTTACAGCAGTCTCCTCACCCTCTCAGTTGCCTGAAATACAGAAATCAGCAGATCCATGATGGCCATCCCAGTACCTCCATCCAGCTGGGGGAGATCCCCCCGTTGGATGGGGATACTGGGATGGATTGTGCTGTTGGCTGTAGTGGAGAGCTCAAACACACCCTACTCATCCCACACTTTGGATGCAATCCTTCTTTTCATCTTTAAATGTTCTTGGATGCTTCAAATTTTGTCTGGCAAGAAGTTCCAGTGCTTGCTGGATTGTACTGTCAGATTGTTGCCTTCTAAAGATTTCAAATTTTAGAGCAGTATGATGATCCTTGGTGCTATCATGTATCACAGTGTCCTATTTTGTTTGTTTTTCTGAAATTTAATTTGTAGGTATAGTAAGCCTTTTCTCTGGGAGGCTCTGTGGATAATGAAAGTGCCTTGGCCTTGACAGTCTACCTACAGGTATGCAGTGAAGTGTCTGCAGTGCTGGTCTCAAGTATTGTCTAGGGTGACAGCAGAGAAGCAGTCTTTCTGACTGTTTGGGATTCATTGTATTTTGTATGATGAACCACTGGGTGCCATGGTATAGGCTATTTGCATTGTCAAGCTTAGAGGTCATGAGTGCATGTATAGTTTGTAGTTCTGTTGGTATCCAAGGAACGAGAAGAAGCATCACAGTCTTTTTATTGTGTAGAAGGTGCTCTTTATGACTGTGTTGGCATGTTGTGTGAGGGACAGATCTGAGTCAATGCTTGTCCCTATATTTTTCACTTGTCTTGCAAAAGCTGGATAGGAGTCAAGTTCAGTGAGCCATATGATTGAAGATTGGTGTTTTTGCCGTTGACCTAAGGTCATCAATGATGAACTCTGCAGTGTGTTGAGTTTTTGGTGGTAACTCATCATACATTATCTACAGCTCTGATGCAATCATGGAAAATTAAATTTGGCAGTCTTCGGGGCCATTCATGTTTGGAATGATTTACATCTAATATGCCGAGTTATAACAGGTAGTGGTGAACGATCTAATAAGGTCCAGCAAGGGGGTGAAGTAAATATTGAATAGGAGAGGCGAGCTATCATACCGCAGAAGGGTGCCACAGTGTAGTATGTGAGGGACTGATATGAAAGGTGGTAGCAATATAAAACTCTGTCGTGTATGAATTGGACAATCCATTTTTAAGCATTTGTTTCATATTCAGAGACTATGGATCTGTGTCATGGCATCTGGTGGACAGCGTCAAATGCTGGCAACAGATTCTGGACCGATATGGTAGCCACTCCATTCTTGGCCACTATGACTTTTATTCTGTCTCATACTGATTTGAAGGCTGGCTCTGTGGCTTTAACTTGTCTGAACTGAAATTGTAGTTCCAAGGCCAAGTTATTTTCCTTGGTAAAATTCGTCAGTTTAGTAAAAAATACTTATTATAATAGTTTACCTCAGAATGCGCCATTAGATATAAACATGCAGTTTACTCGGTTGGATAGGTCGATGATTGTCTTCCTGAGGAGTAGTTTTATGTAAGGGGTTTTAAACACAGGTCGGAGTAGTTAATTTTCCTTGTTCATTATGCTTCTGCATACTTCTTGAGGGCCATCCATTTTTGGGTTGATTTACATTCCATTTGCATAGGAATCTACTAAGGTCTAGTAAAGGATTAGGTAAATGTTCAACTGAAGATGAGAGATGATGTGCTACGGAAGGGTGTAACATTGTTTGGTGTGAGGGTCTGTTAAGAAAGATGTCAGGAATACCAAACTCTGAAGAACTTTGAGGTATCAGACAATCCATTTTTAAGCATTTTTGCATAGTCGAAGATTATGGAGTCTGCGTCATAGAGTCTGGTGGATAGAGCCAGATGCTGTGAATAGATCAATAGGCATTAGGGCGATCACTCAGTTCTTGTCAACTCTGAGTTTGAGGTTGTCCGATATGGATTTGAGGGCTAACTCTATGCCTCTACCTGGTTTGAATCTAGGTTGTTGTTTTGATATAAAGTCATGTTCCTTCTGTAAAACTGGAGAGCTTAGTAAAAACGACTTATTCTATTAGTTCATATATAAATAAACCATTACATATTGGTCTGTAGTTTAATGGGTTGGATGAGCTGAGGATCTTCTTCTAGACCAGTGATATGTAACAAGGTCTACTTTTTACATATCACTGACATCATAAACTTGAGTCATAAAGTTCCATGTTCCAACGACTTGTGTAGTATGTTTCTAGCTACTTCTGCTGCATGGATTGCAGAAAGGATATTGTTGAAAGCTTTTTTGGGGGGACCTGAGTCTAAATGTGATTCTGGTGGTCTGTGTGCGTTGATAATGTAATGGAATTACTTTTTAGAGACGGTGTTGAAGGCAGTGCGAGATAGACAATTGTTGTTGTTCATTGTGGTTGTTCTTTCAATGTAATAGGAGTATTAGCTGTTTTGTCCTTAAGGTAGATTTGTATCTTTTTAATTTGTGAAAACAGTTCCATGGAGATTTTGAGCCTGATTTAGATGTTAGTGGCATAGGTCCCACCATTGAGTTTTTGACTGAAAACCCGTCCGCCACCATGGTGGTCTGACTGCCGTATTTAGATGTCGGCAGTCCCATAGCTGAAATCCAGCATTCCAACCACCGTCTCCGCCAAGAAGCACTGCCCGCGAAGATGGGGTGTTAATGAAAAGTGGCTGCTGGTGGGACCCCAGCCACCCTTCCTACCGTGCAAATTTGGATGTTCCTCACCGCCAATCAAAAAGTTGGAGGTCCGAACTCCACTTCTGAGTTGGCAGATTTGGGGGAGAAAAGGGGTGAAAACTCATCTTTTTTCTCCATTCCACCTCTGTCTTCAACTGGACACGACTGGACAACACCTGTCATTACTGCTGGGAGACAATTGTGTCACACATGGCTATGAACACACTGGCACAACAAGCATATCACACACATGCACATGTCATTGTGATGTCATCATTCATTACCAAATGAATGCTGGTATCACAATAAGGGTACATTGACACTTGACAAGATTGCCCATGTGTGCGCATTGCAAGGGGACCTGTACTGGTAAGTTTGTAGTACCTGTTGTGTATGTGAGTCAGTAGGTGTATGTGTGCTGGTGTGTACATTGGCTAGTTGAGGTGTAGGGAGTTGGAGTGGGTGGTTCGGTTGTGTCTGTATGTGTGTCACTTGCATGTGAGACTGATGTTGTTGGGTATGTTGTGTTGCCCTGAGGCACATTCAGGCAAGCTTTGAGGTTGTGTGGCGGATGTTGTCACGATGTGTGTAGTTGTGCTTGTGAGTGTGTGTGTGTGGGTGTAGATGAGTGTGTAGTTGTGTTGGTTGTTGTGCTTGTGGCGTTTGTTGGTGCAATGTCAATGGTGTCTGTTATGTCATAGATGTATGTCAGTGTGCATTTTCAGCATGTACAGGTTGTGTTATTTTTGAATTCTAATGGATGATGCTGTGTATGTGATCTGTTGTGTAGTGTATAGTGCAGGGAGACACATATGCCTAAGGTACAGTGTGTGTGTGTGTGTGTGTGTGTGTGAACATCATTCACCTCTAATCCATTTCCCCTGCCATTGTATAAAGTTCATTGGGTCCCGCCGCCGTTTCCCTCTATCAGCAATCCGTCAACAGTCCTCCTCTTTCAGAGCTGTAATATCGAAATGCAGGGGGCGGAACACCACCAACTTGATGGTCTTCACAGGTCCGCCGTCTTCTCAGGTCTGCCACAGACGTGGCTTGGCAGTAACACTGTTAAGATCTAAATCCGGCCCTTTGTCTTGTGGAGCTCTTTTGATGGACAGTCAACCTCAATTATGCATGTAGAGTAGTAATTGTTTTTATCATTCTGATGGCTGTTTGATAGCTTCCGTTATAATGGCTCAGAATGTGTTTGTCATTTTAATTCTTTCTTTTTCTCCTCTTGCGTTGTAGGCCACTGAGTTGCATTTTCATTCTTATGAACTTGTGATTAATCCATTTGATCCTCTTCTGGAGGTTATCCCTGGTTGTGGTTTTAACTGGTTTATGGCTGTGCAACACAGTGGAGATTCGTTGTGGTGCTGGGTACATCCTGAAGTTATATGTTGATTTGGTTTTTAAGCCTGGGCTTGTGTTAGGTGGTCCATTATTTTCCATTGTATGGGGTTGTTGTTTATGTCTATTGTTGCCTTTAATTTGTTATTATAGATTGGTATGTTAATCCTGATTGTAATGAAGTGGTGGTCCTTTCAGAGTCTAGGGTGTGGTCAGTCACTATGGTGTGCATTCCAAGGGTGTGAATATGATATCAGATATGCAACCAGTAGAGTGAGCTGCACAAGAAGTCAAAACACCCTTTAGATGGGAGAAGATGTATTCAGTTGTTAAGTGTTGTGGTCTTCCAGTATGTATAGATTTGGGTGTTTTAGTAAAGGCTTGGCCACTGCATCTAGGAAAGCATCCTTCTACTTTCGGTTGCTGGGAGGTGGTCTATATATTAACAGGCGGGAACAGCAAGATTTAGAATTGGGTGACAACTTGCCAATAAAGATTTACAGTTACTCATGGTGAAGTCGTCATTGAAGTATTTTTTTAAAGATTTCATATGGATGAGTGCTAAGCTTCCTAAAATGTATCCAACACAATTTTGTTGATAATGCCATATTCAGGTATAATGTCATCATGGAATACGGGTGTGGAGGGATCACTGAGCCACGTTGTTATGACAAAAACAAGGTCTAGTGCTGCTTCTGAAATTTGATGAAATATGTTAAAAAACTGTTCTTGTGTATAGATCTTGCTTTGAAGAGCAGACACTTAAGCTTTTGGGTCTCTGCCATATTGTTGTGATGATGCTTCCAGGAGATGAGGCTTAGGGCCTAATTTAAGAAAAGTGGTGCTGCATTCACTGCAGTGCCACTTTTCTTGCACCCCTCTGCGTCCTGCTACCACAGCCATGTGTGTGCAGTATTTGATATACAGCGCACCATGGCGGTAGTTAGGAAACTAGTGTCAAAATCTGTATTCTAGTTTGGGGCTTTGCAGGACTAGCATAAAAAATGTTGATGTTAATCCTGCAAAGCACATTGAAGTTCATTATAAATAATGGTGTGCCTCCTTTTTGCTCTCTGCTGGTGTTAAAAATGCCGCAAAAAATGGGGTAACGAAATCTTTTAGATTTCTTTGCCCCATTTTTTTGGATCCCCTAATGGGGGATCACCCTCCATTACATACATTATGCCTGGTACAGGCATAATGTAGCGCAAGGGGTCGGGCGTGGCTAATTGGGCCATCATGGCAGACCCTTAGTTCTAGAGCCCTCTCGAGGCCTTAACTAATCCTGCTGCAATCGGCTACCTCCCGGGAGCCAGGACCGTGATCTTGGGGCGGAGGATCTGGGCTTCCCGGCGGGGATCGCCCAACCGGGTTGGGGAGAAGCAAAGACAAAACCAGTCGCCCGAGACCAGGCGCAAGCGGGGACTTGGAGTAGGCCGGATCCGAGTTACGCTACGCAAGTAGCATCATGCTGAGGGGAAGAGAGCCTGGCGGCGGGGAGTGACTCCGGCCATGGGCGCGGCTGGGGCTGCGGGCTGCCGGAGAGACGAGGGGCTCCCCCGACTTCTCCCAGGGGGTGGCGGCCTGACTGCGGGAGCCTCTGGGAGGAGTCCTAATGGGGTGGCCCTGGCGCGGACTAAGCCGGGGGCGCATGAGAAGGAGGCGCGCGGGAGGGCGCTGCGGCGGGGCTGCGATGCGGCCCGACGCGAGTGAACACCAGACACTGAGGGCTCCGTGGCCGCCTGATTGAAAGGGCTCTCCCCACCGAATATGGGGCCAGCCGGCTGTGGCTCTGCCTGGGGCCTGGGCAAGGGCACAGGGCCGAACTTGGCGAGCGAACGGTGGTGCGCGGCCCGGCGGAGACTGCGGGGCTTCCTCCCCGCCTGCCGGAAGAGCGCAGATCGAGGTGGGGCCTACCTGAAGGGGGAAGCAGCGGCCTGGAGGAGGGTCCTCGCCAGCCCAGCACAAGGATCGAGGGATCGCTCCAGATTTTAAGTACGCTGGATTCTGAGGTAACAAGACGGATGCGCTGGGCCTGGAGCCCTGATGTACAAGTGACCCGGGGAGGACAAGCTGACGGGATTCTGCTGGGATCTACGACCTGTTGCTCTGTGGTGGTCGCTAGGTGCGTTTTGACCGGCGTGGTGGCACGGATGCTCTCGGTGGTATCGGCAATCGGAGCCGAAGAGATAGCTGCTTGCCTCCGGAGCTGGGCCTGGATGTGGTGTCCGGGAAAGATGCAGCACTGAGGAGGATACCCGTGGGGGAATTAAACACTGCGGGCCCACGGGTGTTGGGAGTGACAGGAACCGGAGGGGAACTGTGGTGAGTCCGGTCACCAGTGCTTGACGTAGAGACTACCTGTAATCCAAAACCCTGTATGGGTTCTAGCAACTGAGGCCCATATTTATACTTTTTGAGCGCCACATTAGCGCCACCTTTTGATGCAAAAGCGGTGCAAACTTACAAAATACCATGCATTTTGTAAGTTTATGCCACTTTTGCGTCAAAAAATGACGCAAATGGGCGCTAAAAAAGTATAACTATGGGCCTGAGTGGAACCTAATGTTGCACAATCTAACACAAAGCGGTCTTCTTCTTCGGATCCGGGTACCCTCCTGGATCCCTCCCCCTGCTAAATAACTCATCCAGCCCGACTGAAAACGGACCCGCAGCAGTATAGACAAACTCGGCTTGATGGGAGAACGAGTATACCTGTACCCCGTCGGTGAGTAACCCACCACCCTGTTCGACACCTAGCTCACAGTAATACGTTCCCGAATGTCTTCCAAGGGTAAGACCAGAAGCAAAGCACTGCATCGTAACCCTATAAGCACACACCAAAAAGAGACCATGGGAGATCTCACGCAACCAACAGTACAGGCAACTCTCGAGAAGATCCTAGGGGCCATCGAAGACGCAAAAATCACTTTCCGACAGGACATTAACCAAGTGGCAGTAGAGCTGGGGTTGCCGAGGGCAGACCATCACAAGTTGGCGGACAGAGTGAAAGAAACAGAAACAACGATATCAGAACTCACTACGAAGCACAAAAACTTTGCAGCATCAGTTCGGCATCTAACAGACCGTGTACACCGCCTAGAGCGCCGCGTTGAAGATGCAGAAGGTAGGAACCGCAGGAACAACATCTGGGTGGTGGGCCTCCCGGAGTGCGCAGAGGAGTCTGACATGGTGGAGTTCCATGAAGGATGGCTACGCACGTTCGTGGCACCAGATCACCTTACGCCCTTTTATCCCTGGAGAGAGCGCACCGAGTCCCCTCGAGACCCCTGGCACCGTGGAGGCCACCGCGAGTGGTGGTAGCGAAGTTAATGCACTATAGGGACAGAGACTGCCTGCTCCGGAGAGCCAGAGAAGATGGTCCCTTCGAAGTGGAAAATGGAGCGATGACGCTGTTCCCTGACTTCACTTTGGAGGTCCAGATGAAACGTGCCTCATTCTTGACTGTGAATAAGGCCCTCCGTGAGGCGGGAATCCAGTAGTCACTCCTCTTCCCGGATAAATTAAGAATGATCCTGGATGGCAAAACCGCGTTCCTACAGTCTCCGGAGGAAGCATGGGAATGGTTGGAGTCGAAGGGCCTAGCGGAGGGCCACTGCGGCTGGAGTGGACGGGCCGCTCGCACGGACCACAGAGGAAGGAAAAGGCAACGCAACAGAGACCGGCCAACCATGGCCCAAAAAGATTTAGCAAAAAAGGAGGCTCTAGACGCGGCGGCCTCCGTGTGTGGGAGCGCGCCCTCGCCGGACAATAGTGCAAAAGACTCAGATAGAGTGTCTGCCTCTTCGGAGGAGGGCTCCAGCTGCACCGGAGATGCTCCAAGAGTGACTCCCCAAACGGCTGATGACCTGGCCTAAATATCTCCCCAACTGGCCCCGGGGGAGCAAGGAACATTGCTGAAGATGCCTCGACGACCTTGCAGCCACCCCCTCTACTAGTTTCTCGACCATTCAAATCAAAATGGTGAGAACTCTAATTGGCTTGTTGTTATTACTGCACTGTTGCAATGTTTGCTGGACAACCTACAGTTTGAGAGGTGCCCTGGGATTTGGGCGTTGGGGTTTACAACTAAGGGCCTGATTCTAACTTTGGAGGACGGTGTTAAACCGTCCCAAAAGTGGCGGATATACCACCTACCGTATTACGAGTCCATTATATCCTATGGAACTCGTAATACGGTAGGTGGTATATCCGCCACTTTTGGGACGGTTTAACACCGTCCTCCAAAGTTAGAATCAGGCCCTAAGTCTTTTGATGGTGACTCTGGGGTTACGAATTATCCACATTAAGCTCAACGAGAGGGGTGAGGAGTCATGGCGCTGGAGGGAACGACGGAATCGGTCTGTTTACCATACCCTGAAATGTCTAACTATTCCTTCCTGACTTGGAACATTAGGGGACTGGGTTCGGCCTCTAGGAGGCATCGGGTGCTCTCATACTTGAAACGGAGGGGGGTACATGTCGTCCTATTGCAGGAAACCCATCTCACTGCTGCTGAAATAGACAAACTGAGGCGCAGATGGAGGGGTCGGATCTTTGCTACTAAATATTCAGCCTATGCCAGGGGAGCACTAGTGTGGATAAGGGCGAGGGTTCCTTTTGAAGTTAATTCCACCAATATTGACCAAGAGGGCAGATTTGTGATAGTGGGGGGGGCGCCTCCATGGAGTCCCAATTACCTTATGCAGTATATACACCCCTAACCAGGACCAGATCCCCTTTTTGCAGCAACTGTCTGGTCATCTTACGCGTCGGAGTGGGGAGGAGCTGTTAATCAGAGGAGATTTTAATAGTGCAGTGGACGTGGACATGGACCGCTCCACCCCGCCACTTAAAGGGGCAATAACACATCAAATAGCCAACCACTCTCGGGAATGGATGCTGGGTTGGAGACTGACAGATGCCTGGCGTGCTCAACATCCGACAGACAGGGACTATTCATGTTATTCTAGCCTGCACCAACTACACACCAGGCTAGACAGGAATCTAGGCTTCGCAAAGGCCGCACAAAATGTAACTCATACTGAATGTTTAGGGCACACCCTGTCCGACCATAACCCCTTATTACTCATATGGAAGGCAACTGAGATCAGGCCCCCCATCCCGTTATGGAGATTACAACCAGCTACCTTAGAGGATCAAGCATATCGAGAGACACTCCGCTCCTATCTCACAGACCATATCACTTTTAATACTAGATCTGCGTCGTCTAGGGGCATAGAATGGGAAACCCTTAAAGTGGCAGTGAGAGGCCATTGTATGAACCAGACGGCTGGAATCCAGCGCACGCTAGAAAGGGAACTGGTTGAGTTAGAAAAGATCAATCATTAAGAAGAAAAGAACGGTAATGGTATAGGAACAAGGGGGGATAGATTAAAGGTGCAAGGTCTTCGCATTCCCGGATTGAGGAACAGTTGAGGTTCCATAGCGCACAGAGATATTGGGCCTCCGTGCAAGCAGAAGAGGGTAGATCTGGGAAAATGCTGGCGTGGCTGGTGAGACCGGGAGGCGAAGGGACACCCATAGTGAATGTGCGAGATATGGAGGGGAAGCTTAAATATACACCTAAAGAAGTTAATGGGGCATTCCTAGAGTACTATACCTTTCTATACAGGCAACCAAATCTGATTGGGTTAGAGCAGGTCCAGGCATATTTAAACTACCACCATCCACATTAACGGATAGCGATAGGGACAGTCTGGGGGGCCCAGTGTCACTAGAAGAGGTGCAGGAAGCCATATCGCAATTAGCGGCCGGGAAAAACCCAGGCACCGATGGTCTACCGATAGACTTCTATAAAAAGTACTTGACACTACTAGCTCCCAGACTAGTAGAGATATTCACAGAGGCATTTCAACAGGGCCTGCTTCCCAACTCAATGAGAGAGGCCCTAGTAGTCCCCCTGCCCAAGCGGGACACAGGTGAGCTCTCAGTGACCGACTTCCGTCCATTGTCAATGCTAAACTGTGACTTTAAAATTCTCAGTAAACTCATGGCTAATCGGATCCTTCATCATGTCCCCAATCTAATACACCAAGACCAAAATGGCTTTATTCCGGCACGGAACACCTCCTTGAATTTGAGACGACTGTTTTCCATCTTGCACATGCAACACACTGAGAAACCACCAGAGGCAACCCTCCTGGCAATAGACTTCGAGAAGGCATTCGACTCCCTGAGATGGGACTTTCTGTGGACAGTGATGCTCCGAATGGGACTAGGAGCAAATTGGGTATGCTGGGTAGATCTGCTATATGCATCCCCCCTGGCAAGAGTGAAGGCCGGAAGATCGGTCTAGGAAGCATACCCAGTTCACAGGGTCACTAGACAGGGATGTCCTCTGTCCCCACTATTATTTGCCCTAGCTATCGAGCCCCTGGCCGCCCGGCTCCGTTCCACTGGGTCGGGCAGAGGGATAGTGTGGGGACAGACTGAATATATCATCTCACTCTACGCAGACAATGTCCTAATATATTTGAGGGATGGTGAGACAGGATTACCCTGGGCATTACTGGAATTGGACAACTTTGGAACACTCTTGGGGCTCCGGTTGAATAGAGGTAAGACATTTGTCTTTCCACTGAGAACGGGCGGAATACGCCTATCGACATGCCCTGTGGATGTTGTTTGGGCACCGCACACCTTTAAATACCTGCGCATCCAAGTGTTCCATGACCTGAGAGACCTACCCGAGGGTAACATAGGTAAGGCACTCCGCGCACTCCGCTTTTCGGTGTGATTTTGGAGATCCCTAAGACTGACCATCTCAGTTAGGATATCCCTGTCAAAGATGATAATGCTCCCAAGCCTCCTTTACTTCTTTACCAACTTACCGGTAATGGTGCCCTCGACATGGTTCCACAAGTTAAACACGCTACTCATAGATCTTATATGGGATGGAGGCCGCAGGCGTGCCTCGTTTCCTGTCCTATGTAGACCGGCGCTCATGGGGGGCCTCAGTGTTCCGGATTTCGAATCTTATTACTTGGCCTGTCAGTTACAGTGGATTGCTAGATGGTTCGCAGGGGGAGGCCATATGGATAGACACACAGTTAGCGGAGTGAGAGATGGAAACTGCATACTCACACACATGATCACCCTGGCAGGAACGCACAAGGAAGAAAGTACCCTACTGAAAATTGCAATAGATTGCTGGAAGCAATGTTCACGCTGAGTGGGAATAGGGGCAGCATATTCCCCGACTCTTCCTTTGGAGTGGCTGGTACTCCACCCGTTGGAAGGGTCGACGACTAGCAGTGGCCTGGGGACCTGGCCGAGTAAAGGGGTGAAGACTCTCAATGATTTCTTCCAGGGCGGAGTATTAAGATCATTCATGGATTTAGTTGAAAGGAATAATGTACCGACTAGGCAGTTCTTAACTTGCCAGCACCTGACTCACAGTATCAAAACACACTGAGGTACGATTAATGCAGAAACGGAGACACATAACATTCTACATCTCCTCCTGACCATGGGCGAGGATACCCACCTAGTCACTAAGTTGTACAGGACCCAGAATGAGTGCACACTGACCCCCCCTTCAGTCGTTACAAGAGAGATGGGAAAAACACTAGAGAGTACCCTGACAGAGGCGGAGTGGAAGAAAGTCCTTGCATGCCCTAGGACAGTGTCTAGGAACACACGATTGAGGTACATACTATTTAATTACTTGCACAGAACGTATCTCACACCGCATAGACTAAACATTATCTATGGGGGTGACTCCAGAACATGTCCTAGATGCAGTGTGCCGGATGCAGACTTGGACCATATGCTTTGGCTCTGCCGGGGAATCCGGCGGTCGTGGGAGGAGGTCTTGCGCGAACTGGAAAGACCGCTGGGTGTCAGATTAGCGCAGACCCCATCGCTGTGCATGCTGGGTCTTCGTTCGGGACTAGCAGTGGGTACTGTAGCTACCCGTTTTTTAGATTTGGCATTAGCACTTTATAGGAGACAAATAGCGCTGGGATGGAAATCTCCTGGATGCCCCCCATTAGAGGTGTGGCGTCGCAAAGTCACGAGGTGGGCTAGAGCCGAGCTACAGGTCTTGGGACGTGAAGAAATGAAGGGGCTGTGCCAGAAACCCATCGCCCCCCTATGGGAAGAAATCTTAGAAAGATGGGAACACCGAGATAGCGGAGAGGAATACACCAGGACTAGCCAGGACACCCACCAGCTAGGAATGGTAGAGCTGACATGTGCACTAAAATGCAACACTAACGGCTGACAAATAGTTCGAGGATCTCCAACGGCAAGTAAAAAGTGGTCGAGGGAGGCGGCACCCGCCTGGGTGTAGTTGACACTGTCCAGGATTGGCCAAAGCGACACTTCAATGCACCCACCTACTAGACAAAAGTAACCCCCTGGCAGGTACAAATTAGAGTGAGTAAGTTGTGAGTAGGCTGCACCCGCAGGGCGCCCAGACTTAGATCCACCCTACAATTGACACTTACCCCAAGTTAATCACCATCATGTAAATAGTTCTATAGGAAACCGGTTAAGACGTTATATAAACTAAAAGCACGCAAGAACAAACACTGTTTAATAATCCTTCAAATATTTCAAACTAATTGGAACAGTATAACCTCTAATGGAAATGTTTGATGCTTTCAATTGCATACGTTATATTTGTATTATCAATGTACAAGAATAAAATGTTAATGAAATATCTTTAAAAACAATGTAGCGCAAGGGGTTACAAAGTGGTGACTTTTGAAGCCTAACGGCACATTAGCATTTAAAAAATGATGCTAATGTGGCACTAGAGCTTCTTACATCTGGGCCTCAGTGTAAGAGAATAAAGGACTTCATTCAGTGCAATATATTTAATGGTGGGTTCTCTGGTTGTACCAGAGGAAGATCTGGAGGGCAGGCTGAGGGGTTAGTTTAATCTGGGGTTTCTTTGATTACTCTTCTATACAAAATATCAGAAAAATATATTGTGATACAAAAATACTATGTAAAGAATATTGGGAAGTCAAAAAATATCGTTGACAGAAATATTGTTTTAAGTGTGTTTTTTAATTTCATTGTAAAAAAATATTGATGTAGAAAATATTGTATGTAATATAATTTGTAAGTGTTAATTAGTTTTAATTTATTTTAGTGCGTTAGAGTCTATGGCCCTCATTATAACATTGGCTGTCCAGCTCCGCCATGCTGGCAGTGGCAGTAACACCGCCGACAACGTGGCGGTGCTGGACCGCCAGATTATGACCAAGGCGGTCAACAGACTGCAAAGCAGCCTGTTCACCACCTGTACCGCCAAGGTGGTCGGACCGGCGGGGCAAAGGTAGACCACCTTTGCCCCGCCTGTCCACCATAGACTCCCGAGGGTAGATGGAGCCTCCTTTCCGCCAGGGATTTCCCACCAGCAACCCCGCCAGGAAATCCCTGGTGGAAAGGATACTGGCAACAGTAATTTAAATTCCAGTTGCAGTATGCGACTCCCACACAGCCACAGTGCCCCCTAAGCCCCTAGACACCCCCACCCCCACCCCTTCCAAGCATGCACGCACCACACACATGCAATCACGCATTCACGCACTCATACAGACACACACATACACTCACCCCCACCACCCCCTCATCCATTCACGTACTAACACAGACACTCACAATCACACACATACACGCACACAAACACCACCCCCCTCCAATCACACAAACGCACACCCTCATGCATGCATACATCACTCATCACCCCCCGTCCCCTATTGGACAGGCACTTACCTTTTCACAGTATTCATCCAGGAGGGGACGGGATCCATGGGGTCTGCTCCGCTGCCAGCACTCGGTCACCACAACACCACCACTCCCATTACCAACTCATAATAGGCGTGGCGGTGTTGTGGAAATGTGTGATGGTGCAAGCGGAGCATCCTCCACCACACCACAAACTGCCAGTATGGCTGCTGGCGGCTCTCTGCCCAAATTCTGGCAGAGAGCCGCCAGCAGTGATAATATGGCGGGTCGGATGACCGCCATTCCTGGCGGTCTTGTGGCTGGCGGGACTTTGGCAGTCTAGGTTATAGGCCGCCGAAGTCAAAATGAGGACCAATATGGTAATTGATTTATTTTATTTGTGTGTCAGTAAGATAATTTATTCGTTATGAAATTGTTGACATATGTATTTTTAGTTGTACTAATGTTTATAAATAATGGTTTTATAACTTTTTTTGGTAGCCGCAGATTTGTTTTTTAGGGCATGGGGGTGGGGAGATTTTTTAGAAAGTGTATATTTTGAAATAAACTTTATGTGAATTATTTTAATGAGATGTATATTATTAATTTACAATTGTTAAATACATTTTGTTACATTAATATATACAATACATTTTAATTTATACTTAAGTTCTTTATATATTAATCATATTGTTTTCTTTTAATTGAAGTATTACAAAATAAAATTATAAAAATTCTTTAAAAATAAAAATATATAAAATTTACTTTCATGAAGTAAAATAATTAGACTTTTTTATTTAAAAGTTTTAAATTATTATTGTATGAAAAATACATTTAAATAACACAAGCAAATGATTTTATGTTTTCAAATTATAATTTCATATTAAAGTAAAATAAAATATATATTTTTTTTTTACTTGGACATTGGTTTTATATTTTTTATTTTATGATTAGTAAATTTCTAATATTATTGTATTCTTTATTGTATGGTTTAAAGTTTAGAAATGGTAGTCAATATTAACCCTTTGGTCGTCATGGACGTAATGGTTTCCCTTTATGGCTGCTGAGCCCAGGTCCAAAAACACAGGTCCCCCGCAAAAACATGTAGTTTTGTATTTGATAATTTTGATGTGTCCAGATAGTGTTTTGTGGCATTTCCTTTCACGGGCACTAGGCCTACCCACATAAGTGAGGTACCATTTTTATCGGTAGACTTGGGGGAACACTGGGTGGAAGGAAATTTGTGGCTCCTCTCACATTCCAGAACTTTCTGTCACTGAAATGTGAGGAAAAGGTGTTTTTTTGGCCAAGTTTTGAGGTTTGCAAAGAATTCTGGGTAACAGAACCTGGTGAGAGCCCCACAAGCCCCCCTATCTTGGATTTCCCTACGTGTCTAATTTTAAAAAATGCACAGGTTTGGTAGGTTTCCTTAGGTGCCAGCTGAGCTAGTGCCCAAAATCCACAGCTAGGCACTTTCCAAAAAACAGCTCTCTTTTCCTTGGGAAAATGGGATGTGTCCACGTTGTGTTTTGGGGCATTTCCTGTCGTGGACGCTAGGCCTACCCACATGAGTAAGGTACCATTTTTATCATGAGACCTGGAGGCACGCTGGGTGGAAGGAAATTTGTGGCTCCTCTCAGATTCCAGAACTTTCTGTTACCAAAATGTGAGGAAAAGGTGTTTTTTGGCCAAATGTTGAAGTTTGCAAACGATTCTGGGTAACCGAACCTGGTGAGAGCCCCACAAGCCACCCCAGCCTGGATTCCCCTAGGTGTCTAGTTTTAAAAAATGCACAGGTTTGGACGGTTTCCCTAGGTGCCGGCTGAGCTAGAGGCAAAATCTACAGCTAGGCACTTTGCAAAAAACATGCCAGATTTCAATGTAAAAATGTGATGTGTCCATGTTACGTTTCCTATCACGAGCATTAGGCCTACCCACGCAAGTGAGGTACCATTTTTATCAGGATACTTAGGGGAACACAGAATAGCAGAACAAGTGTTATTTCCCCTTGTCTTTCTCTACATTTTTTCCTTCCAAATGTAAGACAGTGTGTAAAAAAGATGACTATTTGAGAAATTACACATGCTAGTATGGGGACCCCCGGAATTCAGAGATGTGCAAATAGCCACTGCTTCTCATCACCTTATCTTGTGCCCATTTTGGAAATACAAAGGTTTCCTTGACACCTATTTTTCACTCTTTCTATTTCAGCAAAATAATTGCTGTATACCCGGTATAGAATGAAAACCCATTGCAAGGTGTGGGTCATTTATTGGCTCTGAGTACCTAGGGTTCTTGATGAACCTACAAGCCCTATATGTCTCCACAACCAGAAGAGCCCAGCAGATGTAACGGTATATTGCTGTCACAAATCTGACATCACAAGAAAAAGTTACAGAGTAAAACATGGAGAAAAATGGCTGTTTTTTAGCTCAATTTCAATATTTTTTTAATTTCAGCTGTTATTTTCTGTAGGAAAACCTTGTAGGATCTACACAAATGACCTCTTGCTGAATTCAAAATTTTGCCTACTTTTTAGAAATGTTTAGCTCTCTGGGATCCAACATTGGTTTCATACCCATTTCTGTCACTAACTGGAAGGAGGCTAAATGCACAAAAAATAGTGAAAATGGGGTATGTCTCAGTAAAATGCCACAATTGTGTTAAAAAATGTGGTTTTCTGATTCAAGTCTGCCTGTTCCTGAAAGCTGGGAAGATGGTGTTTTTAGCACAGTAAACCTTTGTTGATGCCATTTTCAGGGAAAAAAAACACAAGCCTTCTTCTCCAGCCCTTTTTCAATTTTTTCAAAAAAACGAAATTTTCGCTGTATTTTGGCTAATGTCTTGGTCTCCTTCAGGGGAACCCACACAGTCTGGGTACCTCTAGAATCCCTATGATGTTGGAAAAAAAGGAGGCAAATTTGGCGGGGTAGCTTATCTGGACAAAAAGTTATGAGCGCCTGAGTGCAAACTGCCCCAAATAGCCAAAAAAAGGCTTGGCACCTGAGGGGGGGGGGGGAAGGCCTAGCAGTGAAGGAGTTAAAAAAAATATTAATTATTTATGGTAGTACAGTAGTTTTATATGTTAATGTATAAATATGACTATATAGGTTTGTAATTTTGGTTGACCTGTTTTCATATTACATTTTACTTTTTTTTAGAGTTAAAAATTGTTTGTGAGTATGCAGTATTGATTGTGTACATAAAATGTTTAATAAACATTACTTTGTACAAAATGGTTTAGATTGCAGTGGAAATGGTTAATTGCACCTCTTTAGCACCCAACAACACACTGAAATAGGCTTGCATTGGAATAGAAACATTAAATGTCACCACTATATTGTCCAACACCATCCCACAATGTGTCTGTCTCCCTGATGGGGTGCTGCGTTCCTCTAACATGGTGTGAACCGAAGTACCCAGGATACAGCGTTCCAGAGCAGGTGGCCGCTCCTTCTCATGTTTGAGTCCCTCTGCCTGGAAAAACTCCCCCTGGACCTCAACCTATCTGAATCTGAAGAATTCTTCAAAAAGAGGTTGAAAACATGGCTCTTTTTTAAAATCTGAACTCCTTTACCTGTGAGTCCTTGTGCCAGGCCACTCTATGGAGTAGATGTGTACTTATAAATTACAATTCATTTTCATGGCAGGGCATGGCTAACCACCAATGATGGCGGTTGCACAATCATAGAGCTCCGTGCCTGAACCCAGACATTCACATTTATCCGTCACTGAAGGGAAATCCTGTAAGAATAATGTTCCTTAGGTGCCCCCCAATCATTAATGCATTGGATGATGTGGCTGGAAAGTCTTGACTGCCGACTGGGAGAGCTCTGACATCATCAGGCCTAGCCACGTGGTTTTCTGTCCTAATGCTGGGGACACGCTGCCAAAGGAGAACACCGCAACTCTGACCTGAGCGGCGAATGAGAAATATCTTCTGTCCGACAGAGACCTGCTGTGCACCACCAAACTGATTTGCAACAGCTGCTCCGAAGGTGAGGCCTGCTGGCGCTAACCGAGCAGAGCCGCAGAGGCAGTGAGCCAGGGATTTTCCGAGTGGGGTCCAAGGACCTTGGGACCCGACTGCAGAGGGGTGCCCACCTGGCTCCACACTGATTTGGACCAGACCATGCTCCGCTGGGCCCATGGTGTCCTGTAGTGGATGGGGCTGTCGGGATGTCCTGTAGTGGATGGGGCTGTCGAGAGAGGAGGGCATAGCTGCTCACTCTACACACCCATAACGAGACCTGCAAACCTTGTCAGCTTGGGCCGCAGGATATTGCGGAGCGGCGGTGTGAGCCAGAGATGCCCAATGGTCCTCGCTCTTTTTTCACTAAAGGCACGTGAGAGGTAGCTGCCAAGCCCGTAGACGGACACCTGTGCAACATTATAGTCTGAAGCTCTGTGTCATTGGGTGCCACACAGTCCAGTACAGAATTGCAGTACTCTTCCGTTAAAAGTACAGTGAGCTTGGGGAGAGAACCCCGGGCACAGTGGCAAAACTGGGAAAATTACAATCACTATATATTACATATAGGGCCTGATTAAAGACCGTACACCGGTCCCCATAGAAAACTTGTAACCCCCCTTCCCAAGGCCTTCACCATTGCCAGCGCAACCAACACATGCAGCATGGTCCTGTGCCCTGGCCTACCAAACTTGCCAGAAAACCATCTACTGGCACTAAGACAGGAGAAGGCCTGGCAGGAATAAGTTATACCCACTTGGCCAGAGACATTGTTCACGGCATACACAGTGAGACTGATACAGACCAACTTTGCAGTGAGTGTTCAGTTTATCGTTCCCTCTCCTGGCATAATGCATGCAACGTTTATGAAATGGATGACTTCCTACGTGCCATTCTTCCTGCCAGTACCATAGTGGTGAGTTCTGGTGGAAATGGATTACTGCCTCCTGATGCCACTCTTTCCCCTCTCCCCCTCCATGAGGCTGGGAATGTCTATCACAACATGCAGCCGAGTAGAGGTGTTGGACTGGAAACTTTATGTGATTCCTTGAGGGCCCCCTACACTAGAGTCATAAGACCTCAACTGAATATACTCTCCTGCACTGTCTCACCAGCTGCTTATTTCTGAGGTGCATTATCGCACGGACGTCTGAAGTGGGCCAACCCAAAACTGTGCAGTCCCTCCATACCACTTGCTGGCGCAGCTTAGAGCACAGAGTGACACAGCTACCCCATTCTCCCATTTCCCATTCCCCTATCTGCTGATACCAGTCCTGGGCAATGTAGGGCAATACCGCAGCAAAACTCATAGAGCCTCCGGAACACTCCAGTTCCCAATCCACTGCACCATAGTGCTCCTGCATAGTGGCACCATAAGAGTGCATACCTCCTACACTGGCGTGCCTCCGCTGTACAAATTAGACATCATAATACAGGAGATACATGATTCCTGAGCATTCATTGAACAGCGTCTAGGTGCAATCACTATGGATAACAGCCTCCTCAAAGGTGACTATAAGAAATTAGCCAACAGAGCGCAAACTAACCATCTCCCTATTACTGCCCTGGTAGGAGGAACAGACTGCCACTGTTGCACACCTCAGTGTCAGGTTGGCATGCTACAGGAACACGCAGAAGTCACTGAAGGGCAGGCATGGCATAATAGTGTCATTGGAATGCCGGAAGCGATTGATGGTCCTAATGCCACACAATACTCAGAGGGCTGGCTCCGGAGTGCAGGGCCACCTACTGGTTTGTTGGACTTGTTCACGTTGGAGAGGGTGCACCGGGTCCCAGCAAAGAGGCCACCTCCATGTGCACCGCCACAACCATTTATGGACCACATACTAAACTACAAGCACTAGGACATAATCATCTGTAGTACAAGAGAGATGGCGCCCTTTCTAATGGATAATGTATGGATCTTGCTGATCCCAGACTATGCACTTGCAGTCTAGCCCTAATGATCCTCATTCCAAGTGTTGATGCAGCAGCTACATACCGTGTGCCCCATTTAAGCCATTCAGTTCCAAGCCAGACTTATGGTGATCCATGAAGGGAGGACTCTCTTTTTCGAGACCTCGGAAGCAGCGGGGGATTGGGTGGTGCAACATTTTCCTGAATTCCGGAGACCTGAGACCTCACAGTTACTGACACCTAAGGCATAATGACCTCACTGGAAATGACACCGCAGGCCACTCTACTGCACACAGAAGAGTGCAACTCCTTCCCTGCAACAGACCCTGTAGAGCCAAAGAGAGGCACTCAAATCAGCAACTTCTTTTCAAGATACCCAACGGCACACCAGCAGCAGCTCATCAATGGACAGCGCCTCAAATTCTGACTTGGGGGCAGCATGGTACTGTTTGCATCTGTCACCCCACAGATTGCCAACAACCTCCTGGGCTGAGAACTTCGAATGTACTGTTTCCCGGGTAGATCACCTTTGACTGGGCATGGGAGACATTGGATATTACTTCCTTTAGGCACTGATGAGAATGACACTTTGGTGGCTCCCTCCCTGTGTGAAAAAACACAATGTCACTCTGCATAGCGGTGACCAACTGAATATGTATACCACCTCCACATCAATATAGATACCATGATAGTGGACCCCTCAAGCTTGTCACTGCCTCCTTAGGAACTTTCCCCTCCAGTGCTAGATGTTGAAGTTCTGGGTCCGGGTGGGTGATGGCTCCTACATGGACTACCCATTCCAACCTAAACACGCTCTCAGGCTAAATGCCATGCATCCCAAGGGTGACTGCATGTATTGTTATATTATTTTCATGTTTTTCTTACAGTCCTGGTCGAACAAGAATCTATCGCTGGACCTTACACTGGGGTTACATCGTCACACTTAGTTTATGCCCATGGTGCTATCACTTGCCAGACCATGTATGAATTTCCGTGCTTGTTCATATTATGTGATAATGGCTGCTGCACACAAATATAACATGATTACCTGGAATGCCAGGGGCATGCGGTCCATACAAAAACGGTACAGGATTCTGACCCAATTGCACCTTCATCAGGTGCACTTGGCGTGTTTGCAGGAGACACATCTGATAGCCCCGAAGCCCTCAAATTGCACAAGGAATAAAGTGGCTAGCTGTTTTAGCTAAAAGCGAGATCTTTTATTCTGCCTTTGAGCGGGGTGCTGCGATATGGATCAGCACAGGGATTCCTTTTGCAGCTGTAGACACTAAAATTTACATGCATGAGCATTATGCCCTTCTTCAGGGTATTTTGGATGGCGCGCCTGTGGTGCTGGGTAGTATTTACGCTCTGCAACAATGGGTGGAGGGATGGATCCTGTCAGATATTTGGTGCAGCTGTAATGAGGGCATGTGTGAATACTCATTTTATTCCCCCCCACATGTGATGCATGCATGCCTCAATAGAATCATATGCATCATCTTGCTCCAGACCAATGTAACCCACACAATATAATTGGGGAAAGCCGGTCAGACCATAATTCATTAGAGATTACACTATCATGGGGCTAGATCTGGCTCCCATTCCCACATGGTCCTTGCAACCTCACCGCTTAGAAGATAGGGTGTCCTGAGAAATCAAGGCAACACAATTGATACCTATTATGCTGTAAACTCCAACACAGCATCCTCTCCATTAGAGGAGTGGAAGGGGTTCAAAGTAGTAGTGTGAGGGACATCCACAGGTGTAGTCGTGGGAGCCCGTAAAACTATTCTCCACGATCCTACCCGCATCGTGGATTGCCTGGGCTAACGCAGTTTTGCACCAAAAAGTTTTGCACCGGCTTGCACCATTTTTTAGCACCAGCTGGGCACCATATTTATGGAATGGTGCAAGCCGGTGCAAATGTTAGGCTAGTGTAAAAAAAATAAATGACATTAGGCAGGTTAGAGTCAAAATAAATGACTGTAACCAGATTAGCGTCATTTTTTTACGCTAAGGGGCATATTTATTCTCTGCTTGCACTGAATTAGCATCATTTTTTTTTTTACTCTAATTCGGTGCAAAACTAACTCCATATTTATACTTTGGTGCTAGACCAGTCTAGCGCCAAATTTATGGAGTTAAAGTCATTTTTGGGAAGTGGAAACCTACCTTGCCTTAATGAGATGCAAGGTAGGCATTCCCGTGCAAAAAATGACTCTATGGCCTTAACGCCATATTTATACTCCCATGCAAAAATGGTGCAAGGGAGTGAGGAGGTGTCAAAAAATGGGACAAAGCTTGCTTTGCCCCATTTTTTAAAGCCTGGGTCAGGGCAGGCGTTAGGGGACCTGTGGGCCTATTTCCATAGTGGAACACCATGGAATAAGCCCATAGGTGCCCTCCCCAGGGACACCCCCACCCACACCAGAGGGACTGCAGAGGATGGGGGACCCCATCCCAAGTAAGTACAGGTAAGATTGCATTTTATTTTTGAAAGTGCCATAGGGGGCCCTGAAATGGGCCCCCATACATGGCACAGGGTGCAGTGGCCATGCCCAGGGGACCCTTGCCCTCTGTGCTGGCCATTGGGGAGGTGGGCACGACTCCTGCCTTTTCTAGGGCAGGAGTCATGTGGCATGGTAGGTTTAGCACCATAAAATGACACTAATCTGGTTAGAGTAATTTTTTTTTACTCTAACCTTCCTAAAGTCATTTTTTGGTGCTAAACCCTCTTCTTCTATACTGCCAGCTCCACCCGACTAAAGTAATTTTTTTTTACTCTAGCCTACCCTTTGCACCGGCTTGCACCATTCCATAAATATGGTGCCCGGCTGGTGCACAGAAATGGTGCAAGCCGGTGCTAAACGTTTTGGTGCAAAACTGAGTTAGTGCAGTTTTGCAGCAAAAAGAATATATAAGGGTCAATATTTTGTAAGTTTGCGCCACTTTTTCATAAAATAATGACGTTAATGCGGCGCAAAAAAAGTATAAATCAGGGCCTTGGTGCTAGACGGGTATAAATATAAATATGGAGTTTGTTTTGCACCGAATTAGAGTAAAAAAAATGACGCTAATTCGGTGCAAACAGAGTATAAATATGCTGCAGAGTATAAATATGCCCCTAAATGTGGCGTTAAGGCCATAAAGTCATTTTCTGCACGGGAACGCCTACCTTGCATCTCATTAAGGCAAGGTAGATCTCCACTTCCAAAAAATTACTTTAACTCCATAAATTTGGCGCTAGACGGGTCTAGCACCAAGGTATAAATATGGAGTTAGTTTTGCACCGAATTAGAGTAAAATAAAATGACGCTAATTCGGCGCAAACAGAGTATAAATATGCCCCTATGTGTCCCTGTCAAACACCTGTCTCTGATGACTTCCCTGTGAAGTTTTATGCCATCTCTTCCACATGGCTGGTCCCACAATTGCGGTGACTTTATAAGACCTCTCTGGAAGAAGGAAAGCTACTCCCCAACACTAGACAGGCATTGGTTGCTTCTCTATTTAAACCTGGCAACACCCCAACTGACAAGTCCTCTATAGGCCTTCATAATTAGTCAACACCGAATATAAAATCCTAAGTAAGGTGCTGGCACACTGGCCAGTCCCCCTGCTCCCAAAACTCCTAAACATAGATCAGTGCGGCTTTGTCCCAAACCGAAACCACCTCACTCAACATATGCCATTTACACCAGATCATAAATGCCACCCGAGGCCACTATGCAAGGCCAGATGTCTCTCTTTTAGATCTCCCTCAGCCCTTTGATACATTAGGGATGGGATTTTATGTTTTCTGCCCTTAAGTAGTTTGATATCCACCCTACATATATACGTTGGGTACAAATAATATATGGGTCTCTCACAAAGAGGACAAGAACAGATCAACACATCTCGGATTCATACCCAATATTTTGCTGCAGTAGACAAGGATGTCCGCTATCACTGTTACTTTTTGTACTAACATTAGAACCCTTGGAACAGTGGATCAGACAAGAAGCCCAGGGCTGGGGGATCTCTACAGGACCCATGACTCATGCCATATAATTATATACTGATGGTATCACATTGCATACGAAAGTTCTCTGACTGAACCTGGCTTAGAATGCCAGGCTAATCTCCATGTTTGCAACGCTCTCTGGCCTCTGTCTTAATATTGACAAATTCTGTGCTCTCTCATTCAAGGGCACATATACTATACCATTTCTACTCGTTGGCAAGGTGAATATTCTAGTGGGGCCCCAGACTTTTCGATATTTAGGGATACAGGTTTACCACAAGGCTCTGGATTTGATGGAAGGAAATCTCCTGAAGACAGTGATATCCCTCAAATTAATCTTTAGGTTACTGTTGGACCTGGCCCTTTTTGCAGGGTCATCCCCAAACTTTTTGCCTCCTTCCTCCTATTTTTTCTGACCAGTTTTTGTTGGCTTTAGGACTCTGGGCACTTTACCACTGCTAACGAGTGCAAAAGTGGCATGCTGACTGTCTAAATTGCATTGGTGATTGAGTTATCAATGATTGGCATATTTGATGTACTAGTAATTCCCTAGTAAAGTTCACAAGAGGTGGTAAGGGTCTGTATATTAAACGCTACTAGTGGGCCTGCAGCACTGATTGTGCCACCCACATGAGTAGCCCTGTAAACATGGCTCAGAACTGCCACTGCAGGGTCTGTGAGTGCAGTTTTAAACGGCCAAATCGACCTGGCAAGTGTACTCACTTGCCAGGCCCAAACCATCCTTTTTTGTACATTTAAGGCACCTCTAAGGTAGGCCCTAGGTAGCCCCATGGGCAGTGTATGCTAAAGGTAGGACATGTACTGGTGTGAAATACTGCCAAATTCCGTTTTCACTGGTGCCTATCTCTCTCACAGGTTAACATGAGGACTGCCTTTTTATATCTTTTAAGTGCAGTTTCCTAGTGGGAGCAGATCGAGATGTGGAGTTTGGGGTCTCTGAACTCACAATTTAAAAATACATCTTTTGGTAATGTTGTTTTTTAGATTGGCAATTTGAAAATGCCACTTTTAGAAAGTGGTCATTTTCTTGTTTAACCATTCTGTGCCTCTGCCTGCTTGTGTATACTGACAATTGGGCTGTTGTGAACTCCCTCTAGGCAGTGACACAAAGGGAGCTGGGTATAGCCTGCATATCCTGGGCTAGAGTGGGGAGGGAGGAGCTGACACACCTGAAATGGCTGTGCTTGCCATCACACAATATAGTCTCCAACCCCCGTGTGCGTGTCTGGGGCAAGGCCTTAGCAAGACAGGATCTTGTCAACAACAAAGACTTTCCTTTGCAATTTGCCTACTTCAAAGGCAGAAAGGGGTATAAGTAGTGGACCCCAAACCTCAGACTTTTTGAACACTTCCGGATCAAAAGGCACCTCTGCCAAGGAGAAGAACTGAAGAGCTGAAAAACCAAGTGCACCGACTTCAGATGACGCTTGTACTGATTCCGCTACCAGACCCTGCAATGCTGACTGCAACAGAAGCTGTGGTCCCCGCTGTTTAGTAAAGACCCCGACCGACCCTACAGGCCCGATGCCTCCACAGTCTCGCTGATGTCCACGACTCCATGAGTCCTGAAGTGCTGTGTCCCCAACTTCCGTGACATCCGACTCGGCCGGAAGTGTAAAGAATCAGTGCTTCGGCCCACTGCCGTGTCATCTCCACCTCAAGGACTCGATGCCTCACACCAATGGCTCCGTTCCTCTGCTCTGCCACCCCAGAATCGCTGCAGCACCGGAACCAAGCAACACCTTGATCACCGACTCTGTGCACTGGCTTGTTTCCTAATTTTCACAAGGCACTGTACCTGGGGATCAGTGCGACTCATTGACTGGCGCCATTGGCATCCGATTGTTGGGAATGACTCTGTCACACCGCCGTTATATCATCAAATTGAATCATTTGTGTTTCTAAGCACTATATTGAAGTTTAATTTTAAACATTCATAACTTTGCATGTGTTTGTTGGATTGTTTGTCGTTTTGTTCTTGTTTTACTCAGATAAATATGGCCTATTTTTAGAATGCTGATGTGTTGTGTCCATTTTGTACTGTTTTCACTGTGTTACTGTGTGTGTTGGTACAAATCCATTACACATTGCTCTGGGATAAGCCTGACTTCTTGTGTCAAGCTACCAAGGGGGTGAGCAGGGGTTATCCTAGGTGTGTATCCCCCTTACCCTGACTAGAGTGAGGGTCCCTGCACTGGACAGAGTGCATACTGACTGCCAATCAGAGACCTCATTTCTAACAGTTACTGTACCATTCACGGTGGTGGGTCATTTACCCCTCGCCAAGATGGTAATGTTACCTTGCCTACTATACCACTTAATAAACTTATTGGTACTCCTCCTACCCTGGACCTTTAAGTTACTGATTATTTTACTGATTGCCTTGAATTGGGCCAGTGGATGACGCAGGGTTAGCTTCTTCAAAATACAGTTGCCACCAGATAAAGGAGGAATGGGCATTCCAGATTTGAAATCTTACTGCTTGGAAGGTCAGTTGCATGGCTCTCCTTCTGGCTGCCCAGGTTCCTACCACCTTCTGGCCCCCTGCTGCTGCATATCACCATTACATATTGGAAGATGGCCCTGCACTATATCACCTCACAAGTGCCTTATGGCCCAGACATACCCATGCTTGGCCTCCCTACTAGGTCTGTGATTCTCACTGCAAAGAGGATATGCCCCTGGGTGCTCGGATGGGTCACAATGGTTGGAACACTTTTTGCAGACAGCACTCTTCAGAATCATTTAGACTTTACACACACTAAGGCCTTCTAGACATGCTGTTCCTAACACATGCCAGCGTTATACACTAGGGGAGTGATTCTCACCCTGGCGGGCAGCGGAGGCCGCCCGCCAGAGTTCCCCCCTCCAGAATACCGCACTGCGGTCATTAGACCGCTGCGGGTATTCTGGGTTTTACACTGGGCTGGTGGGCGACCGCCAAAAGGCCGCCCGCCAGCCCAGTGTAAAACAACCTTCCCACGAGGACGCCGGCTCCGAATCGAGCCGGCGGAGTGGGAAGGTGTGACGGGTGCAGTGGCACCCGTCGCGAATTTCACTGTCTGCAATGCAGACAGTGAAATTCATTGTGAGGCCCTCTTACGGGGGCCCCTGCAGTGCCCATGCCATTGGCATGGGCACTGCAGGGGCCCCCAGGGGCCCCACGACACCCCATACCGCCATCCTGTTCCTGGCGGGCGAACCGCCAGGAACAGGATGGCGGTATGGGGTGTCTGAATCCCCATGGCGGCGCAGCGACCTGCGCCGCCATGGAGGATTCAGAAGGGCAGCGGAAAACCGGCGGGAGACCGCCTGTTTTCCACTTCTGACCGCGGCCGAACCGCCGCAGTCAGAATGCCCTGCGGGGCACCGCCAGCCTGTTGGCGGTGCCCCCGTCATTTTAGCCCTGGCGGTCGACGACCGCCAGGGTTAGAATGACCCCCTAGATATGATAACACTGGGTGCCGGACAGTGCTGAACCACCTATGCTCTAATTTATACAGGCAATGCACACAATGGATCACAGCAGACATCTAGGTCGCTGGTTGTACCACGGGCTCCGTTCACACCTGTTGGTCTCCTTAACCTCCCTCTGGGCTAAATGGGAAGAGGACCTTGCCCAAGGGTCCATGATAAAGAATGGACCTTTCTTTTTTAACATCCCAAACAAATCTCCTGCAACTCCTGCTTCAAATTTATCTAGTTCTCTTTATTGCATCGGGCATACCTCATGGCACATGGACTCTACTCCATGTTTCTCACCGTCTCTCCCGCATGTCTCTGGTGTCATGCCCTGGACACAACTCTCTGGCATATGTTGTGGGCCTGTCCCATGTTGTCCTCTTACTGGACAAAGATCCAGGCCAAATTGTTGGAACTGACCAAACAGGATCACTGGCAATTGACAGTAGACAGGGTTATTCACAAAATCCAAGGGCGCTAAAGTAGTGACACGCTTCCAACATTTGGTGCTTTTACTGGTGAAGTGACTCTTGACAAGGCGCTGGAAATCCTCTGCAGCGTCTTTAGCCTCCCAGAGGAGGGAGGAAGGGGAGCAATGGGGGCTGATGGAGAGTGGCACCTTGCACTGAGAAGAATACAAGGGCCTGCGGAAAAAACTCAAAGCAATGAAGTGGGATGCACTGTAAGAATCCTTCAAAGCCCAAGAGGCTGCTGACAACTAACCTAATATCCCATGACCCCCTCTCTAGGTGTGATGCTCTGCTTTTCCCAGAGGTGCCAATGGTAAACCCTGTGAATGCACCCTGATACAGTGTCTCTTGGCTCAGCTGGTGTTCATGCCACAAATTATCATCATTGATGGGATACGGCGAACTTTATGCATCCATTAGCAGCATTTCCATATTACCACTACTTCCCATCTGTAGGATAAGGGCAGAATGAATACCCACGAAACGATGTCAGGTTCGGGGGAGGTGAGAAGGGGTTGCTAATTTAAATTTATATTTTGTATTACATGCATTTCAATGCCAAAGCTTAAAATTATGTGTTTTATCACACTGAATAATCCACTCCTATTGTAGTGATGAACAATGCCTACTATCGCCATCATAAGAGCTCTGTAAAATGTCATAATCCGTTAGTTCTCACCAGATGGTGCCCCTTGTTTATATACTGAAAATGCAATAAAGTTTGAATTAACAAAAATCACCATCGTAACTCTGATATTCCACCCTGAAGGCACAGCAGTCTGCTTTGAGACATTGTAAACAAACAGAAATACTAATCCTGTAGTAGTATTATCAAAGCAAAGACAGCTACAGCATAGGTTGTGCATAGTAGGGAGCCACGTGTCTACATTGTTACATACTCTACGGGATTTCTTAATTGCATAGGTTTCCAATCTTGTGCAGCAATCCGTTCAAGAGCCTAACCTATGAATTTGACATAGCCGAGCAGCACTCACTCTTTGTGAAACACACTTTCTAATCTGAAATGAAAACTGCAGAGAAACAGGTGCGGCGGTGTTGCAAGGGCCATGGAGCGCTAATGCAAGAAAGGAAAAAGACCCCATGCCAAGGCTTGGTACAGCTATAATTGGGATAGAGTGGGTATCAGTTTCTGGTGCCACTGCACCTACTGCACTATGATAGCTATGCCCCTGAGCAGGAAAAACAAATGGATGTGATCTCAAGCAAGGTAAAGAGCTTGTGGCACAGAAAAAGAATTGAGGTGAAAGCGTGCTTTGTTTACATTCCCATAAGAATGCCGGTGAGCACATTGGTATCAGGACTCTAACCCTGCCTTCACATTTGCAGGACATTTCTCCAGCCAGAACTGTGCAGGCTACAGAGCAGAATATTATAGGTCCTGAACGCAAGCAGCATTTTACAAGGGAGCCATTGCTTCCTCCTCCTCTCTGTGATGTTACAAGTTTCCCCAGCCAGAAAGGGGACTGACATGAGGGCCCTAACTTTAATCCACCTATAAATGCATTTTTCTCCAAATTGAGCAATCTTTCTGCACACAAATTCCTTCTCCTGATTGCAAGGTGTATCGTGTGAGGAGACAATGATGGGGCACTGTGCTAGGCATAATGTATGCAATGGGGAGTTCCCATACTACGGGGGCCAAAACAATGGCGCAAGAAAATGTAAGACATTTCCTTGCGCCATTCTTTTCGGTACCTTTAATGCCTGCTCAAAGTAGGTGTTAAAAGGAGGCTTTCATTGCTAAAAATGGGTCTCTGAATGCTTTGTATGATTAGTGCTAGAATTTTTCACGCTAATCCTGCAAAGCTCCGAACTAGCATAACAAATTCTGACACTAGTCCCCTAACTACCACCATGGTGCGCAGTATTTTAAGTACTGTGCACACATGGTGGCGTGGGGGGGGTGCTAAGGGGCAGAAAAAAGTGGAGTTGCACTGAGTGCAGTGACATTTTTCTTAAATATGCCCCTCTGTGTTTAAGGTCTTTTAACCTCAGGTTTTTACATATAAAATAATTCACAGCTTAAATGAAAATTAAAGGTAAATTATCTTAATCAGTGAGAAATACATTATTGTACATTATTGAATCTCTATTAGTTATTGCCCTGTACCAGAGAGTGGCAGGAGTGAATCCTGGTGGGTGCAGTGTAGAATAGTGACTTGTGTATGTTTAATGCTACGAGATGAGGTCCCAGTCTTGGACATGAAGCACTGTGAACATGTTAGCTATTGTTTTAAATTTGCACTACACACAGTATAACATAGGCTGCTACAAAATGCACAAAAACGTTTAAGATAAAAAGTGCTTCCAAAATGTAGCATTTAGTAATACCCAGACTGTACGTTATGTAATTTATTTTATAACTGTCTTTTAAAAGCAAGCACTTTGCAGTTTACTTAGTAGCTCCCTTGGAGCTGAGGATGAGGACCTCAGTCTTGTCAGAATTCAGTTTAAGGCAGCTGTTCTTCATCCATTCGGCGATGGCGTTCATTCATTCCTTCATGGAAGTTGGTCTTGGCGGTGACCTTGGTGAGGAAGAGGATCAGCTGGATGTCATCAGCGTATGAGATGATTTTGAGGTTGTGGGATCGGGTGTTGTTAACGAGCGGAGCCATGTACATTGGATGAGGGTCGGGCTGAGGGCCGAACTCTGGGGTACGCCGCAGATGATTTTGGTGTCTTCAGAGTGGAATGGAGGGAGGCGGACTCTCTGAGTTCTGCCGGTGAGAAAGGAGGTGATCCAGTCCAGGGCTCTGCTGTGGATTCCTGTGTCGCTGAGGCGTGTGCATAGGGTGTGGTGGCAGACAGTGTTGAACGCGGCTGAAAGGTCCAGGAGGATGAGGGTCGTGGTTTTGCCATTGTCCAGTATGGTTTTGATGTTGTCGGTGGTGGCGATGAGGGCAGTTTCGGTGCTGCGGTTTCTGCAGAATGGGATGGGTCTAGATTGCTGTTCTCTTCGGGCAAATGGGTCAGTTGTTTGTTGACAATTTTCTCTGTGACTTTTGCTGGGAAGGGGAGCAAGGAGATAGGCCAGGAGTTCTTGAGGTCCTTTGGGTCCGCCTTAGGTTTCTTGAGGAGGGCGTTGATCTCGGCATGTTTCCAGCTCTCCGGGAAAGTGGTGAACTTGAAAGAACTGTTGATGATCTTACGGAGTTGGGGTGCAATGACGGAGCTTGCTTTGTTGAAGATGTGGTGAGGGCATGGGTTGGATGGCGAGCCAGAGTTGATGATGTTCATTATTTCAATGGTGTTGTTGTCGTTGAAGTGGGTCCAGGAGAGCAGGAGGCTGGTGGGTGGTGAGTCTGTGGTGTCGGTGGTTGACGGGGGGGGTCTGAATGCTGAAGCTGTCATGGATGTCTGAGATCTTGCAGTGGAAGAAGGTGGCTAGCGAGGTTGTCGTTGACATTGGAGCCTGGGTTAGAGAGCTCCTTCACAATGTTGAAGAGCTCCTTGTGGCTGTGTGCATTGTTGATGCGTTCTTTGAATGCTGTTCGCTTGGCGGTTCATATAAGTTGGTGATGCCTGTGGATGGTGTTGTTGAAGTCTGTGTCGTTGTCCAGTGTCTGATCTTGGTGCCACTTCTTTTCAAGTCTTCTGCATGTTTGCTTAGATCCTTGGAGGTCGGTGGTGAACCAGAAGGCCTTTCTGTCGGTGTGTCTGTTGGAAGGATTTAACAATTTAGTAACACAAATTTGGAAAAACATCTAACTATGGCTCTTTCAAAACAGTGCAGTTGGTCCCTAGAAAGGAAAAGCAAATGTGCACAATAATCAATAGTCTAATTCATAATACCTATCCTTAGTGTGGATCAGCAAGCAGAGTTAGTCTTCATCCTCAGGACATCAGTCGATCAGCAAGGCATCAGGATTCAGCATCAAAGTTCAGAAAACACAAAGGGCCATTTTATACTTTTTGACTCAAACCAGCGCTAGCGCTGGTTTGAGTCAAAAATGTTACCGCCGGCTAACGCCATTCCTATGCGCCATGCGGGTGCCTTATTTAAGGAATTGCGTTAGCCGGCACTGCGGACTGGTCAGAGTAAAAAAAATGACTTAAACCAGGCAGCGCCGGCATAGGGGAAAATGGCGGTTGTGCGTCTAAAAATGGTGCAATTCAGATTTGAGGCAAAAATCATGCCTCAAACCGAACTTGCGCCATTTTTTGACGCACAACCCCCATTAAAATGACTCCTGTCTTGGCAAAGACAGGAGTTATGCCTCCATGCCCAATGGCCATGCCCAGGGGACACAGTGGCATTTAGGGGATCCTAAATTATGCCAAAATTACTTACCTCAACTTGCCTGTACTTACCTGGGATGGGTCCCCCCGTCCATGGGTGTCCATGGGTGTCCTCCACGGGTGGGCGAGGGTGGCAGGGGGTGTCCCTGGGGGCAGGGAAGGGCACCTCTGGACTCCTTCCATGGTCAAAGACCGTGGAAGTGAGCCCACAGGTCCCTCAACGCCTGCCCTCACCCAGGTGTTAAAAAACAGCGCACATCAGGCTGTGCGCCATTTTTTAAGGCCCGCCCCATCCTGTGTGACAAAATGACGCAAGAGAATAAATAAATGCGCACAGGCCTTAAAGTCATTTTTTGGGCGGGAACACCTACCTTGCATGTCATTAACGCAAGGCAGTTTCCCGCATCCAAAAAATGATGCACACAGAGGAATTTTGGCGTCCGCGGGTTCGGGTGTCAAAGTTTAAATATGGTGCATGGTTTGCGCCGAATATGCGTCAAAATGTTTGACGCACATTTGGTGCAAACAGAGTATAAATATGCCCTAAAGTCTTTAATCATTAAAGTTAAACACATCACTTGTCAAGAAGCAAAATGGACAAGAATGAGCTATGCCAACATGCATAGGGCAGAAATGCAAAATTCATAATGCTGGGCTAAATGCTGCTTTCTTCTCAGTGCAGTCTAGTTAAATCAAAACTAGTAAACTATTTCCCAAATCCCTATTGGTCAAATAATTGCATGGTCACACTTTGTCCAATAAAACTAAACTTCAAATCTGTGAATTCTACCATTACTCTGTTCACATGTTGTTGCTTGGGCTTCATGCAAAACTATTTAATTACATAAATTTAGAAAAACATCTAACTGTGGCTCTATCAAACCAGTGCAGTTTGTACCTAGAAAGGAAAAGCAAATATGCATACTAATCAATAGTCTAATTCATAATACCTATCCTCAGTGTGGATCAGCAAGCAGAGTCAGTCTTTGCCCTCAGGAAATCAGTCTATCAGCAAGGCATCATGATTCAGCATCAAAGTTCAGAAAAGGCAAAGCCTTTAAGCATTAAAGTTAAGCATGTCTCTTGTCAAAAAGCTCAACACTGAAGGCAATGCTTCAAGCCATTTCAAATTTGTTGGTGCACACATCTTTGCAACTCTGGACTTCAAGGTACCGTTCACCTGTTCCTCTAGTCCTGATGCTTCAGGGCGGTAACTGCAATGCAACTTCTGCTCAATGTTCAATGCTGCACACAGTAATTTAATTACTTCATTGTTGAAGTGACTTCCCGTATCTATTTCTAAAGAGATCGGAAACCCGAAACGCGGTATCAGTTTTCTAGGCAATAGTTTCGCTACGGTGACACTATCAGTTCTTCATGTAGGGTACGCTTCAATCCAATGACTAAAAATGCAAACAATCGCAAACCCGTATCTCAAACCTCCACAGGCATCTCAATAAAATCATCTGCATTCTGCTGAATGGACTTCCCACTCTTCCAATGTGGCTCAAATTAACCACTGTCCTTTTCCTGCGTTCAACTGTTGGCAAATGACGCAACAATGACAAACTGCTTCAGCAACCTGTCTAAACCGTGGGTTAAACCAATCATGTTTGAACAATCACATCATTGCATCCCTCCCAATATGTGCTTGACCATGATAGTACCTAGCAATTTGAGACAACAGACTATTTGGCAAAACCAACTGACCCTCTCCTGAAACCCACAATTCATCTTGTCTTTGCACACATTTCATTTTGCTCCATGAAAGTTTTTCCTACCTCTCAGCATTATTTTGCAACATTTTAAATTCCTCCAAGGTGTCAATTACTTTCAATGCATAGCTTGGACAGGTTTTGTCTTCTTCAGATAACAGTTCCCACTTGTCTTTGAATGTTATACAGTTCAATGCGCAAAACCTTGTGACTTGATCTGCATATCCATTTCCCAATGATACAAAGAATTGCAACATCAGATGCGCACCTCATTTCACCACGAGAATCTTTTCCGGCATTTGAATAGCATGTAGCAGTTCTTTAATCATCTCACCATTTCTCACTGGTGGACCAGAAGAGGTCATGAAACCTCTCTGTGACCACAACTAGCCAAAATCATGGACTATTCCAACCCCCATACTGGCTATCTGTATAGATTGTACCTTTCAGCTGAGCAGAAACATGGCACGCTCTAGAAGGGCTATCCATTCCGCTACTTGGGCAGAATACACTCCTCGAAGCCAAGAAGCTTCCAAAATACTAGTAATTGTGCACACTGCATATCCTGCTTTCACTGTCCCTGCATTGTTTCTCAGACAAGAACCATCAACAAAGATAATTTGGTCATTTTTATTCCAATCGGGTGTCTCTAATGTCAGGTCTTGGTTTTGTGCACAAATCAGTTACTTCAAGACAATCATGCTCAACATCTTCCATCTTTTCAATTTCAACATTTTCATTTGGGAGTAAGGTTGCCGGGTTCAGCACTGTACATCTTTTCAATGACACATTTGGTGACCCTAGAATAATCGTTTCATATCTGGTCAACCGCGCACCAGTCAAATATTGTGTTTTCGTCCCTGTAAGTAGAATCTCAATAGAGTGAGGGACCATTACAGTCAGGGGATGTCCCATCACAATGCCTTCACACGGTGTAAGGCTTTGACCAACTACTGCAACTGCGTGCAAACAACCTGGTAAGGCTGCTGCAACTGGGTCCAAAGTAGCTGGAAAATATGCTACTGGGCGGTTTACACCTCCATGGACTTGCAAAGAACATGCATCATGCTCATGACAAAATAATGTGAAAGGTTTCGTGTAATCAGGCATACCCAAAGCTGAAGCCTTGCACAGACTCTCTCTCAGTTCAGTGAATGCTTTCAATCCAGCCTGGTCTAACAGTATAGGACCAGTGCCTTCCTTATAAGTTAGCTTCTGCAATGGTCTCGAAATAACTGAAAAATGTGGAATCCTTTGGCGACAATAGCCTACCATCCCAAAAGCATCCTGACATCTCTCTGTGTGGTCAGGGGATTTATCTGTAATATGGCTGTAATCCTTTCTCTGGATATCTTTCTTGATCCCTTCTCAATCTTGTGAGCCAAATATTTCCCTACTTTTTGACAGTATTACAATTTAAGCGGAGACACTTTGGGGGTCATTTTGATCCTGGCGGTCCGAGACCGCCAGAGCTAAAAGGACAGAAGCACCGCCAACAGGCTGGCGGTGCTTCCAGCCCTATTACGACCTTGGCGGAAGCGCCGCGGTCGCACCGCCGGGGCCGGCGGTTTCCCGCCGTTTTAGCCCCGGCGGTGATAATCCGCCAGGGCAGCGCTGCAAGCAGCGCTGCCCTGGGGATTATGACACCCCTACCGCCAGCCTGTTTCTCAACCCTTCCTAAATCTGAACACAAAATAAATCATGTCTCTCGCCTCTCTAGTCTCTGTACCACTGTAATGCTTGAACGCCTGCAACATTATGTCATAATACACATGTATCAACTCATTTGCTTCCTGAGCTGTCCTGTCAATCCTCTGCCAATCAATATTCTTGGGCGAAATTTTCGTTTTCAAAAATTCAATCACCTTATAGTAATATTTCATTACCTCAGGAGATGGTACACCTGTATTTTTGTCTCTCTCTGGTTTGCTTGTTGGTCAATCTACATTCCTTTTACACTCAAGCCACAGATCAGTTGGAGCAACTATCTTTAGCAACATGTTCAAGTCTTCCCATAGGCACTCCGCAAGTTTTACAAACCTGTCTGTCTGCTGATACCATTCTACTGGATTCTCTCTCAGTCTTGGATAATCATTTCTAAACAATAGAATGTCGCTTCTGCTCAAAGGAACATGAACAAAATTCCCCCCCTAGAATCTCTCTCATTGGCAAAATGTTCACTGGATCTTATCCTGCTGCACATTTGCAGTCACCTCCACGAATCTCTTTTTCTTTTGTCTCTTTTCTTCACCCATCTGCCTTCCCACGTGTCTAATGCCCACCAAGTCTGGGCACTTTGAAGCAATTCCTTAAGGTGTGCCTTCATTCCAGAAGATCCCATGTGTTCAAAATTTTTAGCCTCAAAATCTAATCTGTATCTCCTTTTCAAATGCTTCGTTTTCTCTATTTCTATGCCGTACTGCTCTGCCAGGTCTGCTAGTTTCTGATGCACATTGCTCACTTCCCTCATAACCTTCGGGCACAAATATCTCAAATCTGCCTCTGTGTAAGATTCTAACCTGTACAGACCCATAGTTCCCTCAATGAGTTCACCCGCTTCCATGCTCAGCCTGGCATAATTCAAACACTCCTCTCTCTTAGGAGCACTCTGTGGGGTATTCAGCTTGTCTAAACATTCGGTCAACTGCTGAACTCTCTGTCCTTGCAATGAAATGTTACTTGCTTGGCCTGGTGGCACCTGCTGTTCAACTGCATTCGGGGTCTGCGGTGTCAATAATTTCAAATTCTGGCTAACGTTTGACCCTGCCATAGTATCTGGAAGTGCTACAAATGGACTAGGTCGAACAATAATCTTGATCCGACAAAGGTCTGTCCCGTATGAGAGACTATTCGAGCATCTTCATTATGACCTTCCCTCATTATGCTCTGGGACATTGCTCCCTGTTTGCCTACAGTTGTTTTTTTCTGTGCAAATAAGGGTACATCTGGACCAACAGTAATAGGTAGTGATATAGCATGTGGGGCTGTTCAGGCACTTACGGTCTGTGGGAGAGTACCTCCCATATTCTGATTCATCGTTGGAGTCATACCTGACTGTGTCCCTGTTACTGGAGTGAATCTTGGCATTACCTGCGGCTGCATTTGGGGCAGTAAAAGTGGAGTTGGTTCAGTCTGAACCAATATCGGTTTTGAGAAAACCTGTTCCGTAGGCACCATTAAGTTCAAAGTTGTTTCCATCATGGGCATATCAGGATAAATTCTCGGAACCTGTGGCGTTTGCATCTGATTTTGCGCCACAGGAATAGTAGGCACATTAAGACCACTCTGCATCGCATTCTGTGTCAGGCTAGCATTAACCTGCATCGGACTCATTGTCCCATTAACTTGTGTCGGAGCTGTTGGATCAGCACTCGTACTTGGACCACTCTCATGTGCTGTATATGGGGGTGGGGGATTTCTCAATAATCGTGTAATAAACTCATCATCATCTGATTCCTCCTCCACTGTTGAAGACTTTCTAGCCTCCCTACTTTCGGACATACTTCTGTTAGACTTCCTAGTAGCTTTCCTTCCTTCCTTCTCATTGTCCTGCGTAATTACCAGAAGCAACTTAATTCCGTGCAAAGTCTCCATCCTCCAAACTCTCTGATCACTGTCCCACCTAGCCTCTGCTAAAGTTTTTCCTGCCTTTCTCATCCTCTTCTTGAATTCCTATTGCTGTTGCTGTCTGTCTACTAGCTCCCAAATCGCCAGTGCCTCAAACTGTGCTGGTCTCGGAAGGGGCTTTGATTCATATAGCACCATCCTTAAATGCTCCAAAAGTCTCAAATTGAATGTCCCATTTGTAAGAAATGCTAAGTTCCCATCCTCCTCTGTCAATTTGTACCATGCTTTAGCCAAAGACAAGGCTCAACACTCTTCTCTTCCATTGCAATGTAAGCTGGTGTATTTTCTGGCGGTGTAGCCTCGCCTATACTCGTAGTAAGATATGTATCTCCCCTTAAGACACTCTTTAAAGCTTTGAGAAATCTCATCTTTTCGACCTTTTTGTTATTCAAAATCAAATCAGGAAGTGACTTTTAATCCCAAGATTCCTTTCACCTACTTTCTCTACCAATTGCCTCTCATGGACGGCTGCCAATCCATGCACAACACTTCTCACTAACCAACCGATCCCAGCGCGGCTCCAATGACGTCACATTCACATGTACTGCAGCTGACAAAGTCTTGCAGCGTGTCCTCCCAAACTCCAATTCACAGAAACTAATGCAAAAATTGCAAGCACTAATCAAAAAACAAAAAACTAATCTGCTGGTTCACTACAGGATACGTAACACAATCGCTTCAGAAACCTTATGGATTTTTCACTGACGGCTCTCGCTCTAACATTTCCTCCTTCTTTCTCGGTCTCCAAGATTCGCAAGCAAAATTTAACCCGCAAACTTTACTCATAACTGATCAGTGGGTCTGTCCTGGTGCACATATGACTCGCCAAATCTCAGTCTAAATTTTCTTTCACTCACTTTGACTCACACTCTGACTTGTTGCCCACGCCTGATCAACCTACTAAACCAGACAGATTATAACATAAAACCCAAGTGGCTCATTCACTTTTCAATATACTCCGGAGTCTTAGACCATGCAGGGTCTGTACATCAACAACCACGCGGACAAGTTTTTAGAACAAAGCGCCACACACATGTGAAGTTCAATGACTTCCCTTCTCTCACACTGCGGGGTACGCACACTCCTTCTACAACTTCATATGGAGTACGCAAACTCCCTAAACCCTCACAAACCTCACAATTCACCTGCAATTTGCATAAGCTGCGCATGCGCAACCTACTTAATTCACACTGTCATTAGAATGCGGAGACCATCTTCAAAAAACCATTAGCAAGATCCAGGATTCTTGGAAAGTCATTTCTGGACTTAATTAAACATTTACTCTCCAATTAGCATCATTGAAAAATAAAATCCAAATCTCAAGAATAATGAACCTTCACCTCTGTTACTATCTCTGGACATCTATCATGGGCTCTTAAGGAGACAAACCTTCACCTCTCTTTACCAACGCTGTTAACACCTGTTATCCTGCACCGGACGTCTGTGATAAGCTCTTAACGAGACTAGCCATTACCTGTGCTACCATCCATGTTAGCGCATCTAACCTTAATAAGTAAACTTACAAGGGGACATGAATAGGTCGATGAACCTTTTGACTCACAATTAAGATGTTCTTATCATAACTCCAGTATATGCAAATCAATAATCACAAACCAATACACAATATCAATAATCACCAACAATCAATAACAGTAATAATCAATAGAGTCAGTAATCGTCACGCACCATGACCTTTCAGTCATGAATAACCACACCTTTAGTAAAAGTTTGAATATTTATTTCCCTATATTAACAATGCTAAGGTCATGTGGATTAATCTCAAAATCAAATAAAACACATACAGAAACAAAACTGGCTGTCCAAAGCGGCGGAAGAAACGTAATTTAATCAAAGCTTGAATTACAACACATTCTAAAGTTATGGTACAAATTTATAGCAAAGTCAACTGCTTCGAAGTGATTACATACATTTGAGTTCAGCAGAGAAATTCATCAAGTATTATTCCCTATTAGCACAATTTCATATGTGAGGATCCTTAACTAACATCAGATTGGCATCAGCATGTTGGGCTTCATGCAAAACAATTTAATTACATAAATTTAGAAAAACATCTAACTATGGCTCTATCAAACCAGTGCAGTTTGTACCTAGAAAGGAAAAGCAAATATGCATACTAATCAATAGTCTAATTCATAATACCTATCCTCAGTGTGGATCATCAAGCAGAGTCAGTCTTTGTCCTCAGGAAATCAGTCTATCAGCAAGGCATCATGATTCAGCATCAAAGTTCAGAAAACGCAAAGTCTTTAAGCATTAAAGTTAAGCATGTCTCTGGTCACGAAGCAAAATGGGCAAGAATGAGCTATGGCAAAATGCTTAAGGCAAAAACTCAAACTGCAGAATGCTGGGCTAATTGCTACTTTCTTCTCAACGCAGTCTTGCTAAATCCAAACTAGTAAACTATTTCCCAAATCCCTATTGGTCAATTAATCGCATGTTCACACTTAGTCCAATAAAACTAAAACTCCAAATCTATGAATTCTACCATTACTCCGTTCACATGTCATTGATTGATTGTCCTGCAATGTCTTCATCATCAGGCTTGTCAGGTAACATTATTGTTGCAGCTTCTACTCCAGTCAGTATCTCCATTGCTCTCCTCCTGAGAAAGTCTTTCTCACGCATTTTACACACAAAATGTTACATTAGCAAGAACAGCATCTTCTAGCAGTTGGTTCTCAAGAAAAACTTTCAGTTATGAGCACATTTGAACAATGCTATGGAAAATCACAGTTTACTCTCTAGTACAGCCATTTATTGAGTGTTAAGAAACACAGCTTTGACATGAGGCCTGGCAAGTAGGCCAAGACCTTCACTAAGTTAAGGCCTACACAAGCTAAGAGATTATGAATAACCTTTAATATGACATATCACTACATTAATCAAAACATATATTCAACATTTCACAGTATTAGACTATTAATAAGTATACTTCGTGAATATTGACGGCCACTCACCATGACCACATTTTCAAATGTGTGCATTATTTTTCTACATTATTGTATTTTCGACACACACCCATTATTCAGACTACATGACCACTCATTAATACTTTTTATTAATACACCTGCGCTAGCACTATCCGCATTACAGAAGAGGTAGCACAAGCTAGTGCAACTCATGAAATGACAAGGCAGTATCTCCCACAGAGATATCACTCCACCTAGCACATGGAGCTTTATGCTACCATGGCATGGTATGTTATGCTACATAGCCTCATTGTGGGAGCCTTTGTAAACTTTGAATAAGATGGAAACTCAATTCTGGATAAACAAATTGTGCAGAAACATCACGCCTTTCATTTTTCCACTTGCATACTCTTTTGGGAAAACCATGGTGAAATCTTCATGGGAACTAGCACTAAAAGGAGGAAAATAGAAATTGATGTGTAAACACTGATTCCCACAATAAGTCCCCATTCCTCGGGAGAAACGTCGACTCTGATGTAATGTGGTATTTTGTATTTAACATATCTTACACAGTTCGTAAACCCAGGCGCTGGATTCCCACACTATTCTAAGCCTTGCCCTAACAATGAACAAATTACCGCAGACATCGGTGTTTCTATACTGGCTTTTTTGACATATTACCTGACAATTAAACCATGAGCAAAGAAAATGCTTACTAACTTTAAATAATTAGTGAATTGGCTGACGAATATCTAGCATTGATGTACCTGCTGAAGCTACAACATGAGAGGCTAAATGTAACTGAAATGGAGCTGTGGACAGAAAGGTAATTGGTTCACAACTGTGAAACACAAGTTAAAAGAATGCAGACCGCACAGCAGACATATGGCCGAGGACTCTAGAGCTGGACTTTGAGCTCACTGCACTAATTAGACCATACGGGCCCTTTGAGAACACTGTAACTTTACTAGACAAAAATTGAGGATAATAGTTTTGCCTCCTCCTGAGCATGGACGGTGGGATACTAAAAATCCTGCCCGCCCTGACTATGATGAAGGCCTTCCTCCCTAACCCTGATGACACACTCCTGCCGGGGTCCCATAAACAGGACCAGGTCCCAGTTCAGTCCACAGTGCAAATGCGGAAGTTACCTCCTGCTACGCTGGCACTGTCACCGGAGACCTTTTAGCTTTTACTGCTACAGATGTGCTAGAGAGTTTTTTGTTAATACTGTAGGAGTTTTGCTGAATCTACCAGTATGTGCCACCTTGAAGTGCTCAGCCCCGGATTCAGAGCGTACTCCCTCTGGCGCTTCACCATCTTTTTAATTCTGTTCAGATCAAACGTGACTCCTAAACGAAACTGCTTGGCTAATGTAGGAAGCTGGCTTGGTGTGTGGTGTGTACCTAAGGTACTTACACCTTATACCAGGTCCAGGTATCCCCTATGAGTGTAGTGTAGGCAGTGTCTAGAATTCAGGCTCTCTAGAGGTAGCTGCGGATGAGTAGCAAAGGCTAATCTAGGAGACATGCAAAGCTCATGCAATATCACTGTAGTCCCACAGCACTTACACAAACATGAAAGAAAACACTCAGTGTTACTATAATAAAGGTACTTTATAATAGTAACACAGCACCGAAAATATTATAGAAGCAATATTCTCTTAGGAGGTAAGTAACACACAAGATATATACACTAGTAGTCAGAAATAGGCATAAAAACAGTTAGGAAACAGTGCAAAACAGTGTAAAACACAATAGAAAATATTGGCCCTAGGAGGAGCACAAACAATATACTAAAAAATAGAATGCAAAATTTGGACCCCCACCTAGGTAAGTGGAATGTGTAGGGGGGAGCTGGGGTACTAGGAAAGCACGAAGGTAAGTACCACAACATCCCCCCACCCCACCCCCGCAGCGACCAGGAAAGCAGAAGTAAATCACTAAACTTTCCCCAAAACACCCACTAAGAAAAGAAGAGAAATTAAAAAATCAAGAGGTGACTGCAAGAAACCAACAGTGGATTCCTGAAAAGGAAGATCTGTGGAAAGAGGGGACCATGACCAGAAGACACAGCTGAGTTCAGTGGGGGCAGCACCCCCTACCCACCAAGCTGAGGATGCAGAAGTTGGTCGAGTGGGAGAAAGGAAAGTCAGCATTGCAGCCCTGGTGTCAAAGTCGGGTTCCTGGAGGAGGCAGGTGATGTCCCACAATGGAAGGAAGATTGCAATCAGGTTTCCATGTTTGGATTCCACCAACAAGCCTTGGCACAACTCGAAGTTAGAGCAGAGTTGCTGCCGAACACCAGCAAGGCCCAGGAGGGCTCAAACTAGATGGGAGAGGCAGAGGGGGCCCTCAGCGTCACAGAGCCCACAGAAGCAAAGGCAGCGGTCACAGGAGTCCCACTGGACGGGGACACAGAAGTTGCAGAGGGAGACCACGCATCACTATGAAAAGGAGTCCTGTGCGTCACAGGAAGAAGTGCTGGGGGCTGGAGCTACACAATGCCTGAATAGCCCTTGGAGGACATGCCAACAAGCCTTGGCAACTGCAAAAGATGCAGTGCACAGGGGTACTGCCCTGTGTGGGATGGCCAGGCTTACCTCCTCCCAACAGCTGGTAGAGAGCAATAAAGGGACCATGTTGACTATCACCAGTGATGCAGGATCCACACAGCTCATCATGAGAGGGGATACACGCAGCTGGTCATCATTGCAGTTAGTGCTTGCAGATGCAGGGGAGTGACTCCTTCACTCCGAGGGAGATTCCTTCTTCTTTCCTGTGCATACTGAAGACGGGCTGCCCTCAGAGGATGCACAACTGGGGAAATGTTGCAGAAGCTGGAAGAAGCCGTGGAAACAATGTTACAGGCAAAGTCTTCATCTTTGTTGCAGATTGCTGGGTCCTGGAGAGACCAGATGCAGTTTTTTTGGTCAGAAGTCAAAGTTGAGGTTGCAGAGGAATCCTGCAAGCCGAATCTGTGGAACCACCCAAAAGAGGGGCCCTAAATAGCCCTGAAAAGGAGACTGGTCACATAGCTGGATGACCGCCTATCAGGAGGGGGCTCTTACGTCACCTGCCTGACCTGGCCACTCAGATGCTCCCAGAGTTCCCTGCCAACTTTGGATTTAAGATGTACCAACCCATGGACCCTCTGGAGGTAGTGATGAACTGGGTAGTGGTCACTTCCCTTTCCATTGTCCAGTTTCACGTCAGAGCAGGGACTGGAGGGCCTGAACTGGCGAACACTGGTTTATGAATGGAGGGCACCAAATGTGCCCTTCACAGCATACCAGTGGCTTTGAGAGGCTACCCCTCCCAAGCCCAGTAAAACCTATTTCCAAAGGGAGAGGGTATAACACCCCTCTCCGAAAGGAAATCGTTTGTTCTGCCTTCCCGGTCTTGAGCTGCTCAAGCAACAGGAAGGCAAAAACCTGTCTGTGAGTTGGCAGCAGCTTGAAAAACCTCAGAAGGCTGTAAGAGCAATGCTAGGAGTCCTCTAAGGAGCCCCCAGAGTGCACGGAATCATACAACCAATACTTGCAAAAGCATTGGGGTATGATTCCAACATGTTTGATATCAAATATGCCAATGTTCAGTGTTACCATTATGTAGCTGGAGATAGGTAGCGGCCTATGTCCGGTACACGCATAAAATGACATCCCCGCACTCATGAAGTCCAGCACCTGGTGCAGTGAACTGGTAGTGAAAGGATGCATGTACCTTTTCACGCAGTCTGCAATGGCAGACCTGCATAATACTTTGCATAGGCTCCCTTTGGGTGGCAGAACAACTGCAGCAGCCCATAGGGATCCCCTGATACTCCAATGCCCTTGGTACCTGGGTACCATATACTAGGGACTTACATGGGGGTACCAGTATGCCAAATGTGGGGTGAAAAAGGTTCCAGCAGCCAAGTTTAAAGCAGAGAGCATAATCACTGGGGTCCTGGTTAGCAGGATCCCAGTGAACACAATCAAACACACTGACAAACAGGCCAAAAAGTGGGAGTAACCAGGCTGAAAAAGGCTACTTTCCTACAGCTAATCTCCTAATTGGTCTGCCCTGGTCTCTTGTTTTAGATTCCTAGCGCCAAGATACCTATTAATGCACAATCACTCTAAAAACAAAGCATGCACATAGAGATAGCTTTGATAATATAATTCCATAGAGGCTAATAAATCATCTAAATTCAACTTATATATCAGGTAATTTGGTTCAAGGCAATCTCTTGAACAAACAAGTCAATCAGCTTTCTTGAGCATGTACCGTGAGTTGTGTCTTTTGTGAGGTGTTCGGCTAAACCTGTATTTAGTTGTTTATATAGCATTACTAGGAGACCTCATTATAGGCACGGCCTGGATTTGCTTGCCCGTGTTGGACGTTTCATCGGCTTTCATGTGTCTCCTGTCTGTTAACATTTGCAAGACCTTTTAAAAAGCACAAACGTGAGCCAAAGAAAGTTAATGTTACTACCAAAGTGGAATCAGCTATGAGGCTATAAAACGTGAGTTTGCACTCCACAAAACACAATGAAAGAAAGGCCATTAATGAATGAATTGGTGAAATAAAGTCTCTTGAAAAGAATAAAACAGAAATGAGTTTTTGAAAAACTGTTAGGTCTTGCCTCGATAATGCAATTTGCCAATGCTTGTTTGTAAAGCATTGCTAAAAAAGTAAAAGAAAAAAAATGATAATACTGGAAGAAAAGCAAACGTATCAAAACTGAATACTGGATTTAAATTATTTTTTAAAACAGCAGTTTTTATTTTTCAAACTTAACATTAAACGCTGAACAAAATTTTAAATGTATGTTACAATTGATCACATTTAACATAACAAAGAGGACCAGTTGTAGGAACTTAACAGTTCTCTGAGGAAATGTCCGAATTTGAAAGAATATGTTTGTCCTTTACTGTTGACATGAGTCAGCATTTGAACATATGCTTTAGCAATTTGTTGCTCAAGAGCAGCTGGGAATCAGATTTATGGGCTTCCAGGAGAAGAGACATTTTCTGCTCTCTCACTCTCAGTAAACTTTCTGCCTCCAATTTAGGCTATTGAGTGCAGCAGTCTTCCCCACCCAGAGGTCTTTCTGTGCCAAAGCTTGCATCTTTGTGCAGCATGGTGAAGGTAGGAGATAAAAGACAAGCATTTGCAATGCAATAAGTCTCACAGTTATGTGACAGCTATTGACATTGTAAATTCATAACTGGACTTTTCTTGCCACATACATTGGACAACCGTCCCTCATAATTTCATCTTTTCCTGCCATATAATTCCAGTGGCCCTGTCATATAACTAAACCACTTCCATTTACCTTCTTCCTTTATCTGCAGCAAAAAAAAGTAAATGTCACTATTTAGCATTCAAATTTAAATCTGACAGGCTAATTTCAATAGAATACCACTTTCACCACCCCACAGTCAGAGTTGCTGGCTGGCTTACACGATTCCCCCAATAAAGACACAAGGCAGCCACAGAGGAGAAATAAGCAGAAGGGTCACCAAACATATCAAGAGTGTTCAAACAGTCATAGTTTAATAATGATATTAAGTTGGCCTAAATCATGGCCAAAATTGTACTAATGAGATATACAGTTATCATATAAACCTTTATCAGAAAAAAAAGTTTGTCATTAAACTGTAATGCTTAAAACACCATAACAAAATTATCATTTCACAGTGGTTCCCAACCTTTTGATTTATGTGGACCCCCATTTTAACATTCACGGAACCCAGGGACCCCCACTGAATCATCATTGGAATCCGAGGACCCCTGCCTGAGTAATTACTGGAAGGTGGGGACCTAATTTGTCAATTTTTGTTAATATATTTTCATTTTCGAAGTAGTTGCGGACCTCCTGAGAAGGCTTTGCGGAGCCCCAGAGGTCCCCGGACCACAGGTTGGGAACCACTGATTTATAAGAAACATGGGCCCTGATTCTGACACCGGCGGTCTGAGACCGCCGGGGCCAGGGTCGGCGGGAGCACCGCCGACAGGCCGGCGGTGCCCCGCAGGGCATTCTGACCGCGGCGCTTTGGCCGCGGTCAGATTTGGAAAACCGGCGGTCTCCCGCCGGTTTTCCGCTGCCCTTGAGAATCCTCCATGGCGGCGGAGCGCGCTCCGCCGCCATGGGGATTCTGACACCCCCTACCGCCATCCTGTTCCTGGCGGGTCTCCCGCCAGGAACAGGATGGCGGTAGGGGGTTTTGCGGGGCCCCTGGGGGCCCCTGCAGTGCCCATGCCAATGGCATGGGCACTGCAGGGGCCCCCGTAAGAGGGCCCCACTCTGTATTTCAGTGTCTGCTTTGCAGACACTGAAATACGCGACGGGTGCCACTGCACCCGTCGCACCTTCCCACTCCACCGGCTCAATTCTGAGCCGGCGTCCTCGTGGGAAGGTTGATTTGCCCTGGGCTGGCGGGCGGCCTTTTGGCGGTCGCCCGCCAGCCCAGGGCAAATCCAAAAATACCCTCAGCGGTCTTTCGACCGCGGAGCGGTATTTTGGCCACAGGCTGAGTTATGAGGAAAAATGTTTTGTAAAAGTAATGCCCTACATAGCATTATCAGGCAAGTTTCAGTGTTCCACAAATATTTTTGTAAATTAATTTGACTGTAATGCTTAGAAAAGACCCTATAGGACACCACAATGAAAACACCATTTGTAAGAAACATGGTCATGTAACTATACAATAACCCCTAGAGCCCACAACCACAACATAAGAAAACTACATTAAATCACGTAGTGTAGCCCTGGATTTAGCCCATAGAGAGACCATAGCGCATTACTCATTTTCAGAGGTAGCTGGCCTATTACAATGATTTTACAAATAAAGCCCTTAAAACACAAACTACTCTTACCTGTAAAACAAAAGTTCAAGCAATGAGAGCATAAAAAATAAAAAAAACACTGCATGATGGGAGGGGTTATTATTTTGCGGTCCCCACTAACCAAATGCGGGAACCAGAGTTGATGTGAACAGACAGATCACTTTGTGCTGAACATTTTGGTGGTGGTCCAATTGCCCTAGGACCACCACGGGCTGAGTGATGGGCAAAAATGTTTTGAAAAAGAAATGCCCTGCAAAGTATTATGGGGCGAGTTTCCCAAGTGCAATGCCTATTGTAGTATTGGCTCTCCTGCTCTGCCGGGAGAGCGGCTTTCACTTTGAGGATTTCTGATTTATGTAAAGCATTTACCAATTTCAAGTGTTGTAAGGGGAACGCCACAAGAAATGACTCTGATTAGGTAACTGTGAACCATGTTACCAGAGCTTCAATAATATTGATCGTGTTCATGCTGTTGTGCTTGTTTGCGTTGTGAGTGCCATGGCTGCCATTCAGCACGAAGGAGATAGACAAAAGGAAAAAAAGAAGTTCTGCAAGGCGGAACACAAATGTAGAGCATTTAGCAATGACGTCAAGTAATTTTTGAAAGACAAGAACTCAAAAGAGTGAAAGTGATGGGCATAAGATGGGCGTTGTTAAAAGCCCACAACACTTACAATAGGTTAAAGCACTTGCACACTCGACCTAAATCCATTAGATGACCTAAAAAGACACTGAATGGTGGGAGGGGTTATTAGGCCATCATGCAGCAGGAAGGCGAGAGACAAAAAAAATAGTTAGCCCACGCTGAAGTATATCGGTAATCGTGCAATAATCCATGTAATATGGGCAGTCTGCACGATGGAACACAAACGTAAAGCATTTAGTAATGACGTCAAGTGATTTTTGAAAGGCAAGCCCATGAAAGAGAGAAAGTGATGGGCATGAGATGGGCGTTCCCACAACACTTACAACACATCAAAGCGCTTGCACGCTCGGCCTAAATCTATTAGAGCACTTCAAAAGAAATTGAATGGTGGGAGGGGTTATTAGGCCATAATGTAACATAAAAGTAAAGCATTTACCAATGACGTTGAGTGTTTTTTAAAAGACAAGCCCACAAACAAGTGAAAGTGATGGGCGTGAGATGAGCCTGGTTAACAGGACAGAGCGCGTGTGTGCTCAAACTAGAAACCAGCCTTAAAAGTCTGGTCTTTAGTCAAACCTGGCAAAAATATAACAGTTTCAGTGCTTTAACAGATTAACTGGGAGGGGTGGGGAGAACTGCTAAGTGTACTGGATTGTGAAGGAGAAGCAGCATATGGGGAGAGAACATGAAAACGCATGCACTCCCACAGAGCGCTCAAGAAATAAAAAAGCAGTTCCTTGATGTGTGTCATAGAAGAATACAAGTCATTGAATCAAAATAATGGTATTAAAGGTGTGCTCTAGCTGGGGAAAATCACAAGAGGAAAGAAAATTGTGATATATGAATACAGTGTTAGGTGGAGCAGAGTGTGACAGCACAGCTGTTGTCTCAAGATGATGGAATCTAAGTGGGCTATGAGGTAATAGAATGCAGGAGGCTGGTTGGCAGTTAGGATTGACAGAACTTGTGGCAAGCTGATGTGGCTGGATGAGACCCTCTCATGTAGATAATAAATACTTCTAGATCTACACTTTATGTCCTGTAATCTGTTACCTGGCACTTGTCACAGTGGTGACGAGGATGGGATCGAGGAGAAGGACAAGGAAGATCTCAACAGCTCGAGTTTCTTTTCCCGAAGAATGACTTGATCTTAAATTTGTTAGGATTTTGCTGTGCAGCTTATGACAAGAGTTATCTTTTCCATCATAATACTTATTGACTGAGAAGCCGCTGTGTATGCAAATTTATCACTTCTGGCTAATTTTTACATCTTTGTGGAGTAAAAACAGATGTGGTCTACCATTTCAGCAGTGTTTCATCATTACTAAATTTTCCTGCACTGATTTGGGAAATGTTTGCACGCTGATTCTACTCTTAAATCTTTTTGGGAGTGTGAATCCTGAATTGCTAAACACATTTTCTGAATGCTGGCAAAGTTTTACTGAACTCAGAGATATTGAGGACCCCCCATTTGTTTTTTTGTTTTTTAAAGGAACTCTGTATTTGTTAATTTTTGCACATAACTTACTGAATTTCCAGTTAACAGGGGCTGACATGTCTGTCAAACATTTACATTTGAAACGTTTTTTCTGGCTCGGCCATGCCACTTGTCCACAGAGCATTTAGGGCCATATGTACGAACACTTTTTCCTATAGACACAGAATGGGTAAAAACCTTTGCTACATCTGGCCCTTATTCTTTTGTTTTGAAATCGGATCGTTTCTCTGAAGCACTAGAGCAGCTTCACTCAGCAAATTCATCAGGAGCAAGTGGTGTTAAACCATTCCATTGAAGTCCTTGAGTACGAAACGTTCCTCACAATTGAGTGCACAAGCAGCTGTTGAGCTGATCTCTGCACTGCTTTGTTCAAAGACAAAGCACACAATCGATTCTCCATCGGAACTGAGAACCACTTTCCAAAGAAATAAGTGGCTTTTCTATAGTAAAGACAGTGTTGGTTGCAGAGCGCTTGCACCTTTTTAAACAGTCTTGTTCTTCAATGACAACAGCCAAATTCATAGAAATCATGGAGGGGACTCGCGTTTTAAGCTCTTCTGAGACTGATATTTCTTCCAGGCTTCTGTTGGAGGAAAACCTATCAATAAAGTAAGACAGAACAATTTTACACAATAATATGGTTTAATCAATAGGGAACATCATCCAGTTTCAAAAAGAGACCAGAGTCAGAAGTTCAAAGTTCTGGATTACAAGCAGTGGTATATATAGTGTAAAAAGCACAAAGACACGAGTTACAAATACCCATTTGAGTCAAATAGAAAGCTAAGCAGATAAGATGTTGTCAATATACGTAAGTATTTCCAAGAATTGTGTACGTGTCCATGTTTAGCCTCTTGTGTTTTTTTTTGTAGTTCTCAGAATAAGGGTGAGATAACCTGGAAAAACATTTTGGTTTTCTGCATAGTGATTGCTTATCTCTTGTTTGACTTCATTGGTCCGAGCCCAGCCTATCTGACTTTAACATACTCTCAACAGGCTTTCACTAAGGCATAATCCACCATTGTTTACACCCTGTGCTCAATGACAATGCAAAACCATTTTCTTCTGTCAACCTCTCGGTGTGTTTCTTAAAACTAATGTGCACTATGGCCTATATATTTCTGCCTCAGTTATCTTTTTTTAGCACATCCATGTATTAAGCTTAGGCCGGTTCATTATTTACATAGATTTTAAAACTATCCGTTACCTGAAATGTTTGTATTGGGGTTTGGGATTTTATATTTGTGTATATGACTATAAAATATATTCCTAATAATTTACTACATCAGTCCCCCTCTGGTTGATTCTTCAACTGTCTTTCCCACCTTCCTATCTACTAAGAGGATCAACTTAAGCTCACTATTCTATCCCTCGGCATCCTAAGCGATTTTCCTAACCAAAAAAAGGTTCTTCACATTTAAGTTGTTATCCTTTTACAACATGCTGCTATTACCTGAAAAATAAGATATGTCAAGAACAATATCAGTAATAGGCAACAAGGCCTTAAACAACCCAGACATACAGGACCACACCCATTCAAACCAGCCTTCGAACCACCCATCAGGGGCACCCCCTTCATCAACCATTTTCTTGTGTAGGTAATGCAATGTCTGAATGGCCTTAATCAAGGTCCTATTGTCCACATCATTGGCCGGCTCATAAGTACACCAGGCTGACACAATCTTCTTACCCACACCTCCTTCTATGGCAGTCATTAAGTGCAATACATATCCATGCTGCATTACTATCAGTCTAAGGGCACGGAGTTCTTCCTTGATAGCTTTGAATCCATCATCAGTTGCATTGATTGTCATCATTAACTCCCAGTGCATCACATGGAGACAGTAGGCAGTTGCTTTTGCCTGAACAAACAGTAGAATGCTTCCAAAAAAGAGCTGGGCATTGTTGAATAGTCTATATTCCTGTGGGATCTCTTTCCAACCTGTATTACCATAGTATTCAGCAGTTCTTTTTGTTCCATGCTAATGAATCAAGGTTGTTGGATAGCCTATGAGATGGTCATGTAACTAGGAGATGTTCACACCTGGTATCAATAGGGATCACCATGGAAGGGGATGTATAAAGTCACGAGTGAGCAAGGGCAATTCCAGTTCGGAGGTAGTTACATATAGAGCCAGGCCCACACATTCAATAGGGATCCATCAGGCTGTAGGTGCTGCCCTGCATCTCGGCGTTGTAGGTGGTGATCTTGTAGTTGAGGTTACTCCCCACCCTTACTGTCCAATTTCCTCTGAAACAAAGAGAAACATTTGTTAATTTCATTGGCATTCTAGGGTGCATGGTAATTCCTGTCCGTGTATATCTCTGATTGTTTGCATCCCATATTTCTTGACACTGTCCTATTATCTTATCAAATGTTAGGTGACCATTTGTCTTGATACCATTCCATAAGGATATTGCTCTAATTGTAAACATGGCTCTAGTGTGCCATTTGTCATGGGGAAATACTGATCTCATAATGCTAAGACATGGTCTGCTTGCACAATCAGGGGGTAGAGGGTTAGCTAAATAGTTACTACATTCAGACTAGGGGTAAGACCTTCCAAAAATGCCTCGGTGCAATACCCCTTTTTCCCACTCTGTGTGAGACCTCTTTTGCCCTGCCTTCTTCATTCTTGGTATCTCTTCCATTATCTCTTGTTTTTCTGTCAGGATTTGCAGGACTTCAGGGTTGCTGTCAAATCTAGTTATATTAACTTGTGCATTTACAGGACTAACGTGAGTTGGTTGTAGCTGTGCTTTTATTCTGCATAAAAAGAGGTGCAGGAGACTGTGTGTAATATTTGGGGATATCTCTTTAGGGAGATGCAATCTGTCTACTACAGCAGCAAAGGGGGATGAGGGAGCATACATAACAGCTGGTGTTGGATGTGGATGTGCCTATACTATGCATGTGCTGGTACCACATATTCTCAAATAACGCAGCATAGAGTGGGTGATGATCAGTATCATTATCAGTCCTGCACATTGTCGGATCTGATCCCTTCAGGAACACCCCACCAAGGTATTACCTCAAAGGACAGAAAATTGGCAGCAGGCTTTGCATCACAATAGAGACAAGGTCCTGCTTTGATCCGTCTTGAGAATGGGCAGACTACAACTATGAGGCAGCGATAATTATTACATCTGTCAATAATATCAATGTAGTCAATGTTCAGTTCCTTAAACGGTCCTTTTGGTCGGGGTATTGTGGCAGCTATTACCTTAATGGTAGGACTTGGTGAATACTGTTGGCACACCGTACAGGAGTGTATGTAGATTGTAATTATTTCATGTAGATTGGGGACAACCATTCCTGGAGTATTTGGAGGTACATGTTGTCTCTGGCAGTATGTGAAGGAAGATGCAACTGGTTTAGAGCTAACAGTAACAATGATTGGGGCATGACAGGCTTTCCTGTTGACATCTGTCTGTATATTAAATATGTTCCTGTCTGTATATATCCTCTGACTTCCCACAACTGTTTCTCATGCTCTGGGGCACTTTTTTGTATCTCTCTAAGGTGCAGGTAAGCTTCCTCAGAATAATGTCTTGATGCATCCAAAGGGTCGGATGGTGTGGATGTTTCACTAGCTATCAAAACTGAGATGTGTGTGTCACTAAGGGGGTATTTTGCTGCATCTTTGGCTGCCCAATCAGCCTGGCATTTCAGCAGGATAAAAAATCCTGAGCACTAGTGTGAGCTTTGCACTTCCGACAACAACTGCAAGTGGTAGTGTTAAAAATCCTCAAAGAGGGGGTGCTTGACGGGTCTGCCATCAGCCTTAAGAAATCCACATCTGCTCCACTGCATGATGCTAGAGTGCACTGTCATGGTAACATAGGCTGAATCACAGTATACTGTTATTGTTTCTCCTTCCCGTGTTTGAGGGCCACCCCTAAAGCTACTAATTCAGCAGCCTGTGATGAATACTGAGGTGGCAAAGTTATCTGTTCTGTTATCCGTAGCATGTCTGAAGAATCATACTGTATTGCTCTGACCACTGCAGCACTTGTACATCTTACTTTTTTATTCTGGTGTAATGTAGAAGACCCAACCACAAAATATACAATGCTACCCGGAATGGGGTCTTCTATTGCTTGTCTACAATCATCTGGAATATTTGTGGCACATCATCATCTGTGTCTGAAATAGGATTTGCAAAGAATGTAGAAGGGTTGAATGAGTGACATTTACCTACCTTCGGGGATGGCAATGATAATATTATTTCATATCCTGATACTCTCTGTGTTGTCAGTGTCATCTTAGGTTTCTGAATTATTGCAAACACTGCATGTCCAGCATAACGTGTCAAAGGTGCACCCACGATTATGGGGTAAATTGTCTTGACTGCAAAGCTGCTATAGATGATGCTTGTTCACAAGAGTAATGGCCTTTAATGAAAGAATCAAGTAGGCCACTAAATATGCAATTGGCTTGTGGCCTAAAGGATACTTTTGGGTGAGGACAGCTGTCATCACCTGGCCATTACAGTGGCAAAAAAGAAAAAATCTTTATTGTAGTCTGGTGTTCCTAACACTGGTGCATTTGTTATCTTTGTTTGTAACTTGCTAAATGTTTGTTTTATCTCTTTAGTCCATAGTATCCTGTCTTTTTGTGTTTTTGCCTGTTTGATCAATGCAAGCAGGGGGGATTTTAAAGTCCTGTAATCAAAAACCCATTGTCCAACATAGTTACATATGCCCATGATCTTCTGCATTCCTTTCACTGTCTCAGGCTCTGTTATCTGTCGGATGGATGCTGTTCTTTCTGGCTTAACTTAGTGGCCAGAGGCTGACAGCAGTTGTCCCAAGCATTAGACTTCTTCCTGACAGTACTGTAGTTAGTCCCTGACTTAATTTTACCTTTGTTGAACAAGGGTGCACAACAGGGACAGTGTCTTTCTATACTGCTCCTCTGTTGGACTACAGATCAGTAGGTCATCCACATACTGCAACACTGTGCTGTCACATTGAAAATTGGTGAGGCCATTCTTGTCAGTCCTATTAAAGTAGCTAGTGGACTCATAGTACCCTTGAGGTAATTGAGAATGGAGGTACTGAGAACCGCGATAGGAAAATGTGTTCAACTAGTGACTGGGTGCAGGGGAATGCTAAATAATGCATTCTTTAAGTCTATGACTGAAAAGTATTTAGGATCTTGGAGTACATTGGTGAGGATGACAGAAGGGCCGGGCACTACAGGGAATTTTGGTGTCACTATGTCATTAATGGGGTGCAGGTCTTGAATCATAAGCCACAAGTTGCCCTTGGCCTTCTTGACGGGGTAAATTGGGGTGTTGCACGGGGATACACCTAGGTATATGACTCCCTGCTCCACTAGTGCCTGTATAACTGGCGAAATGTTCTCGTCAGCGTCTTTGGAATAAGGGTATTGTCTCACTCTTGGCAGTATTGCTCTTTCATTCAGGGTTATTCTAAATGGTACTGATGTGCAGATGAGGCCTACTTCATGGGGACCCTTTGTCCACTAATTAGAGAGTACCTGCACAAGCTCATTGTCTTTGATTGTCCTGGGGACATTTCTTGGAACTGCAGGCCTTGCCTCCAGTCTGGTGCGTATGGGCAGACTATCTTGGAAAACAATTTCTGTTGTTCTGGGGCCATCTACAAACAACTGGTCATTTGATATATCTCCCACCTGTATATTGGGATCATGAAAGATGACACATGCCCACAATGCACTGGTGTGGTCAATTACCATCAGTGTCCCATAGGTGAGAGACACTTTAAGAGCCCCTATATCCAGAATGAGATCTTGGTCCAATGCTTCAGAATAGGGGCCGTGCAATCGGCTGAGAACGTTCTTAGGTAATTCAATGAATTTTCCTGCCAATTCTGGTGTGTCTGCTATGATAGTTGTTAGAAATGGGGTCTCTGGTTGGCAGTCAGTTTGAACTCTATCCAAGCAGGGACCCTCACTCTAGTCAGGGCTATAAAGATACACACTTAGATATCCCCTGCTCACCCCTTTGGTAGCTTGGCACAAGGAGTCAGGCTTATCTCTAGGGCACCGTCTGAAGTATTTGTATCAACACACACAGTAACACAGTGAAAACAATACAAAATGGGCATGACACCAGTTTAGAATAATAGGCAATATTTCTCTAAATCAAATAAGACCAGAACTACAAATATCCAACATACACAAGTCAAGAAATTAGTTTTCAAGCAAATAGATTCTTACTCCATAGAAGAAAATGGAAACATTGTTTTTACACAAAATACCTGGTTTACGTCAGAAATAAAGCTGCATGGGCGAGCGTGCATCGGAAAAGTCAGCGATGCGTCGATTCCTTACATGCAAGTGAGGCCATGCGTCTTCTCCGGCCGAGTAGGCGATGCATTGTTTTCCTCTCCCACAAGAGAGCGATGCGTTGATTTCCAGACGGGGCACCTCGGATCTGTGCAGGTTCACAATGACTTTGATGCACAGTGACGATCTGTGAGAAATCCGGCCGCAGTGTGATGGAAAACCGTGCTGTGTGGGTTTTGCGTAGTTTTCTGCAGCCGCAAGCGTGTGTTTGCATTGTTTCTCCAGCTGCTGTGCAGGTGAAGCGTTGTTTTCCCAGCCATGATGCAGGTGGTGCATTGATTTCAGCCACGAGGTGGTTGGTATGTCATTTTTGCAGCCGCGTTGTAGGTGGTGTGTCAAATATTTTCCCACACGACTCCCTGTGCGTGGATTTCAGTCCTTGTTCTACCAACTTCCCCTGTCATGGGCCCAGGAACTGGATAGGGCACCACTTGGCAGGGCAGGAGTCTCAGCAGAGAGTCCAGGTGCTGGCAGAGGAAGTCTTTGATGGCCCTGAGACTTCAAAACAGGAGGCGAGCTCTATCCAAGCCCTTGGAGATTCTTCACAAGCACAAATATACCACAAAGTCCAGTCTTTGTCCTCCTTCAGACAGAAGCAGCAACCACAGGCAAACCCAGCAAAGCACATTCACAAGCAAAGGGGCAGTACTCCTCCTCCAGCTCTTCAGCGCTTCTCCTTGGCAGAGATTCCTCTTGGTTCCAGAAGTAGTCTGAAAATCTGGGGGGTTGGGTCCAATACCTTTATCCCTTTCTGCCTTTGAAGTACGCAAATTTCAAAGGAAAGTCTCTGTTGTTCACAAGATCCTGCCTTTCCCAGGCCCGGCTCCAGATACACACCAGGGGGTTGGAGACTACACTGTGTGAGGGCAGGCACAGCCTATTCAGGTGTAAGTAACCACTCCTCCCTCCACTCTAGCCCTGATGGCTTATCAGGATATGCAGGCCACACTTCAGCCCCCTTTGTGTCATTGACTAGAGGGGATTCACAAAAAGGCCCAACAGTCAGTCTTACCCAGACAGAGAATACACAAGGAGGCAGAGTCACAGAATGGTTTAAGCAAGAAAATGCCCCCTTCCAAAAGTGGCACTGTCAAACAAACAATTTAAAAAACAACTTTACCAAAAGATACATTTTTAAATTGTGAGTTCAGAGACACCAAACTCTATATTTCGATCTGCTTGCAAAGGGAAACTGTACTTAAAAGATATTTAAAGGTAGCCCCGATGCTAACCTATGAAAGAGAGTCTTTGCAACAGTGAAAACTGGATTTCTGTCAGTATTTCACTGTTAGGACATGTAAAACACATCAGTACGTGTCCCACCTTTAACATACACTGCTCCCTGTCCATGGGGCTACCTAGGGCCTACCTTAGTGGTGCCTTGCATGTATAAAAAGGGAAGGTTTGGGCCTGACAAGTAGGTACACTTGCCAGGTGGAATTGGCAGTTTAAAACTGCACACACAGACTCTACAGTGGCAGGTTTGAGCCACTATTCATGTGGGTGGCACTCATGAGGGCTACTCATGTGGGTGGCAAAATCAGTGCTGTAGGCCCACTAGTGCATTTGATTTCCAAGTCCTGGGTACCTCTAGTGCACTTTACTAGGGACTTACTAGTAAATCAAATGTGGCAATAATGGAAAAGCCAATTGCACATACAATTTACACAGGCAGCACTTGCACCTTAGCACTGGTCAGCGGTGGTAATGTGCCCAGAGAGGCAAAAATGGCAAAAACCAAGTCCAGCACACAGTCAAAACATTGGAAGCAGAGGAAAAAAAGATAGGGAATACCACACTAATGATGCCAGTTCTAACAATATTGTACACTACTCAAGTGAAAGCTAAAAGGTCTGTGGGACTAGCCCTAACCGGGTCACAGCCTAAGAGGTTTATGACCATAGTCATGATGCATGTTCAAGATACTCCTGGTATAGAACATATGATTGATCCATGCTCTTCAAAGTGAATAGTGTTGTTTAACTTTGCCAAGAGATCACATCCTAGCAAGTTGGCTGGGGCATTTGTGGAGAATAAAAGTCAACTGTAAACATACGTCCCCCTATTTCCAGCTCAACAGGTTTAGTGAACCCCAGAGAACCCCTGTGTATCCATTGATGAATTTGACAATGGGAGGCCCCTCTCATGGATACAGGACCTAGTGGCCCTAGTGTTGATGAGAAAGGTGTACTCCTTGTCATTTATGGCTACCGTCGTAGGGGGTTCCTCGTCTGGCCTGTGAGTTACTGATAACGCTGCGGACACCTTCATTGGGCATAGCCTCACATGTTATTTTGTTACTGGAATGGGTTCCCTCCTTTGATATTCACTCCTTCTTGTGAGTTCTGGTGGTACAAGGTGGGCTGCACTGTCTGTTGGGGCCTATACTGCATTTGGGGCACAGGTTGCTGAAACTGCTGGGGCAGTATCTTTGGTTGAGGCGGCAATTGCATTTGGGGCTACAGACGTATATCACCCAGTGACTCATGGGAAGTTGTGCCACGATACCACCAGATGGTGCCATTTGTTGGTCATATATCACCCTTGTCTGGTTGTTAAGTCCATCGTCCTTTTTTAACATATAGGGGGTCATTTTGACCTTGGCGGACGGCGGAGGCCGTCCGCCAAGGTACCACCGCTGAATGACCGCACCGCGGTCAAAAGACCGCGGCGGCCATTCAGACATTTCCTCTGGGCCGGCGGGCGCTCTCCAAAAGAGCGCCCGCCGGCCCAGAGGAAATGCCCCTGCAACGAGGACGCCGGCTCAGAATTGAGCCGGCGCAGTTGCAGGGGTGCGACGGGTGCAGTTGCACCCGTCGCGTATTTCAGTGTCTGCTTAGCAGACACTGAAATACTTTGCGGGGCCCTCTTACGGGGGCCCCGCGGCACCCCCTACCGCCATCCTGTTCCTGGCGGGAGACCCGCCAGGAACAGGATGGCGGTAGGGGGTGTCAGAATCCCCATGGCTGCGGAGCGCGCTCCGCAGCCATGGAGGATTCACAAGGGCAGTGGTAAACCGGCGGGAGACCGCCGGTTTACCCTTTCTGGCCGCGGCTGAACCGCCGCGGTCAGAATGCCCTCGGGAGCACCGCCAGCCTGTTGGCGGTGCTCCCGTGGTCGGTGACCCTGGCGGTCACCGGCCGCCAGGGTCAGAATGACCCCCATAATCTCTAATAAAATGTCCTGGCGTCCTGCAATAGTGGCATGTCTGTCCACTCTGGAATATGCTTACTCTATTTCCCCAAAACCTTCCTTGACCTCCTTTTCCATTATTCCTGTTATTGCCTCTCTGGACATACTGGTAGGGTGGCATGCTAGTGCCCAGAGAGGGCACTCCCAGGGACACTGCAGCTAGCCGGGTGGTGGCAGTGGCAATTCCTCCCTCTCTTTTCTTGTTTAACTTCTGCTGGTCCAATTTCACCATTGCTTTCTCTATTTTGTCTTTCTCACTTTTTTACTTTTCCTGTCTCTTCTTACAGAAATGTATTATGTGGGGGGCGTGGCCGGGCCACGAAACAAGATGGCCGCTTAGAGCGAGAGCTCCGTGCCGAGGCGGTCCCGGAGGGGCGACGGGGGCGAGAAGACAGCCGGGCAACACACCGGGTTCGGTGCCCCTCCACCCCTACAACAGCGTCGACACGGAATCATGTCCGGGGACCCCGTAGGAGCGGGACGCAAGGCAGGAAACTCGCGACTCGCCCCAGGCCGATAAGGCCTGACAAAAGGGGCGGAGTCGCGTCTTCGGAAAACCGGGGACGGCGTGCCCATAGCAGCAAGGAGCAAGCTGAACAGGCCGCAGGGACTGCGGGAGCCGTGACGACCCGCATCCATCTCCCTACAACGCCAACAAACACCCTTGGACCTTCGACCCCCCACAGGGAGACGGGGAGACGCAGCAAAGGGGTGCGGCCCCTTCGACAGCCGGGAGAGAAACCCAAAGAGAGGTAGGATCGAATCTCTTCAAAATAAGAACGGCATCGCCGGAGGCAGAGGCACGACTTCTCCCCTCTTTTCCATCACAGAGGGACAACAAAAACCCTCCCGCTGAGATAATAAACTTTCTCCACCCCCCCTCCAGACAACTAATACTGAGGAGGGCAGAGGGGCACGATGGGAGGCACGTGGAGGCGAAGAGACGAGAGGGGTGAGCGACTGGAAGGGCACCGGAGATGAGGAGAGCCAGAGGGAGCCAAGAGAACAGAGATACAGGAGAAGGGACAGGACTGGCACCAGTGTAAGCCACCGAACATCTATATCCTTATCGGAATCTACGGAGGGAATCTCGGGCCCCACGTGGCCAGACTCTGTAGACAATTGAGGCGATGCCCGGCAACAAACCGAACCATAAACCTGTCAGCAAGCCTGCACGACAACTATTATTCTCAGAAGCGCTACAACACAAACGCCTAACCCCCACGAAGATAAACCCTCAAACATCGCCACCTTTAAACGAGTCCACCACGATGTCTGATAAAGATCAATCCACAACTATGGACAGGATACTACAAGAGATCACCACCGTCAGCCGCCGCATAGAGGGGATGGACGCCTCTATAACTTCATTGACACTAGAAACTAAATCCATGCGATCTGACATTGCAGGCTTTCAATCTAGAGTGACAGGGCTAGAGCAACGCATGGGATCACTAGAGACGCAGATCAACACGTCTCAGGAGCGAGAACAAGACTTCATCTACCTCAGGTGCAAACTAACGGACATGGAGGACAGGAGCCGGAGAGACAATATCCGCGTACTTGGGATCCCGGAAAACGAAGAAGGCTCGGATATGCAGGCTTTTCTGACCTCCACTCATCCAAAAATGATTTCATTGGACTTTGACCCGCCGCTAGAATTCCAACGGGCACACAGGATAGGCCCAAAACGCTCTGACAACTCATCAAGGCCCCACCCAATCATCGCATGCTTGCTGCGGCATAATCAAACCCGACAAATACTCCAAGTAGCACGCAACCACGGCCCTTTCCGAATAGACCAGCACGAGATCCGAATAACCGCGATTACTCCAAGGAAACCAACGAACGTAGAAAGGCTTTCCTAGCCCTACGACCACGGCTTCGCAAATTAGAGATGAAATACGGTCTCTTTGGCCCTGCAAGAATGTGGGTTACAAAAAATGGAGTATCCAAGGACTTTTATAACCCCGACGAATTGAGACTCTTCCTTGACTCTTTCCAATCCCAGCCTATGGACTCTTTCAACACAGACAGTGAGCATGACATTGTAGGAGGCAGTGATAGGGCAGAAACCCCCCACTCGGGAATAGAAAAGGTGAAGACGGCTCTACACGACACCGGAGCCAGTCATAGAGGTAGAGACACGGAGAGACTAACCAGATCATATGATGACAGGGGTCAGATTTTACACGCAGTAGTAACCCACACCCAACTATCGGAAAGAGACAAATCCCGCTCCCCTTTAAAGCCTACAACTGGGTCTTCTTGAGAAGGCAACGCGACAAGACGACTTGTGGGACTATCGCTAGAGAGTCGAAAATAACAACTATAGACTCCGCGGAAGGATGAGTACCTTTCCAGATCATATGTGTATTACTATTGTAATTGTCTAAGACTGCTAGTATCAATGTTAAAACCAGATACATGAAAAATCTATGCTCTTTATGACTAGAGCCGAGGCCCTATAATGGAAAACTACCAGTAAATCGTTATTTGCCCTCAGTACACAACAGATGATGATAATTAGAACAGGGATCAGACCCCACCAACTCCCTGTATGTTGAATAAGGGCCCGGTCCCGACCCTATAACACTATAACAAGGTAACAAGGTAACAGGGGCATTAAACATATAACAAAAAATAAACACTAATTAACTATCATGGAACTTACCTTATATTCCACACACTACAAAATATCTCATGGTAGTAAACAACAAAGTATGTGAAACTTTCCTAATACACACCACACTCGACCAGCGCTGACATTAGAACCGTTTAGCCCCCATTATCACCCCAAGGGATGGGACTAGACCACGTAAAGATAAATTAATTCCAATACAGGGACACACAATACGATATAACCTGAGACATATCAAAGCTCCCACTACTTGACTTTACTTTATTCTACAATAAGAAACTGGGGAAAAAAATAAAAAATAGAACACAAGGACATAATACAACATAATACTGCATAACAAAGCGAAATAATATGACATTCTACACTGCCACTCCACACCACATTATAACATCACAATGTAAATTATAAACTATTAGCTATTCCTTTCCCCAGATGTTCGTACCTACCCCCATCCTAATCATTATTACTATCTTAAACTATCATCTACAACAGAACGACTATGATGGTGGCACATACCAAGTAAGACCTTAGTAGGTCAGTATTATGATGTAATAATACACGGCAAGGAGTTAGTAATAGGATGAGATACGCATTATCCTCGCGTAACCCGGGGCTCAGCTACACTCATTACCTATCCTACGATTAATAGAGAGACGTTTGGCATAATGGCTCCTAACATGATAATGTGATAAGATACCAGGATATGTTATGTTGATCAACCTAATATGTCATTGAAAAGTTGTAAGGCGAGACGAGACGAGGCAGTGCTATAGTTGAAAAGAAATGCTCAGGAAGTATTATATTATACTGTATATTGGTATCTTTATGTACCCATGCATACGCGAGAACTGTAATACTCTGTTTGAGCTCTTTCCCCCCCTCCTTCGCCCTGCCCCCCCCCCCCTTGCCAGCCGGTCTCGGTCTTTCTGTCTGCCCAGTCCCTACTTTAATTTACGACCCTATCTTATGAACTCCTAAACACCCTACGATACCATACAACATCAAGTACTAGGCACAACATCCTAAACACCATACCCCATCAACACCCGACACCCCCCCTCCTCTCCAGCGCCGCTCAAGTACTATAGTTATTAACCGACCATTACTTCTGCCAATATACACTTTAGTTATATAACTAATACACTAGCCACTAACCACCGATGAACAGACCCACTTCCCGATACATAAACATAAGCACCGCTGTGTACCCCCCCCCACCCCTACTTATTACTGACATATCGAAAACTGGCTGTCTGTTGTTTCCCCCCTTCGCCCCCCCGATCGAGATCGCCCGACGGCACAAGAGCTCCGAGAGAAATCGGTCCCGCCGTTTACAGACCTAACGAACGAAGGAGGTTGGACTCCTAACCTCCCTCATCCCTACCCTTCTCCACTTCTTCCCCCAAATTGCACGCTCTCTTGCTATACTCTCAATCTCAACTTCAGCACACACATCCATCCCTTCCCCCCTTCTCCCTCTTTTCTTCTCCCTCTCATTTCTCCTTGTCTTCTTTTTCCCTCATATTTCCCCTCCATCTGGCTCTCGTCCTACTTATATTGCCTCTCTTCCTTCACCCTCTCCTCTCTCTTCTCTTTCTTCTCCAGAGGACTCCCTTGGCCTCCACCAGCTACTAACCCCCGCATAAAATAAAATAAAACACTGTATCATATCGAAACACAACTCCCACTCTAACAACTAAGTCAATATCTCCCACCCTCCCTCCCCCCCCCACCAACACCAACCCCGGATCGAGGGTGCTTACTCACAATTATCCAATATGTCGAAGTCCCACCCTCAAGCGACGCGACCATTACGCATACTCTCTTGGAATGTACACGGCATGACAAGCTATGTTAAGCGGAAAAAGATACTGTCCTATCTTCAATCCAAAAAAACAGATATAGCTCTGATTCAAGAGACTCACCTTGACACTCTGGAATCCAGTAAACTTAAACGGGATTGGGTAGGGAGGGGTGCCTTCAGCTGCCGTCCAACGAGTCAGGAATCTGGAAGTAACGGACCCCGCAAATGTGGAGTGGCGATACTAGTGCGTAAATCCCTCCCGGTCACTATCATTAAAACCTGGAATGATACGGAAGGAAGGTATATATTTGCTAAACTAAAACTAGGGGACACTGTTTTATGCGTGGGATCCATTTACGCACCAACCGGCCCAAAACGCCCATTCCTTCTACAGCTAAATCGCCTCCTGACAGAAATCGGAACTACTCGAGACATAATCGGGGGAGACTGGAATCTCGTCCAAGACGCCATAATGGATAGGACAGGCCCTGTCGATATATGTAACAATCACGACAGAGCGCTTCTGACAGACCTGACCACCGACGTCGGTCTGGTGGACTGCTGGAGAATACAACACCCGAAAGATAAGGAATATACTTTCCTATCCACCGTCCATGGCACCCAATCGCGTCTGGATTATTTCTTAGTATCACACACTGTAATCCCTCATATACAAGACACCTGCATCCTAGACAGCGGGCTTTCAGATCACTCCCCAATACTAATCCGGATCCAGGTGGGACTCTCCTTCTCTGGTCGTAAACCATGGCGATTGGCTGTACACAGATATCGCTCTCCCCAAGGGAAGGAACAATTAAAAGCTCATGTAGCTACATACATGGCCGAGAATTCAGGCACTGTATCCTCAAAAAGGATCCTATGGGCGGCAGCAAAAGCAACCCTCAGAGGGAATATGATGTGAGATGCAGCACTGGCCAACAAAGACAGAATAGCCCGCCAAACCACCTTAGAGACCACGATACAGGACCTCACTAAACAATATACCGCCCAACCATCCCCTAGGCTGCGACACGCCTTAGAACAGGCCCGCATGACACACAATGAACTTTATACATCTCAGGCGGAATACGCACTGCAAAAATTGCGAGGCCGCCATTACGAACAAGGGGAAAAAGCAGGTCGCCTCCTAGCGGCGCAGCTCCGACAAAGAGAGGCAGCCTCTGCCATTGCGGCCATAACATCTTCTTCAGGAGCAGTGCTAACTCGCCCACAAGACATTGTAAACGAGTTTGCCAAGTACTACCGACATTTGTACACTCCTGAAACAACGACAGATCAAACACAAATGGAGACGTTCCTTACCGCTGCCAATCTACCCCGTCTGTCTGAGGCAGGCAGGGCCCTCTTGGACGGTAACATAAGCAAAGAAGAGATAACCCAAGTTATAACAAGCCTCCCCTACCATAAATCACCAGGAGAGGACGGATTCCCTGCGGAATTCTATAAATGGGCTGGGGAGGAGGCAATAACCGCAGTACATGAAGCACTGACGGAAGCATGTCAAGAAGGCTCCCTGGGCGCTCTATCCAATAAAGCCACGATTGTCATCTTGCCTAAGCCAGGGAGAGACCCCCTTCTTTGCGGCAGTTACCGTCCTATCTCCCTTTTGAATGGGGATGTCAAACTCCTAGCCAGTGTTCTAGCAGCGCGGCTCCGCAAGGTGATACCATCATTGATTCACAATACCCAAGTAGAATTTGTACCAGGCCGTACCTCCAGAAATCGTATGCGAACTCTTTGCCATACACTGTTAGAATCCATACAATTACCTGACGAAGCCCTAGCCCTGTCCCTAGACGCGGAGAAAGCATTCGACCGCATTGAGTGGTCCTACCTATTCACAACCATGAAGCATTTTGGCCTGGGGGAACAATTTATCTCTAAAGTACGTTTATTATATGACCACCCCACAGCACAGGTTAACTGTGGGGGCATCATGTCAGACCCATTCCCTATCGGAAGGGGCACACGCCAGGGATGCCCCTTGTCGCCACTTCTATTTTTCTTGGCCATGGAACCCCTAGCTGCCACCATACGAAATTCTCACCAAATAAAAGGGATCCATATCACCGGGGGCATATCCAAAATATATCTCTACGCAGAGGACATTCTGTTAACAATGTCCGATCTAGAAACCTCGCTCCCAGCACTTCTTTCCACTATAGAAGACTTTGCATCCCTATCCGGATATCGGGTAAACTGGGATAAAAGTGAGGCACTACCATTATCCCGCATAACGACGAGGGCAGCGATACATGGCCTTCAATTCAAATGGACCCCGACCCGCCTTAAATATTTAGGAACGTTCATTAACAGAGGTCTAGAACATATGGTCAGGGACAACATAGACCCCCTTATATCTAAAATGAAACAAGACTTTGCCAAATGGTCCCTACTAGGCCTGTCCATGTGGGGCAGGACAAAGGCGGTCAGAATGGTCACCTTACCACGCTTCACATACGTGCTAGGCATGCTCCCCCTACAGATACCTCTTTCCTCACTCCGATTCATAGACGCATCCATAAGGGCCTTCGTCTGGGGCTCCTCACGCCCAAGACTGAAACCTGCAATAATACTGGCACGACGGCTCTACGGAGGATTAGGACTACCCTCGGTAGAACAATACTCTCTGGCCCTACAACTCTCACAGCTAATATATACACTTCCGGATATAGCCGATCCACCGCAATGGGTGATCACAGAGAAACTCCTATATGGACAGTATACGGAGATGGGAGGAACATACGCCGACCATGTTCCCTTAGCTAACCCCATCCTCAAGGCTACAAACACAGCGTGGTACAGAGCCCATCGACTACTAGGAGTACACCCCTCCCTGCATACTCAGGCTCCCATAGCAGGGAATAAAAGCATTAAAATAGGAGGGAATATTCTCAGATGGCCCCAATGGTCCGAGGCAGGTATCCACAATATATCTCACATAATAGATGGAGATAGCTTCCGCACATTCGCCTCCCTCCAGGAAGAATTCGGTATCCAAAGTAACCAGGAGTGGCGATATCTATAGCTCAAACACTGTATGCGGAGAACATTAGGAACCCCCCCGTGGATGCTCAAAACCTCACCCATCGTCACCTATCTTCAGAAATGGGGCCGACAAAAAGGCGTCTTGGCTGGCCTCTATGCCGAATTAACTAACCACCTTTACTCTCAGCCTTTACTTGAACGACTACGCTTAAAGTGGCAGGATATACTAGAGATAACCTACACGGACGAAGAATGGCCAGACATACTAGAAGCCCTCGACAGGGGCGTACGTGAAGCACGCCTGAAATTTTGCCTATTTAAAATCCTTCATGGGTGGTACTGGACCCCCGTTAAACTCTTCAGGGCAGGGTTGATACCTCACGCGAACTGTTGGAGATGCACAGAGCCATATTGTGACCAACTTCATATTTTATGCCACTGCCCAACGGTACAGTCACTATGGGACGCGGTACGCCTCGCCTTATCGGACTTCATACAGATACCAAAACCGACCCCACCAGCATTTATCATTCTACATGACATTTGCCCGTATCCCTCCCTATCGCGGGCACATAAACGATTAATCCAGACGGCGCTAGCCACGGCCAAAATATGCATACTCCGGCACTGGAGATCTAGCATTGCCCCCACACCCATAGAATGGATGACGGCCATGTATCAAACGGCTACCCATGAACGAGTGATTTATAACCTACAGGACCAAGCAGAACAATTTGAGGAGGTCTGGCGCCCATTCTTGAAGAGACCATGAAGCGGCTGGTGGATGACCAACGGATGATCAATGTTCAATGATCAATGATTAGGGAATATCAATTACCAATCACCCTCTGAGAATCCTAGACTCCGGAAACACATTTAGGTGGTCATTCTGACCCCGGCGGTAAAATGCACTTACCGCCGGTCAGAAGACCGCCGTAACACCGCCGCGGCCGCGGAAACCCGCCACGGTCATTCTGACCCGCAGAAGGCAAACCTCCGAAAATCCGACAGCCACAACCGACCGCCAGACCAGCGGTCGGCGGAAAGGTGGAGGTGACCAAAACTCCACTGCCACACCAACAGAAATACGCCCATGCCATTACGACCCACGAATCCACGCGGCGGTCATTCAAACGCGGTATTCCATTGGCGGGACACACCGCCGCGGTCAGAATACACACAAACGAACAAAACTCAGCCACATTGGCCGATTTGAATCCCACACACCTGATACACATACACACACCACTCCCACACACACAATACAATATAAAACACCGACCCACATCACCCACAAACCCCTACGCAAAAAAATTCTGAAAGAAGGCCAGAGCGAGACACCAGCATCCACAAACTAACAGCCACAGCCACTCAACACCATCACCCACACACTATCCACACACAAAACAACACACACCACCACACTCAACACACTTAACTACACATACTCCACCCCACACATCATACACACCACCCCATGGCACCCCAAAGACAACCCCGCTTCACAGACGAAGAACTCAGGGTCATGGTGGAGGAAATCGTTCGGGTAGAGCCCCAGCTGTTCGGCACACAGATACAATACACCAGCATTGCCCGGAGGACAGAGCTATGGCAGAGGATTGTCGACAGGGTCAACGCAGTGGGACAGCACCCCAGAAATCGGGAAGACATCAGGAAGCGATGGAACAACCTACGGGGGAAGGTGCGTTCCATGGTATCCAGGCACAACATCGCCGTGCAGAAGACTGGTGGAGGACCCCCACCTCAACCCCCACAATTCACATCATGGGAGGAGGAAGTCTTGAACATCCTGCATCCTGACGGCCTCGCAGGAGTCGGCGGAGGAATGGATACTGGTAAGTTGAAGCTTCAATACTGCTTCCCCCCCACCTGAATGCCAAATCATACCCCAACCCTCACCCCCATCCTCGAACCCCACCCTCACCCCCACCCCCATCCTCACCCCCACCCTCACCCCCACCACCATCCTCACCCCCACCACCATCCTCACCCCCACCCCCAGCACACCTATTCCCCGCCAATGTCTCACCATCACAACCCACACATCCCAAAACCTAGGCCTGCATGCGTCCACTAAGCATGGACACCCATCACCAAAGCATGCCCAATGCATATACACATCCCCCCCACAAGCCACCCTCACCAAAGCCCCCACACACGAATGCCAGCACTTGGGGACACGAGAACCCATAGATACACCCATATGCCACACATTGAAACTATAACCATACCTCTATACCCCTGCAGGACCCGACCGTCAACACACCGCGGCGGAGGGGCCAGAATTCTCCACACCCCCCACCCAAGAGGCCGTCAGCGATGACAGCAGCTCTGTCGACCTGGACACCGATGACCAGCCCGGACCATCGGGGACCTCTGGACAGTCGGTTCCCCTCACACAGGCCCAGGCCACTACAGACCCAAACCCCTCTGGGAACACCAGCACAGCTCCCACCAAGCGGGCCCATGCCTCTGTCTCCAGGGCGCGTCAATCTGCGGTGTGTCTACCACTACAGGGCACCCAGGATAACCCACCACCCCAACAACAACAGGGACCTGGGGGCAGTGGTAGTGGGCACACCGGCCAGGGGGCAGAGGCCCAGGGAAACAGGGCAACTCGGAGGGCAGCTGTGCGACAGGGGGGGGACGGGCCCAGGGAACCCACTCTCCACGAGGTCCTCACCACCATCATGGGAGCATACAACCGCTCCCAGGAGACGATGGCGACGGTACTGGCCCGGTTCCAGGAGATCCAGGTACTGCAGGAGGAACACTATCGGGGGTACAGGGAGGACATCAGAGCCATCAACACCACCCTGGTTACCATGGTAGGGCTGCTGCAGGACCTCGTCAACAGCAGGGCGGACACTCAACAACACCCAAGGGCCCCTGCCACTAGCCTGGACCAAGAACAGCCAACCACCTCCGCCGGCGCTAGTGGACAGGAGGCCCCCGCACAGCAGCAGCCCACCAGACCCCCACCTCCTGCAGGAGAAGAACCACCCCGCAAGAGGGCCCTGAGATCTCGCAAGAAGACAGAGTAGGATGTCAAGACCCCCGCCAGCAATGGATACCACCTGATGTCATCCCACTGTCCCACATTGTCACCCTGTCCATCCTTGAACTGCCCATGCTCCATCTCTCCACAGGCCTCTGGACAATGCACCTGTGTGACTGTTACTCTGGACTCTGCCATGGACATTCCTTCACCATAGCCCCCACCCACTTGAAACCACCCATCCCATTTTGAGCACTTAAATAAACACCTATTTTGCACAAAACTATCTGGAGTCTGGCTGTGATTTCAAAATATTGTAATTGACATGACAGTGCAAATATGTCCTTGTACATGGTGAAGTCAACAGAGAGCTGCCACAAAGCTGTAGTCCATGGGGAAACGAAGCACAGGACTCGTAGTGGGGACCCCAGATCTGAAATAGGGAGGGAAAAGCCAAAACTCAGTCATCATACACTGGGGCAAATAGACAGGCAGCAGAGATGCAGGAGAGTAGTTAACATTGACTAAATTATCTTAGAAATTTTACCTGTGTCCTATTGGAAGTACTGTTCAATGATTCTGTCCCTGTTGTCTGTTTCAGCCCCGTCGTCTTCCTCCTCGTCACTCTCCTCAGGTTCCACCGCTGCCACAACACCACCGTCTCGACCATCCTCCTGCAGGAAAGGCACCTGGCGGCGCAAAGCCAGGTTGTGTAGCATGCAGCAGGCCACGATGATGTGACACACCTTCTTAGGTGAGTACATTAGGGATCCACCTGTCATATGCAGGCACCTAAACCTGGCCTTTAGGAGGCCAAAGGTGCGTTCGATCACCCTCCTAGTACGCCCATGTGCCTCATTGTACCGTTCCTCTGCCCTGGTCCGGGGATTCCTTACTGGGGTCAGTAGCCACGACAGGTTGGGGTACCCAGAGTCCCCCACTAGCCATACACGGTGTCTCTGTAGCTGTTCCATCACGTAAGGGATGCTGCTATTCCTCAGGATGTAGGCGTCATGCACTGACCCTGGGAATTTGGCATTTACATGCGAGATGTACTGGTCAGCCAAACACACCACCTGGATGTTCATTGAATGGTAATTTTTTCTGTTCCTGTACACCTGCTCCCTGTCTCTTGGGGGAAACAAAGCCACATGGGTCCCATCAATGGCACCAATTACGTTGGGAATATGTCCAAGGGCGTAGAAATCACCCTTCACTGTAGCCAATTCGCCCACCTCAGGGAAAATGATGTAGCTCCTCACGGATTTCATCAGGGCAGACAACACTCTGGATAACACCTTCGAAAACATGGGCTGAGACATCCCAGAAGCAATTCCCACTGTTGTCTGAAATGACCCACTTGCCAAGAAATGGAGTACTGACATGACCTGCACCAGAGGGGGAATCCCTGTGGGTTGGCGGATGGGGGACATCAGGTCGGGCTCCAGCTGGGCACACAGTTCATGGATAGTGGCACGGTTAAGACGGTAGGTCAGGATAATGTGGCGTTCTTCCATTGTCGACAGGTCCACCAGCGGTCGGTACACGGGAGGATTCATCCGTCTCCTCGCCCAACCCAGCGGACGGTGCCTAGGAAGGACAACATGGAGCACACAGTCAAGCAACCCACAGGTACGTACTCACAGCTAGCACAGTAAACGATTCTCTATGCAGTGAATGGCGTGTCTGAGTGGCTATGCAAGGCCTACTAGGCCTGTGTGACGCAGTTGAAATGGAGCCATGTGGGCCCTGGAAATGGCGGCTGCCTGACCTGTGAAGTGTGACAATGGGATGTGAGGTCAATGCGCTGGCGTGGCACACCGCGGCGGGCGGCGGGCGAAGACCGCGGCGCGAAGCCGCATTGGTTAACATTGAAGCCTATGGGTTTCAGGAGCCAATGGCGAAGGGCGCCGGCGGTGGCGGGACGCACCGCCGCGGTACGCACCGCCGCGGACGTGACCGCCATTTTCTATCTACTTATCCACTTGCGACTTGAACTTTCACAGGAGAGGACCTATACTGCAAGTGTTGCTGTGACCTCGGTCTGGAAGGGACAATGGCTGCTGCGCCTGGGGAAAGGGCCCCTGCCTTCACTGGAGAGGAGTTGGAGAAACTTGTGGATGGGGTCCTCCCCCAGTATGCGCTACTCTACGGTCCTCCAGACCAACAAGTGAGTTTAATTCAATCTGGATTTGGGGCCACTGGCTGGCTTGGGGGCCTGGCGGGGGGCCTGGCGGGGATGGGGGGCATGTTGGGCCTGGCGGGGGGCATGGCGGGGGGCCTGGCGGGATGGGGGGCATGTTGGGCATGGCGGGGGGCCTGGCGGGGATGGGGGGCATGTTGGGCCTGGCGGGGGGCATGGCGGGGGGCCTGGCGGGGATGGGGGGCATGTTGGGCCTGGCGGGGGGCCTGGCGGGGATGGGGGGCATGTTGGGCATGGCGGGGGGCCTGGCGGGGATGGGGGGTATGTTGGGCCTGGCGGGGGGCATGGCGGGGGGCCTGGCGGGGATGGGGGGCGTTGGGCCACTGGCAAGGAAAATGCTGACAAACTTGAACGTGGTATTTCTCCCTCCCTGTACGTGTCACATAGGTCCGCGCCCATGAGAAGATCGGGATTTGGCGTGCCATCGCCAAGGAAGTCCGGACCCTGGGGGTCCACCATCGACGGGGCACCCACTGCCGCAAGAGGTGGGAGGACATCCGCCGCGGGACCAAGAAGACCGCCGAGTCTCTGCTGGGGATGGCCTCCCAACGTAGGCGGGGTGCCTGCCGTCAACTGAGCCCCCTGATGTTCCGGATCCTGGCGGTGGCCTACCCTGATTTGGATGGGCGCGTGAGGGCAGCACAGCAGACACAAGGGGGTGAGTACAAGCATTATCTACTCTGTTGTCGCGCAGTGGAGGTGTCTGGGTGGGGGAGGAGGGCTGTGGGTCCCCCTAGGCCAGGGCGATATCTGTAGGCTGGGCACCCCCGTAAGCCCCTGTGTCCCCAGCCACCACCCTCAGTAGTTTGTCAGTACAGCCATCCCTGGGCCGTGTCATCCATGGGTGCAGTTGTCAACTCTAGGCGTGTAGGGCATGTTCCACGGAATGCGTAGCGGACCCCAAGTGCGCAACTTAGTGCAGGGGGCATCTGTATCTGTCATGTCCGCTAACTGTACCGGAGATCCATGTACTCAATATCCCTTTATTTCTCTCTCCCCCCCCCTTTTTGTTTGTCTTTCTGTGCTTGTGTGCATCAGCATCATCAGGCGGAGGAGAAGTGGCATCGGGGCAGGAGGGAGCTGCATCTCACATGGCCCAGGAGGGCCATGCCACAGAGTCAGACTGGACCAGTGAGACGGAGGGCGAGGAGAGCTCCACGACGGGGACGACTGGACCCTACAGCGACACGGACACGTCCTCGGAAGGGGGCTCCCTTGCGGGGGTGGCACCATCCGTGCCCCCCGCCATTACAGGTACAGCCGCCACCCAGCGCACCATCTCCGCCCTCCCAGCAGCCCCTCAGCGTTCGCCCCGTGCCCGCTCTGCCAGGAAGCCGGGCATCTCCTTCGCCCCAGGCACCTCAGGCCCTGCCCCTGTTACCCCCGCTGCCCTCAGTGAGGAGGTCATTGACCTCCTCCGAACGCTCATTGTTGGGCAGACTACCCTTTTGAATGCCATCCAGGGGGTGGAGAGGGAGGTTCATCGCAGCAATGCGTACCTGGAGGGCATTCATTCGGGTCAGGCTGCCCATCAGCGATCGTTCCAGGCTCTGGCCTCAGCACTGACGGCAGCCATTGTCCCTGTCTCCTGCCTCCCTCTACTAACTCCCTCCTCCCAGTCTCCTGTTCCTCTGCCTGTCCCACCCACACCATCAGACCAGCCTGCACACACCTCAACACCCAAGAGAAGCTCATCCAAACATAAGCACCACAGATCACGCAGACATTCACACACGCAACATTCCGATGCAGACATGCCAACAGTCACTACCACCTCTGTGACCCCCACCTCCTCGTCTCCCTCCTCCCTCCCTGTGACGTCTACACTCACACCTCCATTCACCTCACCATCAGCCAGTGTTTCCATCACCAGCACACCCTCCACTCCAGTCCGCACACGTGCAGTCACCACCCCCACTGCCATTTACACGTCCCCTGTGTCCTCTCCCACTGGGTCTGTCACCCCCTCTTCCACACCACACAAACGCAGCCACCCACCCACCCAACAGCCATCCACCTCACGACAGCCTATCCCTCCTGCACCTGCACCCAAAGACAGCAAACGTGACTCACCTACAACCACATCCTCTCCCTCCACTCCCATTCCCACTGTACCTCCCACTCTCCATTGTCCCAAGAAACTCTTCCTCGCCACTACTAACTTCTTTCCTGACCCTGAGCCCCCCCCTCCTTCTCGTCGGGGTAAGAAGAGCACCTCAGCCACCACCAGCCCTGCAGCCCCCTTGACAAGGGTGCAGGGGTATTGGAGCCCGCCAGCCCGCATGTCTGGATCTTCGCCCAGCAGCAAGGGGACAGCCAGCCCACCCCCTGGGAAGAGGAGCAGAAGGCAGAAGGGGCGCCGCAGGAGCCCGCCTTCTACATCCCCCCCGGACACCACCCAGAGACAGTCACCAGCCACAGCTCCAAAGGGAGGAAAGGGCCACAGGCCCACGACTAAGGAGGGCAAGGGCAGCAAGTCGGAGAGGTCAGGCAGCAGGCCTGCTGCCCAGGAGGAGCCCACAACCCCCATAGCCGCTGCCCCGGGAGGAACCGGCACAGCTGCCCCGGGAGAGCCCACCACCCCCATAGCCGCTGCCCAGGGAGGACCCAGCCCAGCTGGCCAGGAGGGCCCCACCACCCACAGCCGAGGTGGGCATTGAAGGAGCACCATCCCCGCTGCCCAGGAGGGCACCACCAGGCAATGAGCAGTTGGCCATAGACCGGCCGCCGTCTCCAGAACCGCTGAACTGGGCCCCGCCGTCTCAAGAACCGCTCCGCTGGGCCCCGCCGTCTCAAGAACCGCTGAACTGGGCCCTTCAAGGCAAGGAGCGCTGAACTGGGCCCCGCCGTCTCAAGAACCGCTGAACTGGGCCCCGCCGTCTCAAGAACCTCTCCGCTGGGCCCCGCCGTCTCAAGAACCGCTGAACTGGGCCCTTCAAGGCAAGGAGCGCTGAACTGGGCCCCGCCGTCTCAAGAACCGCTGAACTGGGCCCCGCCGTCTCATGAACCGCTCCGCTGGGCCCCGCCGTCTCAAGAACCGCTGAACTGGGCCCTTCAAGGCAAGGAGCGCTGAACTGGGCCCCGCCGTCTCAAGAACCGCTGAACTGGGCCCCGCCGTCTCAAGAACCGCTGAACTGGGCCCCGCCGTCTCATGAACCGCTCCGCTGGGCCCCGCCGTCTCAAGAACCGCTGAACTGGGCCCTTCAAGGCAAGGAGCGCTGAACTGGCCCGGCCGTCTCAAGAACCGCTGAACTGGGCCCCGCCGTCTCAAGAACCGCTGAGCTGGGCCCTTCAAGGCAAGGAGCGCTGAACTGGGCCCCGCCGTCTCAAGAACCGCTGAACTGGGCCCCGCCGTCTCAAGAACCGCTGAGCTGGGCCCTTCAAGGCAAGGAGTGCTGAACTGGGCCCCGCCGTCTCAAGAACCACTGAACTGGGCCCCGCCGTCTCATGAACCGCTCCGCTGGGCCCCGCCGTCTCAAGAACCGCTGAACTGGGCCCTTCAAGGCAAGGAGCGCTGAACTGGGCCCCGCCGTCTCATGAACCGCTCCGCTGGGCCCCGCCGTCTCAAGAACCGCTGAACTGGGCCCTTCAAGGCAAGGAGCGCTGAACTGGGCCCCGCTGTCTCATGAACCGCTCCGCTGGGCCCCGCCGTCTCAAGAACCGCTGAACTGGGCCCTTCAAGGCAAGGAGCGCTGAACTGGGCCCCGCCGTCTCAAGAACCGCTGAACTGGGCCCCGCCGTCTCAAGAACCGCTGAACTGGGCCCCGCCGTCTCAAGAACCGCTGAACTGGGCCCTTCAAGGCAAGGAGCGCTGAACTGGGCCCCGCCGTCTCAAGAACCGCTGAACTGGGCCCCGCCGTCTCAAGAACCGCTGAGCTGGGCCCTTCAAGGCAAGGAGCGCTGAACTGGGCCCCGCCGTCTCAAGAACCGCTGAACTGGGCCCCGCCGTCTCATGAACCGCTCCGCAGGGCCCCGCCGTCTCAAGAACCGCTGAACTGGGCCCTTCAAGGCAAGGAGCGCTGAACTGGGCCCCGCCGTCTCAAGAACCGCTGAACTGGGCCCCGCCGTCTCATGAACCGCTCCGCTGGGCCCCGCCGTCTCAAGAACCGCTGAACTGGGCCCTTCAAGGCAAGGAGCGCTGAACTGGGCCCCGCCGTCTCATGAACCGCTCCGCTGGGCCCCGCCGTCTCAAGAACCGCTGAACTGGGCCCTTCAAGGCAAGGAGCGCTGAACTGGGCCCCGCCGTCTCAAGAACCGCTGAACTGGGCCCCGCTGTCTCAAGAACCGCTGAACTGGGCCCCGCCGTCTCATGAACCGCTCCGCTGGGCCCCGCCGTCTCGAGAACCGCTGAACTGGGCCCTTCAAGGCAAGGAGCGCTGGCCCTTTGGCAGACGTGGCAGGGCAGGATCTATCTCGGGCAGGGCTGCAGGATGTCCTCTGGCCAACTTGCCTCCTCCAGTGGCAGTGGGGTCTGTTATGGACTGTATGGACCGTGGCTTTGCACTCCCCAGGATGGCCCAGTGGGCAGGCCACCCACTGTATGGACTGTATGGACTGTGGCTTTGGTCTCCCCAGAATGGCCCAGTGGGCAGGCCACCCACTGTATGGACTGTATGGACTGTGGCTTTGCACTCCCCAGAATGGCCCAGTGGGCAGGCCACCCACTGTATGGACTGTTTGGACTGTGGCTTTGCACTCCCCAGGATGGCCCAGTGGGCAGGCCACCCACTGTATGGACTGTTTGGACTGTGGCTTTGCTCTCCCCAGGATGGCCCAGTGGGCAGGCCACCCACTGTATGGACTGTATGGACTGTGGCTTAGCACTCCCCAGGATGGGCCAGTGGTCATGGAGTCCCCTCGTGGATCTGGCGTCGTGTACTCAAGTGGCTGAGGTGCCCCCCCTTCCCTTCCCCCTGAGGTGCCTGTCCTATTTTCTTTCTGATGCCCCTGCAGTGTTCTCTCCGTGGAGTTCTTGTCGTGGGACTGGGCCTTGCCCCTTTGCACAGGACCCCTGTGATCCACGGACAGTGGTTGGACTACATTTAGTAGCTGTGTATATTTTGTACATAGTTTATTTATTTATTTGGATTACTGGTGTACATATTTCAATATATCTGCCCGTTTATGATCTCTTATTTTGGTCTTTGCATTATTTCGGAGGGGGGTGGTTTGTGGGTTGTGACAGTGATCTGTGGGAATGCATTGATGTGTGTGTTGTAGTGGGGGTGGGTGGGTGTGTGCCGGTAATCTTTTCCCTCCCCTGTGTCGTAGGTGCAGTACTCACCGATGTCTTCCGCGCCGCCGGGCGTGCTCCTGGTATATGAGCAGGTATAGGAGTGCGGGGATGACCTGCAACTCTGGTTCCATACTGCCGGAATCTCGCGTGGAGTGCGTAGAGGTGAGCGTTTTCCCGTTCGTAGTCTGTTTCCGCCGTGTTCTTATCGGCGGTGCTCCCGCCCCGGAAAAGGTGGCGGATTGGTGGGTCGTGATAGGGTGGGCGGTACATTGTCTGCCGTCTGGCTGTTGGCGGGGACCGCCGTGCTGTTTGTTTGTACCGCCGTGGCGGGCGGAGTGTTAATACGGCGGGCTGTGTTGGCGGTTCCCGCCAGGGTCAGAATTGCATATTTTAGACCGCCGGCCTGTTGGCGGCTTGGCCGCCGCTTTATCACCGACCGCCAGGGTCAGAATGAGGGCCTTAATCTCCTACTGTCCCCTGTCTCTCTCCCTAGCTACGCTATCCTCTCTTCTTTCTCTCTTTTTTCTCTCTCTCTATCAATCCACAGGCCTCTAATTTTGTCATATGCCCGAGACCCTGAACTACCCAACATAGTAATACAAGTCGCTTCCTAACACAAACAAGGACTGAGAAATCAACTCATATAAGACGTAGACACTCTCTAACCGACCTTACCATATCTAACATACATACTATCTACCCCTAGATAATAACTTGCTACAGACGGAGTAGTACAGAACGATCTACTCTTAGGCCTGAACAAGCTAGTCTCTGGATACAAAGACCCCCTACCTACCTCGAGTCTCTTCATTCTACATTCCCCCGCGATTACCCTTCCTCTTTCTCCCTCTTTCTTCCCCTTCTCTCCCCCTCCCCATTTCATATGACTATTTCGTCTCTCCCCTATACCAAGATCAACCCCTCCCACACAACCCTATCCTCGCTCCCCCTCCCCTTACCACCCCCCCCACCTGTTTTCCACTTTTCTTCAAAATAAGGGTACACAACTCAACTATGCAACTGGGAATTTTTACTTACCTGACAGTACATGCATATATGCTTACAATGGAAATAATTGTGGTAAAAGAACAAAAACAATGTTTTGAAAGCTAAACAGTTTGTTTATATGCTGTATGTACCGCCTTATATATTCTTAATAAAACTTTTGAAACTTAAAAAAAAAAAAAAAAAAATTATTATCCATGCTTTGGCATACAAGCCCACTATATTATCTAGCTTGTCCTGCACTTCAGCTGTTAGGCCCTTTGCTATAAAACAGTATTTCAATCTGTTCAGTCATGTCCCAATTCTCCCCCACTTCTTGTGTCCATGTGTCCTTCATTCTGCTGAAGAATTGGCTGGATCCTTATTTGGCTACATTGTCTGTGTCACAAGAGATCCAATGTCTGGCCTGTCTGGATATATTTTTATCAATTGTCTCCAAACAATTCCCCTTACTCTGTTAAAGGGTGTCCATCACACTTTGGGTTAGTCAGTATCGCATTCTTTACTCCTGCCTTTGTGAACAGTGTGTCTGTCTCATCTCATATAAGGGAACTTTGTAAACTTTTAATGCATGTTTTTCTAAGCTGCTAACCATTTCCCAGCCCCTTCAGCGAGCGGTGGATGATGTTTTTTTAAATATTTTCTTTATCCATCTGGAGCCATGGTATATACTGAGGCACCCCTGGGCCTTTAAATATTAAGGGCAAATGTGTAAAGGCTGTAGTCCTGTGGCCAACAGGGTGACGATAGTTATACTTGTGAGCATACTTCTGCCACACTCAGAGACTTTCTTGCCTCTAGAGATAGTCCCAGTAAGGATCCCATATGGCCAGAGAAATGCACATTTCTGCATTTGCCATGTCTCATGGCTCAAAAGAACCTTCTTCTGGCCAAGGTGTCATCTGTGAAGTCAATCCTTGTCTAATCCGCCAGGTTGTCAGTTAAAGGAACATTAAGCCAACTATTCTCATGTTGGGCTACCATTTCATTGGGCATCAAATCATTGCCTGGACACACAAGGAGTACATGTGCCAGATCTTTCCTCAGTTTCATCTTTCCTGCTATGTCAAAAGTTCCCTTTCTCCCATATGGACGTGCATGTGCACCATTGAATGCTAATCTCCTAAATTCCCGTTGCCCTCTTTGTAAGGCTTGTCCTTCCTTAGTGCTTTCTTCTCCCAGATAGGCATAATGTGTCTGTTCCCTGTGGCGTTCCTAAAGAAGGGACATTCTGTTTACATGTTCAGTGATGTTATGTAATGCCTCCTCTGGTCCTTTGTGGGATTCTTCTGATCCCTCATTTCTCCTAGGATGCTATGTGTAAGGACTATGGGGGTGATTCCAACTCTGGCGGGCGGCTACTGCCGCCCGCCAGGCGGAAACCGCCATTTGGCCGCCATGCGGGCAAATTTCCGCGGTCCCCATTCCAACATTCCCGCTGGGCTGGCGGGTGCTAACCAAGTTAGCGCCCGCCAGCCCAGCAGGAATGAGGCCGCAACACAGGAGCCGGCTCCGAATGGAGCCGGCGGTGTTGCGGCGGTGCGACGGGTGCAGGTACGGGGGTCAGAATCCCCAGGGCAGCGCTGCTTGCAGCGCTGCCCTGGCGGATTCTCCCAGCCGGGGCAAAAACGGCGGAATACTGCCGGCCCCGGCAGGGCGACCGCGGATTTACGGCCGCGGTCAGAATGCCATTTGAAGCACCGCCAGCCTGTTGTGACCCTGGCGGTCCAAGACCGCCAGGGTCAGAATGACCCCCTATGTCCTGTGATCCTCTTCGTTCAATCATATGTGGATCATTTGGGGCCCTTCTTCCCTTTCCTGAGTCACTCTTGGGCTTGCCTGTCCATCCTCCTGCATTTCGACCCACTTGCCTACACTATTCATCTCTTCTCCTGGGTACATAAACCTCCAGCACCCTGTGTTAGGATATTCTGGTGTTAAAGGTACTGTCTTGTTTCATTTGTACTTGATTTATTTCAGTGTTTTTTACCATCTCCCATTCTCTGTCTATCCTTTCACCCGTCATTAAGTGCATCCCCCATCTTTCCTATTGGAGGACATCTCATTATCTAAATGAAGTGTAAATGTGGTGTCACCCATCCCTAACTATTTAGTACTGTCCTCACCCAACATCTCCTGTGGTGAGCTAGTCATTCTAGGACATGGGGATAAACAAATATATTCTCCACGCTTAGAAGAAGATTCTATTGGTGGGCTATACTCAGGGTCTGTATATTCCACAGCAGAGGGATGTGAAGAGGTGAATAGTGAGTGCAGTGCACCAGGCTGCATTGTGTACATGCCCTGTACCTTTGCACCATCTAAACCTAATTGCACATGTTGGTAGAAAGGTGGAGGAGCCAAAGTGGTGGTCTGAGACTTTATCTTTGATTCTCTCATATTTATTTCACAAAAGACCTTCCATAGGTCTAATGTGGTCTTCCTTTTCTCTAGTTTACTTCCTTGAATTTACTTCGTAGGAAGGTGGCCATGTGTTCTACAGTTGTAGTGTCAAAGGTGCCCTCTTCAGGTCAGGCATGTGCAAGTTTTAATGCTGCTTTGTGCCATTCTCTACAATATTTCTCTATCATGTCCTTATCTCCTGAGAACACCTTAACCACGTGTTCCAAAGGACAAACCATGTCTTTTTAGTGAACTTAATCCTATGTACTCTACAGTTGACACTGTAAGTGGACACCTATTTACTTAATGGGTATTTCCAAACTTCACATAAACTTTTATTACGTCATGTAGGTGAACATCAGATATATTTATCCCTTATTTCTGAAAAATTTAGTTCACACATAATTTGGGTACATACGTTTATGGGTGGCCTGAGTGGGTTTTTGCCCCTGACATGCACAGTTTTTTCCTAATTTTTTTTACTGCAAATAGTACATTGATATTATCAAGCATGTTATCAAAGATGTCATGGGTGCCATAATTTGTGGGGTAATTAGCAGTGGATGGGGGGGCAGGAGTTATAGTTACCTTAGGGCACGGTTTATTTTTACTTGATGTAACTTTTGACTATAACTGCTGTATTTCTATGGTTTTGTACGCTTCAAATATGAGCCCAACTATAACGCCCTGGTAACATTTGGTTTTTCAGTGAATTTCTATGGTTTAAAAAAATCTATTTTCTAACTATAACGTCCTGTAACCTTTGGTTTTTCCAGTGAATTTCTAGGTAACTCTAACTGCTGAATATCTATGGTTTTGTATGCTTGAAATGTGAGCCTAACTGTAATGTCCTGCTAACCTTTGTTTTTATCAGTGAATTTCTGTTTTTCTAAAATCTATTTCCTAACTATAATGTCCCTATAACCTTTGTTTTTTTCAGTGAATTTCTATTTTTTTTAAGATATAGTCATTTTTATTACTATGGGGGTCATTCGCACCCTGGCGGCCGGTGGCCGCCAGGGCCACCGACCACGGGAGCACCGCCAACAGGCTGGCGGTGCTCCCACGAGCATTCTGACCGCGGCGGTTCAGCCGCGGTCAGAAGCGGAAAGTCGGCGGTCTCCCGCCGACTTCCCGCTGCTCGGGGGAATCCTCCATGGCTGCGGAGCGCGCTCCGCAGCCATGGTGATTCTGACACCCCCTACCGCCATCCTGTTCCTGGCGGGTCTCCCGCCAGGAACAGGATGGCGGTAGGGGGTGCCGCGGGGCCCCTGGGGGCCCCTGCAGTGCCCATGCCAATGGCATGGGCACTGCAGGGGCCCCCGTAAGAGGGCCCCACTGTGTATTTCAGTGTCTGCAATGCAGACACTGAAATACGCAACGGGTGCAAACTGCACCCGTCGCACCCCTGCAACTACGCCGGCTCAATTCTGAGCCGGCGTCCTCGTTGCAGGGGCATTTCCTCTGGGCCGGCGGGCGCTCTTTTGGAGAGCGCCCGCCGGCCCAGAGGAAATGTCTGAATGGCCGCCGCGGTCCTTTGACCGCGGTGCGGTCATGTGGCAGCTCCCTCCAGGCGGGCGGCTCCCGCCGCCCGCCGGGCTCAGAATGAGCCCCTATATGTTTATCCAACCACCACTCCGCGCACAGTCTTTGGCTGTATGCAACGGTGGTTGACCACAGGCCAACCCCCTATAAGCACTCAAACTTGCACCTTGCACGGCCTTCACTCGTGCTCAGGGGAGGTTGCTTGCAAGACCTGGCCTACAGTCAAACCCTGCAGCCAACTCCCCCTAACCACTCAACCCAATACTGAACACGGGCCTTTGGCCGTGTGTGCGGCGCGAGTTGCCCACTGCCTCTCTGGGTGTGAGAATAAATGTGAGAGGGTGTATCTAGGGTGAGAGTGGCTGTCAGATCATCTCTCTGGGTGTGAGAGTGTGTACATCAGTGTTTTAGTGGGTGCATCAGTGTGTGCAGGGTTTGTGAGTGGGTGCATGAGGGTGTGAGTGGGTCTGTGAGTGGGTGCATGAGTGTCTGAGTGAGTGTGAGTGGGTGTGTAAGTGTCTGAGTGGTAGAAATTGATGGAAGGAGAGAAAGAGATAAAGAAAGTGAGAGGGTAAGAGATAGAGGAGGTCATTATAACTCCGGCGGTGAGTGTTAATGTGGCGGTAGTACCGCCAACAGGCTGGCAGTACATATTGCCACATTATGAGAATGGCAGGTTGGCTGCAACCAACCTGCCACTTCTCCACTCTTACCACCATGGCGGTACCCCCCCAAACCCCTATACACACACTAACCCCCCACCCCGACATTCAAATACACCCCCACCCCCGATCCAGAGACACCCCAACCCCCTTCGATCCTGTCACTCACCCCTCTATCCCCCATACACGCACACACCCCCAGACACGCACCACGCATACACCCAATCACTTACACTGGCATACACGCATTCATACACACATACTGCCAGACATGCTTGCATACATTCTTAGACACAATCACACTGACATGCAGACACACACTCACTTCACCATTCTTACACGCAGTCACTCACATGCATACAACCATACAAACAACACAACACACACAGACGCATTCACACACTCACTCAGACATTCATGCACACACTCAGACACACACACAACACCACCCCACCCTCTCACTCCCCTCCCCTGTCAGAAGCCTGACTTACCTTGGTTGAGGAAGTCTTCAGGCAGGAAACGGGAAGGGGCACTGCTACCACCAGCACTGCCCAGCCAGCAGAACACCGCCAGGGTGTATTACTTGTCATAATACGGCTGGCGGCGTTTTACTGGTGTAGCGGTGCTGGTGGTAGCAGCGCCACCTTACCACCGTCCGCCACCATGAACACTGCCGGATTTCCACCCTTCTTGTGGCAGAAGCCCGGCAGTGCTTATAATATGGTGGACGGATGGTAGCCGCGGTGGCGGTATGTTGGAGGCCGTCACTGCGGCAGTAGATGGTTTTTACTGCCGATATCAAAATGACCACCAGAGGTTTTTTAGGCTTTAATATCTCATATAGTTAGAATGAGATGTTTGTGTTCAATTTAAAATAAAACAATGTATTATTATTTTAAATAAAATCATTTTTTTATAAAAAATAAAATAAATTGGCAATGAGTCAAGCTGGACTTGGAGCCCCAAAGCGACCTTCACCCTGAGCTATGGGGGTTACGGTTTAAAAACATTTTTTTTTAGCTCTTTATGGGCTTTCTGGAACCACGAGGGAGCCCTCAATGGCTCCACCATGGTCCCTCTTTATTTATTTATGAATTTATTTTGTTCAATTTCTATTTATTTTTAATAAAATGCAATTTACATGCTACCTGACACTGCAGGGGAAGCCTTGAGGCTTCCCCTGCTGTGCCATTGCTTCTGCAAGCATAGAGCTGCTTTGACAGCAGCTCTGTGCTTGCTGAGGCATTTCATCTCTGTTCCCTGCAGGCGTGTTTGTCAGCGGGACCTGCTTTAAAGGTGTTTGATGTGTCTTAGCTGCAGCACTGCAGCCAAGCCACAGCAAAAAGCTATGTCCTGGGGGTGGACACCACCGGGACATAGCAAGAGCTGGTCATGGGTGGTGGAGGTCCCCAGGGCCATCACAGGCTCCAAGAGGGGGGCCTTTTGTCCCCCTCCAACATGAAGATAGCCCCAGGGAGCGGTGGTCCCCAGGGCTAATAGGGGTCTTAAACTGACCCCCTTTCAATTGTTTTCTGTTTGCCCGGGGGGGTGGTGGTCCCTGAGGTGTGGGGGGCAAGGGACCCCCGCATATATCTACATAGAAGTCCCAGGGCAGTAGTCCTCACGGCTTGGGGGTCCCATAGGCACCCCCCTTTGTATTTTTAAAATATTTGCCCAGGGGGGTGATCCCTGGGCACGAGGGGGACACAGTCCTCCCTGCATATCATTTGTTAACCCCTTCGCTGCCAGGACTTTTCCCCCTCCTGTGCCGAGCCTTTTTTTGGCTATTTGGGGCAGTTCGCGCTTAGGCCCTCATAACTTTTTGTCCACATAAGCTATCCACGCCAAATTTGCGTCCTTTTTTTCCAACATCCTTGGGATTCTAATGGTACCCAGAGTTTGTAGTTTCCCCTGGAGGAAACCAAGAAATTAGCCAAAATACAGTGAAAAGTTCGTTTTTTTCAAAAAAATTGGAAAAAGTGGCTGCAGAAGAAGGCTTGTGGTTTTTTCCCTGAAAATGGCATCAACAAAGGGTTTGCGGTGCTAAAATCACCAGCTTCCCAGCATTCAGGAACAGGCAGACTTGAATCAGAAAACTCAATTGTTCAACAGAAATTTGGCATTTTACTGGGACACACCCCATTTTTACAATTTTTTGTGCGTTCAGCCTCCTTCCAGTCAGTGACAGAAATGGGCATGAAACCAATGCTGGATCCCAGAAACCAAAACATTTCTGAAAAGTAGACAAAATTCTAAATTCAGCAAGGGGTCATTTGTGTAGATCCTATAAGGGTTTCCTACAGAAAATAACAACTGAAAAAGAAAAATATTGAAATTGAGGTGAAAAAAACATCACTTTTTCTCTACGTTTTACTCTGTAACTTTTTCCTGCAATGACAGATTTTCGAAAGCAATATACCGTTACGTCTGCTGGACTCCTCTGGTTGCGGGGATATATAGGGCTTGTAGGTTCATCAAGAACCCTAGGTGCCCAGAGCCAATAAATGAGCTGCACCCTGCAGTGCATTTTCACTCTATACCGGGTATACAGCAATTCATTTGCTGAAATATAAAGAGTGAAAAATAGCTATCAAGAAAACCTTTATATTTCCAAAAAGGGCACAAGATAAGGTGTTGAGAAGCAGTGGTTATTTGCACATCTCTGAATTCCGGGGTGACCATACTAGCATGTGAATTACAGGGCATTTCTCAAATAGATGTCTTTTTTACACACTCTCTTATATTTGGAAGGAAAAAATGTAGAGAAAGACAAGGGGCAATAACACTTGTTTTGCTAATCTATGTTCCCCCAAGTCTCCCGATAAAAATGATACCTCACTTGTGTGGGTAGGCCTAGCGACCGCGACAGGAAACGCCCCAAAACGCAACGTGGACACATCACATTTTTTAAAAGAAAACATAGGTGTTTTTTGCATAGTGCCTACCTGTAGATTTTGGCCTCTAGCTCAGCCGGCACCTAGGAAAACCTACTAACCCTGTGCATTTTTGAATGGGGAATCCAAGGTGGGCTGACTTGTGGGGTTCTGACCAGGTTCTGTTACCCAGAATCCTTTGCAAACCTCAAACTTTGCTAAAAAAACACATTTTCCTCAAATTTTGGTGACAGAAAGTTCTGGAATCAGAGAGGAGCCACAAATTTCCTTCCACCCAGCGTTCCCCCAGGTGTCCAGATAAGAATGATACCTCACTTGTGTGGGTAGGCCTAGCGCCCGCGACAGGAAATGCCCCAAAACGCAACGTGGACACATCACATTTTTTTAAAGAAAACAGAGGTGTTTTTTGAAAAGTGCCTACCTGTAGATTTTGGCCTCTAGCTCAGCCGGCACCTAAGGAAACCTACCAAACCTGTGCATTTTTTAAAACTAGAGACCTAGGGGAATCCAAGATGGGGTGACTTGTGGGGCTCTGACCAGGTTCTGTTACCCAGAATCCTTTGCAAATCTCAAAGTTTGGCTAAAAAAACATGTTTTCCTCACATTTTGGTGACAGAAAGTTCTGGAATCAGAGAGGAGCCACAAATTTCCTTCCACCCAGCGTTCCCCCAAGTCTCCCGATAAAAATGATACCTCACTTGTGTGGGTAGGCCTAGCTCCCGCGACAGGAAATGCCCCAAAACGCAACGTGGACACATCACATTTTTTGAAAGAAAACAGAGGTGTTTTTTGCAAAGTGCCTATCTGTAGATTTTGGCCTCTAGCTCAGCCGGCACCTAGGGAAACCTACCAAACCTGTGCATTTTTGAAAACTAGAGACCTAGGGGAATCTAAGATGGGGTGACTTGTGGGGCTCTGACCAGGTTCTGTTACCCAGAATCCTTTGCAAAGCTCAAAATTTGGCCAAAAAAACACATTTTCCTCACATTTTGGTGACAGAAAGTTCTGGAATCAGAGAGGAGCCACAAATTTCCTTTCACCCAGCGTTCCCAGAAGTCTCCAGATAAAAATGATACCTCACTTGTGTGGTTAGGCCTAGCGCCCGTGACAGGAAATGCCCCAAAACGCAACGTGGACACATCACATTTTTTGAAAGAAAACAGAGGTGTTTTTTGCAAAGTGCCTACCTGTAGATTTTGGCCTCTAGCTCAGCCGGCACCTAGGGAAACCTACCAAACCTGTGCATTTTTGAAAACTAGAGACCTAGGGGAATCCAACATGGGGTGACTTGTGGGGCTCTGACCAGGTTCTGTTACCCAGAATCCTTTGCAAACCTCAAACTTTGGCTAAAAAAACACATGTTCCTCAAATTTTGGTGACAGAAAGTTCTGGAATCAGAGAGGAGCCACAAATTTCCTTCCACCAAGCGTTCCCCCAAGTCTCCCGATAAAAATGATACCTCACTTGTGTGGGTAGGCCTAGCGCCCGCGACAGGAAATGCCCCAAAACGCAACGTGGACACATCACATTTTTTGAAAGAAAACAGAGATGTTTTTTGCAAAGTGCCTACCTGTAGATTTTGGCCTCTAGCTCAGTCGGCACCTAGGGAAACCTACCAAACCTGTGCATTTTTTAAAACTAGAGACCTAGGGGAATCCAAGATGGGGTGACTTGTGGGGCTCTGACCAGGTTCTGTTACCCAGAATCCTTTGCAAACCTCAAAGTTTGGCTGAAAAAACACGTTTTCCTCACATTTTGGTGACAGAAAGTTCTGGAATCAGAGAGGAGCCACAAATTTCCTTCCACCCAGCGTTCCCCCAAGTCTACTGATAAAAATGATACCTCACTTGTGTGGGTAGGCCTAGCGCCCGCGACAGGAAATGCCACAAAACGCAACGAGGACACATCACATTTTTTTAAAGAAAACAGAGGTGGTGTTTTGCAAAGTGCCTACCTGTAGATTTTACCCTCTAGCTCAGTCGGCACCTAGGGAAACCTACCAAACCTGTGCATTTTTGAAAACTAGAGACCTAGGGGAATCCAAGATGGGGTGACTTGTGGGGCTCTGACCAGGTTCTGTTACCCAGAATCCTTTGCAAACCTCAAACTTTGGCTAAAAAAACACATGTTCTTCAAATTTTGGTGACAGAAAGTTCTGGAATCAGAGAGGAGCTACAAATTTCCTTCCACCAAGCGTTCCCCCAAGTCTCCCGATAAAAATGATACCTCACTTGTGTGGGTAGGCCTAGCGCCCGCGACAGGAAATGCCCCAAAACGCAACGTGGACACATCACATTTTTTGAAAGAAAACAGAGATGTTTTTTGCAAAGTGCCTACCTGTAGATTTTGGCCTCTAGCTCAGCCGGCACCTAGGGAAACTTACCAAACCTGTGCATTTTTGAAAACTAGAGACCTAGGGGAATCCAAGATGGGGTGACTTGTGGGGCTCTGACCAGGTTCTGTTACCCAGAATCCTTTGCAAACCTCAAAGTTTGGCTAAAAAAACACATTTTCCTCACATTTCGGTGACAGAAAGTTCTGGAATCTGAGAGGAGCCACAAATTTCCTTCCACCCAGCGTTCCCCCAAGTCTACCGATAAAAATGATACCTCACTTGTGTGGGTAGGCCTAGCGCCCGCGACAGGATGTGTCACAAAACGCAACGTGGACACATCACATTTTTTTAAAGAAAACAGAGGGTTTTTTTGCAAAGTGCCTACCTGTAGATTGTGGCCTCTAGCTCAGCCGGCACCTAGGGAAACCTACCAAACCTGTGCATTTTTGAAAACTAGAGACCTAGGGGAATCCAATATGGGCTGACTTGTGGGGCTCTGACCAGGTTCTGTTACCCAGAATCCTTTGCAAACCTCAAAATTTGGCTAAAAAAACACATTTTACTCACATTTTGGTGACAGAAAGTTCTGGAATCAGAGGGGAGCCACAAATTTCCTTCCACCCAGCGTTCCCCCAAGTCTCCTGATACAAATGATACCGCACTTGTGTGGGTAGGCCTAGCACCCGCGACAGGAAATGCCTCAAAACGGTACGTGGACACATCACATTTTTTTAAAGAAAACAGAGGTGTTTTTTGCAAAGTCCCTACCTGTAGATTTTGGCCTCTAGCTCAGCCGGCACCTAGGGAAACCTACCAAACCTGTGCATTTTTGAAAACTAGAGACCTAGGGGAATCTAAGATGGGGTGACTTGTGGGGCTCTGATCAGGTTCTGTTACCCAGAATCCTTTGCAAACCTACAAATGTGGCCAAAAAAACACGTTTTCCTCACATTTTGGTGACAGAAAGTTCTGGAATCAGAGAGGAGCCACAAATTTCCTTCCACCCAGCGTTCCCAGAAGTCTCCCGATAAAAATGATACCTCACTTGTGTGGGTAGGCCTAGCGCCCGCGACAGGAAATGCCCCAAAACGCAACGTGGACACATCACATTTTTTTAAAGAAAACAGAGGTGTTTTTTGCAAAGTGCCTATCTGTAGATTTTGGCCTCTAGCTCAGCCGGCACCTAGGGAAACCTACCAAACCTGTGCATTTTTGAAAACTAGAGACCTAGGGGAATCCAAGATGGGGTGACTTGTGGGGCTCTGACCAGGTTCTGTTACCCAGAATCCTTTGCAAACCTCAAACTTTGGCTAAAAAAACACATGTTCCTCAAATTTTGGTGACAGAAAGTTCTGGAATCAGAGAGGAGCCACAAATTTCCTTCCACCAAGCGTTCCCCCAAGTCTCCCGATAAAAATTATACCTCACTTGCGTGGGTAGGCCTAGCGCCCGCGACAGGAAATGCCCCAAAACGCAACGTGGACACATCACATTTTTTTAAAGAAAACAGAGGTGTTTTTTGCAAAGTGCCTACCTGTAGATTTTGGCCTCTAGCTCAGCCGGAACCTAGGGAAACCTACCAAACCTGTGCATTTTTTAAAACTAGAGACCTAGGGGAATCCAAGATGGGGTGACGTGTGGGGCTCTGACCAGGTTCTGTTACCCAGAATCCTTTGCAAACCTCAAACTTTGGCTAAAAAAACACATGTTCCTCAAATTTTGGTGACAGAAAGTTCTGGAATCAGAGAGGAGCCACAAATTTCCTTCCACCAAGCGTTCCCCCAAGTCTCCCGATAAAAATGATACCTCACTTGTGTGGGTAGGCCTAGCGCCCGCGACAGGAAATGCCCCAAAACGCAACGTGGACACATCACATTTTTTGAAAGAAAACAGAGATGTTTTTTGCAAAGTCCCTAACTGTAGATTTTGGCCTCTAGCTCAGCCGGCACCTAGGGAAACCTACCAAACCTGTGCATTTTTGAAAACTTGAGACCTAGGGGAATCTAAGATGGGGTGACTTGTGGGGCTCTGACCAGGTTCTGTTACCCAGAATCCTTTACAAACCTAAAAATTTGGCCAAAAAAACACGTTTTCCTCACATTTTGGTGACAGAAAGTTCTGGAATCAGAGAGGAGCCACAAATTTCCTTCCACCCAGCGTTCCCAGAAGTCTCCCGATAAAAATGATACCTCACTTGTGTGGGTAGGCCTAGCGCCCGCGACAGAAAATGCCCCAAAACGCAACGTGGACACATCACATTTTTTGAAAGAAAACAGAGGTGTTTTTTGCAAAGTGCCTATCTGTAGATTTTGGCCTCTAGCTCAGCCGGCACCTAGGGAAACCTACCAAACCTGTGCCTTTTTGAAAACTAGAGACCTAGGGGAATCCAAGATGGGGTGACTTGTGGGGCTCTGACCAGGTTCTGTTACCCAGAATCCTTTGCAAACCTCAAACTTTGGCTAAAAAAACACATGTTCCTCAAATTTTGGTGACAGAAAGTTCTGGAATCAGAGAGGAGCCACAAATTTCCTTCCACCAAGCGTTCCCCCAAGTCTCCCGATAAAAATTATACCTCACTTGTGTGGGTAGGCGTAGCGCCCGCGACAGGAAATGCCCCAAAACGCAACGTGGACACATCACATTTTTTGAAAGAAAACAGAGGTGTTTTTTGCAAAGTGCCTACCTGTAGATTTTGGCCTCTAGCTCAGCCGGCACCTAGGGAAACCTACCAAACCTGTGCATTTTTGAAAACTAGAGACCTAGGGGAATCCAAGATGGGGTGACTTGTGGGGCTCTGACCAGGTTCTGTTACCCAGAATCCTTTGCAAACCTTAAAGTTTGGCTAAAAAAACACATGTTCCTCACATTTTGGTGACAGAAAGTTCTGGAATCAGAGAGGAGCCACAAATTTCCTTCCACCCAGCGTTCCCCCAAGTCTACCGATAAAAATGATACCTCACTTGTGTGGGTAGGCCTAGCGCCCGCGACAGGAAATGCCACAAAACGCAACGTGGACACATCACATTTTCTTAAAGAAAACAGAGGTGGTGTTTTGCAAAGTGCCTACCTGTAGATTTTGGCCTCTAGCTCAGCCGGCACCTAGGGAAACCTACCAAACCTGTGCATTTTTGAAAACTAGAGACCTAGGGGAATCCAAGATGGGGTGACTTGCGGGGCTCTGACCAGGTTCTGTTACCCAGAATCCTTTGCAAACCTCAAAATGTGGCTAAAAAAACACATGTTCCTCACATTTCTGTGGCAGAAAGTTCTGGAATCTGAGAGGAGCCACAAATTTCCTTCCACCCAGCGTTCCCCCAAGTCTCCCGATAAAAATGATACCTCACTTGTGTGGGTAGGCCTAGCGCCCGCGACAGGAAATGACCCAAAACACAACGTGGACACATCACAATTTTTCATAGAAAACAGTGCCTACCTGTGCATTTTGGCCTCTAGCTCAGCCGGCCCTAGGGGGGGGGCTGAAATGGCCTAAAATAAATTTGTCCCCCAACCCCCCCCCCGGAGCGACCCTTGCCTACGGGGTCGCTCCCCCTGCGTGACATTGGCGCCAAAAAAACAATCTGCGGTGCCTAGTGGTTTCTGCCCCCTTGGGGGCAGATTGACCTAAAATCGGCCAATCTTCCCCCAAGGGGGGCAGAAATTGTCTACATACAATTTGCCCCCCAGGGGAGCGACCCTTGCCTAATGGGTCGCTCCCCATCTCTGAAAAAACAAACAAACAAAAAAAAAACACACAAAAAATTTTGCCCTGGCGCCTAGAGGTTTCTGCCCCCCCTGGGGGCAGATCGGCCTAATAACAATAGGCCGATCTGCCCCCAGGGGGGGCAGAAATGGCCTAAAATAAATTTGCCCCCCCAACCCCCCCCGGAGCGAACCTTGCCTACGGGGTCGCTCCCCCTGCGTGACATTGGCGCCAAAAAAAATATCCCTGGTGCCTAGTGGTTTCTGCCCCCCTTGGGGGCAGATTGACCTATAATCGGCCGATCTGCCGCCAAAGCGGGCAGAAATGGCCTAAATACAATTTGCCCCTCCAGGGGAGCGACCCATTCCTAAGGGGACGCTCCCCATCTGTAAAACAACAACAAAAAATCCCTGGTGCCTAGTGGTTTCTGCCCCCCTTGGGGGCAGATCGGCCTAATTACAATAGGCTGATCTGCCCCATGGCCTAAAATAAATTTGCCCCCCAGGGGAACGACCCTTGCCTAAGGGGTCGCTCCCCTTACGTGAAAAAAAAACAAAAAAACTCCCTAGTGTCTAGTGGTTTCTACCCCCCTTGGGGGCAGATTGGCCTCATAAAAATAGGCCAATCTGCCCCCAATGGGGGCAGAAATGGCCTAAATATAATTTCCCCCCTATGGGAGCGACCCTTGCCTAAGCACACAGAGCGCTCCCTCTGGGCTGTGTGCCGAGGACGTAGTGGTTACGTCCTCGGCACAGCAGCACTGTGCCGAAGGACGTAACCACTACGTCCTCGGCACAGAAGGGGTTAAACAACCCGGGGAGGTGGTGGTCCCTGAGGCAGCAGGAGGGGGCAGGCAGACCCGCGCATATTCATGGTAAGCCCCTGGGAGGTGGCAGTCCCCGGTGCAGTGGAAAGGGGTTAGAAGTCCCCACTGCAGTTCTAACGAAATTCCTCTAGGCTTGGCTCACCTGGGGCTTCATAATAATGAAGCATGGGAGCCTGCGCTTCATTTTTTTAATTTTACAGCAGATTCGCAGATCTGCCATGGAACGATCCATAAAATTTAGAAAAAAAAAGCTTATTTAGCCCGGGGGGGGGGGGGGTCCCTTTAGAACCCCATCACCAGAGCTAAGGGGTCAGGGTGTTCGTACCATGGCCCCTTTTGTATTTTTTAATATTTTTTTCTGAGACTCAGCTTCAGCCAAGTCCTAAGATGGCTGATAACACTTCTGTTGTTGAACTGTTATCAGCCAATCAGATCTCTGCAGGAGATACGGAGGGGTCACTAATTGTTCGAGTCCAATAAATACAAATTGGGATTTTCATACATTTCTCTAAAACTACTGAATGGATTCACACCAAATAACACAAAGGGCTCTTTCTTGACCAAGAGCTACATTTCTGCCAAATTTGGGGGAATTCTGTGGTTTTTGCGATATCACTGTTCAATTTTTCCTATGGGTATTAAAATTGGAAAAGCTCTGAATTTCACCACCCCTTTATCTTGGCCCCCGCTTGACGGATCACCCCGAAATTTTCCAGACAGCAGCTTATGTGACCATCCAATTTTTGGGGAAAATTTCGTGAAAATATGGGCAAGCAAAAAAACTGCTTTTTCTATGGAAACTAGGTCCTAACTATAACTACCTAATGGCGACTGCCACCAGGTATATACATATCTATATATATCTATATATATATTGATATATAGATATATATATATATCTATATAAATGTCCACAAACACTCTTCACAATTTTTAGAAGTTTACAAACTATGCAACGTTTAGCACTGTGTTGTTTATTTGATATCCATAATAGCTAGCACCATGAAAACACCCAATGCAGTTTGGTGTCCTACACCTCGTTCACAGGTAACCCATTTACATGATTGCTTGGAAATTTCAAACCTACATCCAGTAACTGAAATAAACAAAGGACCACCACCAAAAGCTTAAATTAATCTAAACACGCGAGCCATCTTAAGGCATACCCTCTATCCACACATGTGTGCTTTTAATACGTTTTTGAGTTATTGTACTTTTAATTTCATGCAGTTTCGTCAATTATTCCCCACAGTTTTCCCATTTCATTGTTGCTTTTTCACTATTATTTAACATGATTTTATATTTTCCAAAATTCTCAACTCCATATCGCCCCAGTGGGCACATGCAATATTGCTTTCACCTACTGTTGTGCCACTTCATTATAATATGCATCTAAAAATAAAAATAGATATATTCATATTCAGCCCAAGTGGGCTTTCAATACCATACTGCTGTATCCCAAAGTTAATGTCCTCTATTCATTGCAATGAAATCCACATTTCAAATTAACCAAACAGCAGCCTGTGTATTCCACCATTAAATCTGCATAAACATATATAAGGGTAACACAACAGCCACAAAGGGGAATTATAAATTATAAAACAGGAATTATATAATAGGCACATCATAAAACACATACAGGAAAAAAGAGAAGCAATATGTTAATAATTATTGCAAACTGAAGAAGGAAACCACGAGTCTACTAACAACACAAGACATTGATCATATCCCCAAAGTTTTAAGAAAAACTAATAAAGCCCTGTTCTACTTTCCTTCTTATCTCGTAATCAGAGCTTACAGAACATATCAAGAATGCACTTCTGAGTTCAAAGAAGACTTTTATTGTTGTTAATTCTTCTAAAACCACAAGTTCGTGAGAGACGAATTAATAGATTTCAAGCACACGTTCAATGAAAACAAAATATATTTGCAATGTACACAGCAGGTTATATATATAAGATATTGAATGCAAAGCAAAACAAATACTTCACCATGTGAGAAACTATTTACAGCTTCATCTTTCTAGGGTCTGCAAGTTGATGACTCCAGTCAACTGCGAGAAAGAGATAATCTACCCACACGGGAGACTGGCAACTGGCGCCAAGTTCCAGTCCGAAGTCAGGCAGATTCGAATCTAATTCTCTGAAGCCCGTGTCATCCGTTACAAAGGTGTGCCCCCTCCTCTCAGACTCGGGAAAACTACGCAAGCCTTTGGAGATTGGCCAGATCTCCTAGACTGCTCCTCCTCCCAATCCTGAGCTGAAAGGAAAAACACCAGATGTACCCTCTCTTATCAGGTCTAGTCTAGTATGAGAAGAAAAACAGTTTGGTTCATCTTGTGGCAAAACACAGCTTGGAAAAATACAGCTTGGATTCTCAACTGCAATGTCTAACTCCACGTTAAAGGCAATAGGCAGCTAAGCTAAATATCAAATGTAATGTCTAATGTCATGTCAAAGCCAATAGGCAGCTGAGCTGAATACAAAATGTAAGGTCTAATATCATGTCAAAGCCAATAGGCAGAATACAGAATGTAATGGCTAATGCAATGTCAAAGCCAATAGGCGGCTAAACTGAATACAGAAAGTAATGGCTAATGCCATGTCAAAGCCAATAGGCGGCTAGGCTGAACAAAACATACAATGTGCTACTGGTGAACATTGAGCAACTAATATGCGCAGTGGTGAAACACAAAGTCATTGGTCAAACTTAATCAATAGCATCACAAGCCCCAAAGAGGCTTGCCCAGACTCAGAGAAGGCAATTTCACATATTCTTAACAACTCATCACCCCCACACTGCTCTTACAATTCTACACAAAAATATCTACACTAAAACGGGTGGAGCCTCCTAGATAACTTTTAAAATGACAGAATCTGTAAGTTCACCAAATTTTCATTTATAAAAGATAACCAATTTTTCATCTCCAAGATGTACCTCTAACTCCTCATCCCTAGTAAATCCATTCGTTTTTTTTCTATTTAAGAATATTATATACTGGGCCTCTCGTCTCCTCAATATTAATTCCTTATTACATCCTCGCTTCAAGGGAGGTGTCCTGAAAATTATGAAAAAACTAAATTTAGACACATCTTTTTTGTGATTCTCATCAAAATGTCTTGCAATGGGGTAATGTGTGCCTACCCTAGTTATTGCTCTCACATGTTCCAATATGTGTTTTTCTAGTGACATGTTTGGTACTACCTACATACCACAATTTGCAGGGGCACTCCAGAAAGTATACTATAAAGTCACTGGAACAAGTAAGATGAGTTGTAATGTCCATCGTTTTACCGGTGAGAGGTGATAGATATTCTGTCCTCACACTGTATTGTCTACAGGCTTTACAAGATCCACAAGGGGAAACGCCTGTTTAAACTCAGTCCTCTTGGCATACCTATCAATAGGTATGCCAGGGTTTGTTGTACTATGTTAAGTTCAGAAAGAAAAACAGCATTGTTGGTACATTGCCTAGGTACTGAAGTTCAAGGAGTATTTGATCACTTACCAGATGTTACAGATGAGACGAGAATGGAGTGGAATTGAATGAGTAAGAAAATTAGACAAACACCATTTACCTAAAGTTAGTACCATTTTAGAAAGATATATATTGTTAGATGAAAACAGTAAGAATAGAAATCATTAGAATACTATGTGACTGATTTGAGGAAGCTAGCTTCATCTTGTAAATTTGAAGATTTGGTAGGTAGAAGAGAGGACTAGAAATCAGTTTATGCCTGGATGCAACACAGAGAAAGTGTGTTGGAAAGTGGGTTATTGGTAAGGATAGGTAGGTACCTACACTTAGCAATAGGCCACTAACCCCCACTAGGTTCAGTTAGGTCTCAATAAATCAACCCTGGCTCAAACCTTGGTAGCTTGGCAATGAGCACCAAGGCTTAACTTAGAGTACAGAGGGCCTGATTACGACCTTGGCGGAAAGGATACCCCGTTGCAAACATGGCAGATATCCCGCCCACTATTTTACAAGTTCCATAGGATATAGTGGAACTTGTAATAAGGCGGACTGGATATCTGTCACATTTGTGATGGAGTATCCCATCAGCCAAGGTCGTAATCAGGCCCAAAGTGTGTAAAGCATTTAAGTATCACAAAACAGTAATTAAATATAACACAGGAAACAGTTTAAAATCCTAAACCAATTAATAGAAAATAGGATATATTTTCATGTTTAATTTGACACCCAAACAACTAAACTTGGATAAGGGGAACTGGAGACATACATTTTTTTTTTTATTATGTTTTCTAGCACATAGAAATGAAAAGCGCCAATCTGGTCCTCTGGTCGCACCTCGACCAGGGCAAATTCAAAGTTTGAGGTCGACTGTGATGGAGCCCTGCTCGGCTACAGCAAGGCAGAGGCCTCAGTCAAAAGTTGACTTTCGGACTTAGGGCCTGATTCTAACTTTGGAGGACGGTGTTAAACCGTCCCAAAAGTGGCGGATATACCACCTACCGTATTACGAGTTCCATAAGATATAATGGACTCGTAATACGGTAGGTGGTATATCCGCCACTTTTGGGACGGTTTAACACCGTCCTCCAAAGTTAGAATCAGGCCCTTAGTCTTTTTCTTGAAGATTTTCTTCAGCGGGATGAAGTCGAAAGTCCGATCTGACCTCCCTAGAGCCCTCTTTGGATACGCTGTGCGGGAAGTCCAGATCAACTTTCCATGTTCGGACTTAGTCACTTTTTTGGAGCTTTTTCCTTTCGACAGGGGTCAACCCTCCTCAGCAAGCAGATTTCGATGCAGGGTTGTCGGATGACTTTTCTCAGAGCTCCTGGTGAAGTCCTAGAAGTCTGGGGATGTGGAGCTTTTTAGTGGGATGAACCTGCAAGTCAAGCTGGGTCACATTGAGGCAAGCCGGCTAGACTCACCGTGACTGGTCGGTCCCTTTCTGGAGCTTTTTCCAAAAAGTTCTCCAATGTTTTCCAGACTTCTGGGTCTTCTTGCTCTGAGTTTCTCCTTGAGGTTATGAACTCCAACTCCCAGAATGCACCTGGCTCAAACTCCAAAATGGCCACTGTACAGGGGTCACCTGGTCCATTTCTTCAGGATCTGAGGCAGGGGACTCCGGTTAGCTCTTTTTCACCTGTAGCAAACAGGGAGTCCCTTCTGGAACTAGTAGAAACCAGGCAAAGTCTTTTTTGTGGTGAAACCAAAGTCTGCAGCTGGTGCAGTCCTTTAGAGTGCAGTGTCCAGGTGCAGGTCAGGGGTCCAGCAGGGCAGCCTTTCTTCTTCTGATGTTCTTCCTTGTAGGGATCTGAGGTGTGGGTGCAGCTCTGCTTTATTTATCCTTGCTCATGGGTGGAAGGTAAGGGGTCCTGGTTGTCCAATCACAGACAGGCTCCTTTCCCCTTTGATGACCACTTCCTGGGAAGTGTGGCAAAAATCAATCCCAGGGAGCAACTTTCTTAAAAAATCCAACATGGCTGAAAGTGATTTTTAGAGGTTAGATATGGCTGAGCCCACCCACTCAGGTTAAAAATACTAAACACACCCCTCTACTGCCCCCTCCTAATCTAATCAAGTGAGGGTGATGGTGAGCTGCTCCAACTGTCCTTCCTTGCCTTTGAAGAACTGTTTGTTTGCTCTTCCCCCCATCCTATTGCCCCATCTTCTGAAGCAGATCTCCTATCCCAGACACATCATTTGTGTTCAGCCCAGTCCACTTCACGCCTCATCAAGGCAGCCTGACCAGGCTACCAGAGGCTGGCCAATAAGAGAAGGGCACTACAGGGCTGAAGTTGGCAACTTTCATTAGAGTTTTAAAACTCTTTACCTGACCTAGTTATATTAAATCCAACTGTTGGAAATGGCCTTTCTACAGGGTCACTGCTGTTTGCCTTCCTCCTTCTCTTTCTCTGAACTCATTTTTGCTGGCTTTAGGACTCTGCTAATCGGTGCTAAAGTGCATATACTCTCTCCTGAAACATGGTGATATTGGCTCATGACCAATTGGCTTATCTAATTTACTTGTAAGTCCCTAGTCAAGTGCACTACATGTGCCCAGGGCCTGTAAATGTAATGCTAATAGTGGGCTGAAGCACTGGTTGTGCCACCCACATAAGTAGCCCCCTAACCATGTCTCAGGCCTTCCTCTGTAGTGCCTGTGTGTGCAGTTTTACTGCCACTTCGACTTGGCATTTAAAAGTACTTGCAAAGCCTTAAACTCCCATTTTTCCACATATAAGTCACCCCTAAGGTAGGCCCTAGGTAGCCCATAGGGCAGGGTGCTATGTAGGTAAAAGGCTGGACTTGAATATGTGTGTTCTATATGTCCTGGTAGTGTAAAACACCTAAATTAGTTTTTACACTGCTGTGAGGCCTGCTCCTTTCACAGGATAGCATTAAGGCTACTCTCATATACTGTTTGAGTGGTAGATCCTGATCTGAAAGGAGTAGCCAGGTCATATTTATTATGGTCAGAATGGTGATACAAAATCCTGCTTAATGGTGAAGTTGGATTTATAGTACTATTTTAGAAATGCTACTTTTAGATAAGTGAGCATTTCTCTACCATTAAATCCTTCTTTGCCTTCCAATCCACGTCTGGCTAGGTTCAGTTGACAGCTCCCTTGTGCATTCACTTAGACAAACACTAAACACAGGATGCTCAGCCTCACTTGCATACATCTGCAGATTGAATGGATATTCGTGGGCTGGGAGGGTGGAGGGCTTGACACTTACATGTCAAAGGACAGTAGCCTGCCTTACACAAAGGACTGCCACACCCCCTACTGGGACCTTGGCAGACAGGATGGAACTGAAAGGGGTCCTTGTGCACTTCTAAGCCACTCTTTGAAGTCTCCCCCACTTCAAAGGCACATTTGGGTATTTAGATATACTTCTTGATAAGACACTCTTGTCACAGACACTTCCTGGAGAAGAGAACCTGAACCAGAACCTGCAACCTGCCAATAAGAACTGCCTGGCTGCCCAAAGGACTCACCTGACTGCTTCCTGTGAAGGACTGCTGCCTTGCTGTTGTCCTGCTGCCTTGCTGCTCTCTGGCTGTGCTGAGAAGTGCTCTCCAAGGGCTTGGATAGAGCTTGCCTCCTGTTCCCTGAAGTCTCAGGACCAAAAAGACTTCATTCCTGAAAGAAGAACTCCCGGTGCGGCGAAAATTGACACACCGCCTGCCAGAAACGGCACAGAGCCTGCATTGCGGTGAAAAATTCACTGCACTCTGAACCAGAACGACGCAGCCCGACTTCGCAACGAGAAGATCGACACAGCACCAGCGTAGCGACCGGAAATTTGACGCACGGCCCACTGGATCGATGCACAGCCGAGCTGGAATGACGCAGCCCTACTTCCAGAAAGGAATCGATGAAGCGCCTGCTGTGCGGTAGAAATTTCCACGCAACGCCCACCGGATCAACCCAGCCCCTGTGACTTCGTCCTGTCAGCATCGGAATTCAATGCATCTTCCCCAGGTCATCCGAAACCCCGCAACCCGAAGAGGATCCAAAATTGAGCACCGGAAATCGGCGCACAGCCTTCCCTGCATGAAAAATAAATGACGCATCGCTGTGTGCGGCCCGAGAAATCGACGCACACCTCCCTGTTTTCTACGCACCTCCTCCTCTGTAGTTCTTTGCTGAGATTTTGAACGGAAGCCAGGTACTTTGTGCTTGCAAGAGACATTTATTGCTTTTAAGAAACTAAAGACAGTTTACATCATTTTTACAGTGATATCTCAACAAATACGTATTGCATCTTAATCGTTTTGACCTGCATTTTACCAGATAAATATTATATATTTTTCTAAACACTGTGTGGTGTATTTTTGTGGTGTTCTACTGTGTTATTGCATGATTTATTGCACATACACTTTACACATTGCCTTCTAAATTAAGCCTGACTGCTCAGTGCAAAGCTACCAGAGGGTGGGCACAGGATAATTTGGATTGTGTGTGACTTACTCTGACTAGAGTGAGGGTCCTTGCTTGGATAGAGGGTAACCTGACTGCCAACCAAAGACCCCATTTCTAACACCACAATTGTAAGTTTAGGGATTTATTATAACAATCAGTTTGTACCAAACACAAGGTATCAGACACTTAAGGGGACTTTGTTAATTAAGATAAAGTCTCCCCATTTTAGCGTATGGAGTCCATTCACTGCAGTGAGAGAAAACTAATTTGGCTGTTTTACCTCGCCAGCGCTTATAAATCAATTTGTATAAGGTCCCTGCGTATAGTTACATGGCACCCAACCCTAGGGGCACATAGAGCACACATTAGGGAATGTAGAAAATAAGGTAGTTTAAGACTTTGGAAGTACTTTTAATTCCAAAGTCAAATTTGCATATAACTTTAGTTTAAAAGCAGCCAGCAAGGCAGGCATGCCTTTACAATGACATTGGGCAACTCAGCAGTACACCTAGTGGTGCACTACCTATGCTGGGGTCCCTAAACCTACATGCCCTCCATATACTAGGGACTTATGGGTAGGTTGATACTGCCAATTTTAATTAGCTTAATTTGCATATCCACTTTACACAGAGCACTGACCCTGGGACTGGTATCCAGTACCCAGGCTGCAGCCAAGAGTCAGCAAACACCAGTATCTGTTAAAAAAAATTGGGGGTGACGGGGCAAAGAGGAGGACTTTCCTACAAAGTGCATGAGGAGTTGTGGTAAAAAGATGATCCCACTCTTGATGAAGTATTAGTAGTAGCGAAGAAAATTGAGCATTCCATAAAATGTGCTGAAGTTGTAAAGTGGGGTGAGAAAAAGATACTGGTATATCAGTAAAAACAAACACTGTGAAAAAACCAAAACAATCACAGACAGTTCAGAGAAGGTAGGTAAAAAAATAATTTAGGTATGGGAAGGCAGGACATTTTGCTAATGAAAAAACATGCCATGCTTTAAAAGCAACAAGCAATGTTTCTAAGAAAAAGGGACATTTTGCTGTTGTTTGCAGAATGAAAAAGTTTAAATGGAAAGCACAGAAATTGAAGATCGCAAAACGGAAGATGATTATGATTCAGATTTTGAATGTGGGCGGATTATCTTTGCAGAAGTGAACGTAACAGCCAGTTCACAATGTACATGTTAAGGGTGAAAAGACTATTGTTTGATTCAGGGGCAAAGATTGCAATTGTTTCAAATAAAATAAGAGAAACTCAAAGGAAAAGTGATCTGTTGAAACCTGACATAAAACCATATACTTATGGGGAAAACTAATTACTACAGGGATATTTTGTAGGATTGGGAGAATATAGGCAACATATGGTTAATGCAAAGAGGGCAGTATTTTGAGTTGGATACAAGAGAGATATAGGGGACTTATTCTTGGTTCTAATAATGATACTCCAATTGTGCTGAAAGAAAACTTTATGTTCCAGAGTGTTGACATGCATGCAACTTCTGAGTGTGAATTTTTAAGTGATACAAAATGAGAATTTCCTAAAGTGTTTCACAAAACATTAGGTTGCATGATGAAATTTACACTCAGAATATGTTTGATTGACAATGCCAGCCCAGTGTGTGGGAAGTGTCCAAGTGGTTGTTAAAAAAGAACTAGAAAGAATCAAGGATGAAGGAGTTATTGAGGAAGTTCAAGGAACATAATGGTTAGTACCAGTAGTGACAGCCAGGAAAGGAAACAGGAGTCTGCGTCTATCTGCTGATCTTAGAGAGGTCAATAATGTGTGGCTGTAGATAAGTACCCTTTACCAAACATTACAGACATGCTCACATTGCTTGATGGTGCAAAATAGTTTCATTATGGATCTTGCATCAGCCTATCACCAGATTCCACTAAAAGAAGAGTCTTGTGACCTTATATCATTCATCGCCCAATTTGGAACTAGCAGATATGTAAGTTTACCATTTGGGTTGGTATCTGCTGCATCTGTGTTTCGAGATCTCAGGAAAAAGTATTCAAAGCTGTAAAGGGAGTAAGGATGCATCAAGATGATATTTTAGTATTTGGGAAAAATGCAACAGAATATGATCAGAGAGTAAGCCAGGTTTTATGAAAACTTGAAACGTCAAATCTCACAGTGAAATTGAAAACTTGCAAATTCTGGAAGACATGGATAAACTACTTAGAACACACCATCACTGGTGACGGCATAACTCCCAAAGAAGCCTACATTAATTCTAAACACAATTTGAAATCACCATCCAACAAAGAAGAGTTGATGCGTTTCCTAGGTATGACAGAGTACTATAGTAAATTTGTCAAGAGTTTTGCAGAAATGTGCTCAGCTCTGAGAAATTTACTCAAAAAAGAATATAATTGGGAATCTGTGTGTGAAGCAGAGTTCAAGGAAGTGAAAGAAAAACTGAATTTAGCACAGAAATGTAAGAACTTTGACCCAAACAAAAAGTATCTGGTCATGACAGATGCCGGTCTGAAAGGTCTTGGAGCAGTATTGCAAGAGGGTGAACAGGGTTCAGAACAAACCTTTCTATTTCTCTCAATAAGTCTTAAAGTTTGCGAAAAGCGTTACTCAGTTATAAAGAGAGAGATAGACACTTGCAGTATTCTGGGCAGTCCACAAATTGAAAACATTCTTAGGGGGCAGCAAGTTTTAAGTCAGAACCGACCATAAACCATTGTGTGAATTTTGTTAAAAAAAAACAAATGTATAAATGCAGTCTCAAGCGGAATTACTAGATGGGTGGTGGCTGTTCAGGAATATGAATTTGAAATAAACAGTAGTTGACACTTTATCCATGTTGGTGTCGGTTGATGTGGAAATTCAACGTGAGAATGATGAATTTGATGACAAAGAGTTTGACCAAGAAATGATCTGTGAAATTTGTGAAGCCATTGTGTCAGAAGAGATATGGTAGTCAGAATTGGAAGCTGACAAAACTTTTTCAAGAAGTTCTACACTTACTGAAAGTTGGATGGGGTGGTAGCAATAAAAAAAGTGAGGAAATTAAAACGTTTTGGGGAGTTAAAGATGCGTTATCAGAAAATCAAGACTTTCTATTCAGGGGAACCAGACTTGTTTATCCCCTTGCTATGAGAGAAGAACTTATTTAATTACCCGTTATGGTCATCATGGGTTGTCTACAACAAAGGCGAAATTGACAATGACTTACTGGGGGCCTGACATTAAATTACAGGTCGAAAGAATGGTTTGAGAACGTGTGCTGTGTGCTATAAGTGAGAAATCCATAAAGCCCAGGGTTCAGCTTATGGTCATTACAGAACGTCCTACTAAGCCATGGGAGGAGATTGCTTTGGACATACTTGGTCCAGTACTGAGTGACGGATGTGAAACATATATCATAGTTGTGATAGCTAGGTACTCATGATGGGCTGAAGTTTATTTCACACAAGGGGTTGAAACTAAACACAGTGAAATTTCTCAAAGAAACATTTGAAAGGGAGGGATTACCTCGAATATCACTAACAGATAATCAGGTACAGTTGGTTTCTAGAGAGGTGGAGACATGTTTGGGGCAGTGTGGTATAAAGCATGAAGATTGTGCACTCTACCATCCAAAAACGAATAGAATGGTGGAACATTTCAACTGAGTACCTAAGGAAACCATCCACCATGGCTAAAAATAATGGGTTATCTTAGAAAAGGAAGTCCTCAAGAGAGTGGAAGCATACAGAATCACACCACACTCTACTACAGGTACAACATGTTCTGAACCATTTTGGAATCTCCATCCATGTACATTAATAACCCCTGGGTGGATCAATGATTTGAAAGGAAAATCACTTAATATAGATGAGGGTGATGAATGGAAAATGAGGAAAGAGAAAAAAGAACAAGAACAAAACAACACCTATGATAGAAAGAAATCAATTAAGTAAACAAGAGTGGCTGTTAGTGATTTGGTTATGAAAAGAAAAGCAATTGATAAGAAAGGGGGTGTCAGATTTTCAGGACCGATGAAAGTCATAAAAATCCTCAACAATACAGTAAAGACTGAGGCTCATTATATATGGGATTTGAATAGAGATGTACTGTATAAAGGGAAAACATTTCAGGAAAGGGTGTTAGGTAGTGGAAAATTTAAGAACAAGATGAAACCAACAGAAAGATCTTGTAGAGATATTAAAATTTCAAAGTATTGAGAAGATTACATTAAATGAACATTTTTCAGAGTTTCTTTAGGTATATATGTTATTTTGAACAGTTAAACCAATTTGTTATCACATTATACATCCACTTTAATTTTTTAAATGCTCTCTTATTTTATGAATGTGTTCATATCTGTAATTAGCGTATGTATCATATTTTTGTTTATTGAAAAAGGGAGGTGTGTGAAATGTACATACAGTGATGGGTGGAGCTGTGTGTGACAGCCAAGCTGTCACCTCATGCTGATTGATTTTTGGTAGGCTATGATGTAACAAAATGTGGGAAGCTGGTTGGCAGGTGGGATTGACAGGACTTGTAGTTAGCTGTATGAAACCTAGTTGTGTAGATAAATATTTCTACATCTACACTTTGGGGGTTATTACAACTTTGGAGGAGGTGTTAATCCGTCCCAAAAGTGACGGATATACCACCAGCCGTATTACGAGTCCATTATATCCTATGGAACTCGTAATACGGCTGGTGGTATATCCGTCACTTTACCGTCACTTTTGGGACGGATTACCACCTCCTCCAAAGTTGTAATAACCCCCTTTGTGTCTTGCAATCTGTTACCTGGCACTTGTCACAAAAACCCTTCAATAAGAACACAGCAAGTGGGATTAACAATAAAGCCAGCAAATGATAAGCCAGTTGCTGACTCATCACCCACTATAAGTATGGGTACTGCGCACAATAGTTCTTCAACAGCAGACAGCGCAACGTTCTGTTGTTGAGCCTGTGAAAATACAAATGTTATTAAAAAGTTCAAAGAAGTTGTAATTGAAATGGAAGAAGATTTATATTTAGGTAATATTTTAAGATTCAAGTAGATTTGAAGCATAAAATAGAACATATTATGGGAATCCGGATAAATTTGCTAACTTTCAGACTCAATGCTGGTTGTATTTTTTACTGGCACCAACAGTTGGTGTTCTAAATGAATATTTTAATTTAAACCGTTTTGACGTTTATACAAACAATTAAAAACTCATCAAAGCTTTGAAAAAACTGTAATTTAAATTACATTTGCAACTTTACTGTTCCATAAAAAGTAGGACACACTTTTTTATTAGCTCAGGAAAAACAAAAAGCTTTTTCAAACCATTAATTTCTACTATAAATAATTTTAACATATCTAAGCCATGGGAAGAAAATATGAATCCAACCAATCGTCCAGTCTCCATAAAAAACACATTTCCCTTTTGAAACAACAAAGCGGGTTATTTATTATGTTATGGGAGATCAAAATCGTGACGAATCTGTACTTAGCCGCGGAATAACTTGGTACTGGCAGGGAACGGCATTGAGGCCAAGTGGGTCTAGGTTCTAGAGCACTAGAACCAGGGTACTCCCTGGTTGGATCTGTGGAATTCCCCTTATGCTTGCGCGTAGGTGCTCATTCGTATTTGCAGGTTAATACTATGGAGTAGAGTAAACAAACCCCCTGCAGCATTATTTCCTTTCCTGGTATTAACCCCTAACATACCGCTGCACAGGGAATTACAGCCTTAGACACTGCACAAAAAAGTTTACCACTGGAGTTTTGCAGTCTTATTCGCAGGTTCTTCAAATCATGCTCAAATAGTGTTTGCACCCAATTTGCCATTCTGAGTTGGACAGTAATTTCGCCTTGAACCACTTTTTGTCACATAAATTATACCAGCTTTTTGCCTGTAGAAATGTGCTCGGGGAAAAGGAACTCCAAATTATTATCTACATTACAAGGTGCTGAACAAAACTGCAATGGTATCCAGCATTACAAAAACCACAGAGTGTCGCGCCGCTGCACGCGGCACGAGCCGAACATTCGGCTCGGGCCGCAACACGCGTTTCCAAGACGCGGCGCGCCCCCAGTCTGCTGTGTGCTTTCCGAGGCCCCAAATTGGGCATGGGGCCTCGCTCTTTTTCTGTGCACTGCGTTTTCAGGCATTTCTGACCCCCACTCACCTGTTCTTTTCTTCTTTTTCTTCTTTTCTTCTTTTCTTCTTTTCTGGGACATCTGGTTGTACCTTCCTTTATGTTTTTTCCCCCTTCCCGTGTTACCTTTCTCTTCCCAGCATTCCTTGTTCCCTATTCTCTATGGTTCCTAGTCCATTCTGTTCTATGTACTTTTCCCTATCTAAGATGGTGTTCTCTTACTTCCTGTTGGTCATTTCCTGTTTGTTGGTATTTAAGGGATGTGATTCTTTCTCTCCTTGCGCTGCAACACTTTCTGTTTGGATGGTGTCTTAGCTCCTGATTCATCGTATTCTTGTGCTGGTTCTCGATAGTTCGGAATACTTTTTCCTGTATTTGCTCTTGTTAATATCTCTTCCTTTTTGTTCCTGTTTTAGGAACATATCCTTGTGGAGGTTTTTTTTCCCCTTTTCTGGTTTTTTTTTCCCTCTGGCGCCACTTCTGAGAGACACGGACTGCTCTTGGCGTACCCTTTGTCTGCAGCACCGTGGCTACCAGAAAGAGTCTCCCATTCTTGGGCCAAGGCCGAGCCTTCAAGAACAGGATCCACGACACTCGCTTTGCGGCCTACAAGGTAAAGCAGCACGTAAGTTGTGACACAGAGTATGTAATGCTGCTCTGCGCAAACACCAAGGCATTACACATTTTGGATTGGAAAACAAACGTGGGATTCTCTGTTTCCAGGCTAATATGCTGAAGATGTTTTCCCTCATCTCAGGCCTTTGTAAACTTGTACATTTGTCCATGTTCTTCATGGTGAGCTCTCATGCAGGAGAAAAATCTGTGCAGTGGGCCACCCACTGGACTTGTAAGAATTATTCAGTCAGTATCAGTTTTTCCTGTAGGCACTATTACCTCCCAAAGTTCTACTGTGGAGCAGACTGATTGTCGTAGTATCTCCTCTTTATTCATTAAGGGTTTTTTGCTACATAGAGTTGGTGTTTTTGCAAAAAATAGATAAATCCTTAGGTCAAAATTGAGAGCTTCCATTGGCATGAGTTGCCAATGCCAGAATTACAAGGTTTCCGTTATATGTCCGTAGTTCTAGATGGTTGAATTAGCAGAAATTTCCATATGAAAACTTCAGAATGTCTTGGAATTGCTCATTTCTCAATGAAAAATCTGGGTCCCACTTCGAATTTCCAGAGGATCAGCAACCCTGGAATTAAAAGCACTCCCTGTACTTGAAACTGCAAGGGATGGTATTGCCAGTGATAATTAAGAGGCCTATTTGTCAAATATTCACTCTACGCATTGCAAACTGCTGTGCTGTGCTGTGCTGTGCTGTGTTGCTCTGCCCTGCATGAAAGGGCAGTAATGCGCCATATTTAACATTATATGGCACATTCATGCTCTACGCCTGTGCTGAGCACAAATTGCTGACTAGCGCCAACGGAGGCACCCTAGCACCAGTGTGCAAAGGTGCCTGTGTTGCTGGCAGTATAGTTTTAGTGCAGGAGGGGACACTCTCCTGCAAACAATTCTCTGAGGCTTTTTCCTCTTTCTATGTGGTTTGTAGAATGGAGCACTTGCAGAAAAGGTAAAAAAAGAAGAAACAAGCATATTTCTCCTCGTTACATCTTCCCTAGGGAGGGGTAGAATTTTGACACAATCCCACGCCGACCACTAATGGTAAATGAGGCAATGCACCAAAATTCATGAGTGGATGCATGGAAACACTGCTTTGGGGTAGAGTAACAGAAGTTAGCAACTTGTGCTGCCTTGTGTTACTCCACATTTACCAAGCCACACAGGGCCACGCAAGGTGGCCTTGCGTGGCTTTGTAAATGTCATTATAGTTTTTGTGCGGCTGTTACGTCCCTTTGAGTGGCACAAGGGTGATGCAAAACATGATTAATATGCCCTCTATTGTTTATATGCATTGTTGAAAGACACCTCCTAATAGCAGGAATGTGAATGGAGACAAATTTTTGGGTAGGTCCTAGTACCTGACAGTCAAGTCTGAAACATCTAAAGTTCCTCAAATAAGTAAGTGTGCCCCCTGAATATCGAAGATTGAATATCGAAGTATAGGGATATTGAGAACAAAATATCCAAATCAAAATATTGAAAGGTAGATAAAGGTCAATCTATAGTTATCCATATATATATATATATATATATATATATATATATATATATATATAAAGACACCATTGCGAAGCACCGTTTCCTGATGAAATCCCAGCATTTCATTCATATTAAAGGCTGCGACCCACAATCCTGACGCGTTTTAGCTTCCTGCCTTGTTCACAGGTGCGAGGTTTGCATTATAACATGCATATGCTTTTAAGCTTTTGCTGGCACATAATCCTTAACTCAATCCTACAGTATCCAGAATGCATCAAAAATGCGTTCTTTTTCATTCTGTACTGCTCAATAGCTTTTTTCATCACAGTTTTAATGTGCAATTTCACATCAGTTCCAGTGCAAGCAGTTCATAATTTTAGTTTTAAAGTGACCATGTGCAATGCAAGTAATCATTACATGCAGCTCAAATAGACTTAGCAGTCCTTCACTTCACTGGGTTGCTGCCACATTAAAATCATGCTATTGAATGCAAGGCATCAGGAAAAGCAAGAAGGAAGATAAGTATCTCTCCTCTCTCGCCTTCTCTTTCTCACCTCCATATTTTATATCTGGATAATCCATTCCCCAATACTAGAGGCAAGCGGGTCATGTCCCCTCTATATCAATGTCCACACACTTTCTCCATCATCAGGGGCCTCCAACCCTGCAGGACAACTTTACAACCAGGGACAGAGTATCCTGTTTCTAAACATAAAAAGACACCATGGGAAAGCACCATTTCCTGATGAAATCCTAGCATTTCATTTGTATTAAAGGGTGCAACCCACAATTCTGATGACATATATATATATATATATATTACATATAATATTTTATATATATATATATATATATATATATACACATATATATATATATATATATATATATATATATATATATATATATATATATATGTATAGATCTGCTTTTTCATAAGTTTTTTGGTTTGCTAATTACTTTGACCTTGTTTGACTAATCTTCATGAAACTTTCTAAAAGAAATGTTCCTTCCAGGAAGGTTTTGGGCTGATTGTTCAAGCAGGGGGAGAGAAAAAATTGGGGGATCCCAAAACATAAAATCTCCATGCATTTTTCATAGTCTTCTTTTGACACGGCTTATGTATAAACTGCTGAAAGGAATTACACTAAATTTGGCAGGAAGCTAGAGCTTGGTCCACAGATTGTGCATTTTGTGATTTGGTGTAAATGTAGTTAGTAGTTTTTGAGAAATTAAGGGAAAACAATAATTGCATGTTTGGATGTTGGGTTCGCCCGGCAAGAAAATGAAGCACTGTGATTGGTCGAGATGCTAATTTTCCCCGTGACCCTTCATGCTCCTGGGTTGTGAGAGGCTCCTGTGAGACTTGTGAGTGCTCTGATTGCCTGGCTGCTGGAATGTTAGAAATTAAATGGCACCCAGTACTGTTTGCTGTGTAAACTTTGAGGTGTTGTGGAAATGAATTAAAAAAAGCTGTATTAGGGGCAGCAGAAAGACATGCTTTCCCCTTAGATTTGGAGAGGAGGTGTCAAAGGAATAACTACTATGATAAAAATATATTTAAAATGATTTTCACGATCACATGGGACTCTCGCAGGATTGTGAATAGTAAAAAGGGGTAGATTAGTCCTGAATACACTCCATTAGTGGGACTGCATATTGTGGCCATTGTTTTTGTGAGGGAGTGTGTAAGAGATAAGTACTGTGATGGGTAGATGGGTAATTCTTAGTTTCAAAATACATTAAATCTCACAAGACTGTTGAGTGATTGTGAACAGTAGAAAGCAGTAGGTCATCATTGAATACACTGTAGTATGCACACTTGCTACTGTTAGAGGGAGTGTTACTGGAGATGATGTTTGTCAGAGTGTTCTCTTTATGCCCATCAGCTTTGTGAGAGTTGTGAGTAGTCTCTAGTCTCTTCCCACACCGTAACATGCATACCATTATCAGAGAGGAGGGTTTTAGCAGGGAGGACAGTCCCTTGCCAGAACTAACTATGCACACCTGTCATCCAAGACAGAGGTCTCAGCAGAAATGCCACTTTCTACTATTCATAGATGTCATCTGAGATGGAGTTGTGACAGAAGAGGCCAGCCCATGTACACAGCCTAATATGTACACCAGTCATCTCAGAGAAGGGTCTAACAGGACAGGCCAAATCATGTACACGTCCTATCATGCACAGTTATCATCTGAGACAAAGGTTTGACAGTAGTGGGTAGTCCATGTATACACCTGACTAACCACACCTGTCATCTGAGACAGAGGCCAGTCTTTCTCCATGCAGCCTACTATGCACACTCATCATCTGGAAGGAGAGGGTAGTCCATGTACACACCCACCTATGCATAGCCATCATCTCAGAAAGAGGTCTGATAAAAGAGGCCCGTCCACGTACACACCCTAATATATACACCCATCATCTGAGAGAGAGAGGATTTAGTGAAGAGGCACTCTCTCTCCATACACCCTACTATGTAAACCCATTATCTGATAAATAGGTCTGGAAGGAGAAGGCAGTCCATGTACACACCTTACTATATACTTCTGTTATCTGAGAAAGAGGTATGCAAAGAGAGGGCAGTCAATGCATACACGCTACTATGAACACCCTTCATGTAAGATAGAAGTCTGAGGGAAGAGACCAGTCACTCCTTACACATTAGTATGCACACCCATAATCCAAGAGAGGAGTGTCACTGGACAGGCCAGTCCCCCCATACACACTAATGCATACATGTGTTATCTGAGACATAGGTCTGTGTGGAGAAGCTAGTCTCTTCCCACACCGTACTACACACACCTGTCATGTTACAAATAGGTCTTAGTGGAGAGGATACTCTGTCTTACATACCATTATTTCCCTACAGTTTTGTTTGCAATTCCACAAGACTCTTGTGAGAGTGACTCACAAGCTTCAGGGGATGGAACTTGCTGCATGGACATGTGCAATCTTGTGTGACCCGCATGGAAAATTACTGGGCCTTTACTGTCCAGCAAGAGTCTTACAAGATAGTTTGGGGGGAAGTAAGCAAAAAAAAGGGCCAAGGCTCAACCACTAGTTTCCATTCTTATTGCATAGTTGAAATGCTGTGATGTGATTGGGTGCAGAACCAGCAATAGCTCAGCTTGTTCTTGGTGATGTGGAGGAGAAGGAAGCCTGTTGGATTTTTGCTCAGCAGCAGGGACTCAATTTGGAACTGAGACAGACTGGTATCTTCAGCTGTATATAAGAAACTGCTCCAAGTTCAGGTCATAATTAGAAATATACTTTATGAACTTTGTTGAGAAGTGTCAGTAAGTGCACTACTGTTGGTAAATGTATTCTACACAAGGTTTAGCAAGTGAAAAGCTGTTTGCAGAGGAGCATGTTTAATAATATAGGTTTTGAGAGATAGACTTTACAATGTGGATAGATATAACCAGGGATTGGTTGTTGTGACCATTCAATCTGTATGTAGTTGCAAGTAAAAGAGGCAGTGTTTCTGAGATTATAAAAGAAAGCATCTGCAATCTGTTTATAAGACATATGGTGTTCATGAAACTTACTATGTATGTATTGTATCCTTATGAGATATTTGAGTGGAGAATTTGCCATTTCTTAAATAAAACACTGTGCATACTGTTAGGAAATGAGTGTGAAGTGGAATGTGTTACTTTACAAATTGTTATGGAGCCATGTTGGAATCATGTTATATCTTGAATGTGGATAAAGATGCATTTTTTGAGGCTGTGGAATATTTAACAGAAAGAAACATGAAGTTAGTGGTGCAGTAAAAATAAATATGTGACTTGGAATACAAGATGTAGAAATCTTCACAGAATGTAAAGATATCTGATTATGATCGATTACTGATCAGGATGTAACTTTATTTTTTTTAATTGTTTAGTCTTTTTTAGGGTAAAAATGAAAAATTGAAGATCTGAAAAGCAGAAGTACCATGTTACACAATATATGGAGGAGTTGAACAAAAATGGTTTACTTTGAAAGAAAGCTGAAAGAATAACTATTCAGAAAGTCAGGAAAAATTCATTAATTGCACAACAGATGATGTTCTTGCTGTCTATGGCAACATTTATACCCTTGGAGAAGCTTTTTTTGTGTAGCTCTGCTCTACTTGTTATGATAACAAAATTATCTACTTACTTAAGCAGCAAAGAAGTGCCCTATTTATTTATGGAGGGTTGTTCTCAGCTTGAGCATTAAGTAGCTATGCAAGCCCAGTATCCCAATGTTCCAAAGATGTGGATGCCCCTGAGGAGTTATCAAGCTTTCCAGCACGGGCTAACTCTGTCTGAGCAAGGTATTGAGGGTGTATAGCCTTCAAATGTCACCACATCCCAGTGGTACTCATGCTGTTTTGGTTGTTCTTTCTGCCCCTGCTGATCTCCTTTATGTATATTTCACAAATCACCAAAGGTAAATAATTATTTGTAAAGTTTGTTGTTTTTACATTTGTTGTAGCCTATTAATGTTGTTATTGTTTGTTATGTTGTTAAATTTATTTTTTAAATAAAATGTTTGAAGTTACTATTGAATTCTTTCCTTAATAGCTTTTAAGAATTGAAAAGTAATACAGTCGTCTAATGTTGACTTAAAGTGGCAGTTCATTCTTCAAGAACTGTAACTGTTCTCCAATATTTATATGTATGTTTACGATACTATAGGGAGAGTAGTGCTTCTTCCCTCTGCAGAATAAAGATTTGTACACAAGAGGCAGGGGCTGGTACAGAGACAAATGCCCTATGCACCTATGTCTGCTGGTGGAGAAGGCAGTTCTTTTGCACATCTTAGGTTATACAGTATACTTGTCACTCTAGAGCAGAGATATTCAAACTTTTTAATGCCACTTCTCCCAGGCAGAAAAACAAACTCATCGGGCCCCCTCAGAATTTCTAGTAAGTTGGCAATGTTTAAATATGTCTAGGTTTATTTAAACATTGCATTTAAGTCCTGTTACCTTAAAACAAAATGCAATACATTATCTTCTGCTTAAACAAAGCACTGGTATCTGCATAAGGCTTCTTTTGCCAGAGCCTGGCACCCCCCAGGACCACTTGAGGACCCCTCCAGTTTGAAGACCACTGCTCTAGAGAGAAGATTCAGCACAGAGTTCTGTCTTTGTGTACACCGTACCACACATACCTATCCCCATATGGAGATGTCAGAGAGAGGTAAGTGCATCCTTACATTCAAAAGTGCACAATGGTTGTGCAAGACACAGTTGTCAACAGAAAGGATACTCCATTTTACACTCCACTAATGACATTAATTATCATGAATAGAATTTGCACATGTTTTACTTTGGGGAGATGTCTCAGCTGAAAGGGCAGTGTGTTTTAATATCACAGTCTCAAAAGATGATGTGTAAGATATACTAATGAGCATAGAGGTAATTTCAACTGCATACTTTACTTATACTTCTTTCACTATGGGGAGAGGTGTGACCACAAAGGTACTACTCTACACACTAGTTATCTTCATGCAAGTGTTCAGTGATGGGGCCAGTCTCTTCCCATATCCTAGCAGTAGGGAGTTTGAGGTACAACTATGAAGGAAAATGTAAAATTTTCCTCTAAAGTGTTTTTACGATCCTGCGAGTCTTGTGAGATTTCAGGGGGGAAAAGCGTGGAGGGATAATATAAATAATACCTATTACAAAAGGATATGTTCAGTGAAAATGCAAATTTGATTATAAAAGTTTGGTCTCACAAGATGTTCACGAAAGCAAACACTGCCTACGTGCAGTGGACGTAGAGGATTATGGAGGTGATTCTGACCGCGGCGGTCGCCGCCCGCCAAGCGGTTCCCGCCGAAAGACCGCAGCGGTCATTCTGGCTTTCCCGCGGGGCCGGCGGGCGACCGCCAGAAGACCGCCGGCCGGCCCAGCGGGAAAGCCCCATCAACAAGGAAGCCGGCTCAGAATTGAGCCGGCGGAGTTGAAGGGGTGCGACGGGTGCAGTGGCACCCGTCGCGATTTTCACTGTCTGCACAGCAGACAGTGAAAATCTTTGTGGGGCCCTCTTACGGGGGCCCCTCGACAACCCATACCGCCATCCTGTTCCTGGCGGGCGAACCGGCAGGAACAGGATGGCGGTATGGGGTGTCAGAATCCCTTGCTGCGCCGCCATGGCGGATTCCCATGGGCAGTGGAAAATCGGCGGTACACCGCCGGCTTTCCGCTTCTGGCCGCGGCTGTACCGCCGCGGTCAGAATGCCCGGTGGAGCACCGCCAGCCTGTTGGCAGTGCTACCGCCAACCTCCGCCCTGGCGGTAATTACCGCCAGGGTCAGAATGACCCCCTATGTGCCTGACTCTCGCAAGAGGCTTGCAAGAATTACCCATGCTACGTATGGGAGCATCATGTGAGTGTCTCACATGAGTCATCTAGGAGGAAAAACAGGGGGGCATAATATGAACAACATACATAATGACAGTATAGGGTAGCTCTGAAAAGAGCTTTTTCATGTAACGTTTTGAACAACTGTATTTTTTTATCATATTTAACTTTTTTATATTTTTTTTATGAAGGGATAAAACAAAAACAAGAAACTGGGAGTTAAAAAACAACAGCTTGTTCAAAACAAAGAGAAGAAAAGTGTGGAAAAAATGTTTTTAAAAACTACCGTCTAGTTGGGCATTTATGATTCTGGACAAGCCAGCCCGGTGCACCCATGCTTGTCTCAGAAGAAAAAATTATCTCCTGGCATAAAAAGACAAAAATGGCTTTGTTCAAATATGCCAGGCTTGTGTGGTGAGTACCTCAGCAGGCACACTGTCACTTGGTTGAAAAGAAGGGGATGCACCTGAGTAGTTATCAATCTCAGCAGCACAGTCTAATTCAGCCCACCCAAGGCATTCAGAGTGCATCGATAGTGCTGAACTGTCACCACATCCCAGTAGTACTCACGGAATATTGCGTGTTCCGGCTGCCCCTGCTGAACTCTTTTTTTTATGTAGGTTACAAGTTACATATTTGTCAGTTACTTTCTTCCCACCAGGACTCATCTGAAAAGATTGCCAGTCCAAGAACTATCTGGGTGGTTGATGTAGCTGACTTGCAGGAACAGGAGTAGGGTTCTCATCTGAATCAGATGATGACATTCTGATCACCGAAAATCAGCAAAGTTAGAGAGGTAGCCAAAAAGATATAATCAGAGAAAAATAAATAGGCAAATATTGCAACAAGGAAGGCATCTTTCTCTGCTAAATAAAGACATCCATATCAATCAATCACAGTCCTTCCAATGGATGTCTTTCCTCTTCTGAGCATCTCACGGATGTCTTGCGAGAGGCCCGCAAGATCATAAAAAACAGAGAACTTTCTCAATATCTCAAACGCAACAATACAACAACTGTTTTTGTACTTTAAACAACACTTCCCATGTCTTACTTTCTTCAAAATGACAAAAATACACTATTATGAACTTAAGTCCAAATGTACAATCTTGAGAGCAGCTCATGAGTTCCAGAAAGTACAGCTGCCTAGTAGCCAACACATGGGATTGTGTGTTTAGCTCCCATGATCGTCTCGTGAGAGCTGTAAATTTGCAAACAAAATAATGAATACAATATATACATATATATATATATGTATATATATGTATATTATACTAACTTTATTATGAAAGATTAGCATCAAATAATAACAGAGAAGATAAAAAAGAACTCTTTACAACAGATTAGAACTAAATTTATAACTCTACAATCTCGTGAGTCTCCTGTGAGCCACCTTGGAGCCTCCTCCAAGTATCCTGTGAAAGCGATCACACACCTTAAAAACGCATGTCTTGCGATCGTCTGGTGAGAGCTGTAAATTTGCAAACAAAATAATGCATACAATAGATATATATATACTATACTAACGTTATTACTAAAGATTAGCATCAAATAATAACTGAGAAGATAAAAAAAGAACTCTTTACAACAGATTAGAGCTAAATTTATAACTCTACAATCTCGCAAGTCTCCTGCAAGCCACCTGGGAGCCTCCTCCAAGCATCCTGTGAGAGCGATCACACACCTTAAAAATGGATGTACATAGTGAAAACACTGTTTCCAGTAAAGGAAAAACTGACCAGTGTCTTTTTTAAATATAAATACGATGCTTATATAAAGATAGATACAAAGACTCTGAAAAGTATGCAGGAATATTTCTGAATATGTTAGTTACAACAGCTAAGAAGTTGAATATTCTCAGCACAAACATTGTTGGAATAGTTAGTTTTGAAGTATTTATACATATGTTTTTTATGTTTTAAAAAAAAACTAGAAATTCACTGAAAAAAACAAAAGTTAAAGTAAGGTTATTTTTTGGTGTAATCACGATATTAGTTTTCATTTAAAAAACAGTGCTAACTATAACTTGCACCCCCACCATGCACTGCTTATGACCTGACATATAACATCACTCATGACATGTTCTTTGACAACAATTATGGCATCACTGATGGCATCTCAAATTGCATTGTTGATGATATCATTGATGACATCATCCAAGCTTCGTTTTCCGACATATTGCTGTATAAATTGCTATCGCTTTACATTTACTATAGTTCACATTCACAAGCAACCACAGATATATGGGAAACCCTCATGAGTATGGTGTTCAAGCAACTTTTTGCTTGAGTGTGAGGCAGTGTGCTCCCTTTTTTCTTTTTGTCCAATGGTGTTCAATCCGTTTACAACTGATCAGAGAATGCCAAAATAAGGAATACCAATTGAATCAAAAAAGAGTACATCATAAATACAGTATACAATAACAATAATAAAAAAGAGTAAAAAAGGATCAAAATAAAGGCAATAAATAGAACAGGTACATTTTCAGTATAAAAATGCTAACAGCCGTAAAAGTCCATCAAGAAATTCATCAAGTGTAAAAATACCAATGCCTTATTAAGACTGCAGTGAGCTTGAATAAGTCCAGCCCAGAAGTGAGTATTATTAAAATAACATTGATTTTCTCAGTCATACAGCGTTTAAAAAAAAAAAGAAGAACCAACTACTTTACATACCAGGTGACATTTAATCGGCTGAAGAAAAACCAACGCAACTTTACATCTCCTGATCTTTCAATTTTGGAACAATGGGATCAAACACAGTTGAGTCAAGAGGGAATAAAACTTACAAAAAAACAAGAAAGTGCACCAACGACTGGGGAGAGGTTTCATCACAGGGGCATAGTAAGATATCAGCATGTGCAAATTGACCCTGAGGAAAACACATCAACAATCTAATCAAGCCAGTTTGAAATTGTGTCAGTAGCACCTGTTCCCAGGAGTTCTAAACAAACACCAGGTAGGGGGCTACAGCTTCCACTGTTAGCTCCTCTCTCTCTCGAACAGTCCTTTCTAGATTCAAGAAAGCAGTCTTTCAGCCACTCTTTATCCCTCTTGGTAATACTTCTAGGGTTATCGAAAATACAAGGACAACCTAGGGCTAGGTTGGTCTCCCTAATATATCTGATCAAAGGAATTCTGGAACCGTGGTGACATGAGAGGCAATCAGAGATAATAAGGCGATTTACGTCAGCCTCTTTGTTTAGCCAAACAGAGCACCACAATAATAGAGGAGAAAGGATAATTTGGTCCTCATCATATTCAATATCAAGCTGTGAAATGGGAGGTAGATGGAGGAACACTTAGCAACGGTCGACAGACTCTATTCTCTATCACTAAAAATAATGTTGATATCAGTAGAAAACCAAATACTGTAAATATTGTTTACTCTATAAAAAGTATTCTTTCTATACAACACTGTTTGCAAACAGTGAAAATCTACTGTGTAAAATCAACCAAACCACAGAATATTGAAAAAAATCTACCAAGAAAAGTGTGCATTCAATGCACCAGTTGTAAAAAAAAAAAAATTGCAAAAAATAACCAAGATCTGAAAGTGCTAAATACTAAACAACCTGCAGCATTCATACTGTGATGAAATCTGTACAGATAGCCTTTCTTCTGAAGCAAAACAAGCAAGCATTCATAGATTAGTACATGGTGCACACACTCTTCTATGTTAACTATAAATTATAATTGTGACACTTTTCTCTAATAACTCAAGAATCTTTCTCCTGTTGGAAACGTTGTTTGCAGAATCAAAAGGTTGTGGTGCATAATCAATACAAGTTACTCTTGAATATAAACATTTATAGCGTCTTCCATATCTCTACACAGCTATCGTGCATTAGGACTACACACGTTTTGTAAGTAGTTACACCCATTCGCTGGACCCAGACTGTACTAAATTAGGTAGACAAGTAATATTGTATTTACCTGACACTATGTAAACTAAAAAGCAAACTAGAAACTCATAGGATAATGTCATCAGTGATGTAATCATTGATGTCAGTTGGGATGTTGTCAGTGATGTCATAAATGATGTCATAGAACATTGTAGGAGGCTGGCCTGGCTTGTAGTGGGTACCAGAGGTACTTACACCTTGTGCCAGGTCCAGCTAACCCTTATTAGTGTAGAAGAGGTGTTTCTAGCAGCTTAGGCTGATAGAAGGTAGCTATTGCAAAGCAGCTTAGGCTGAACTAGGAGACATGTAAAGCTCCTACTATACCCCTTGTATCATATGCACAATATCATAAGAAAACACAATGCACAGAGTTACTAAACATAAAGGTACTTTATTTTTATGACAATATGCAAAAAGTATCTCAGTGAGTACCCTCAGTAAGAGGATAAGTTATATACACAAGATATATGTACACAAACCAAAATTAGGTAAGTAATAGCAAGAAAAGTAATGCAAACAGTGTAGAATTACAATAGATTGCAATAGGAGCACATAGGTATAGTGGTAACACAAACCATATACTCCAAAAGTGGAATGCGAACCACGAATGAACCCCAAACCTATGTGAGTTTGTAGAGGGTCGCTGGGACTGTAAGAAAACAGTGAGGGTTAGAAAAATACCCACCCTAAGACCCTGAAAAGTAGGTGTAAAGTGCACCTACTACCCCCAGAGAGCACAGAAGTCATGATATGTGGATTCTGCAGGAAGAACAAACACCAGCAATGCAACAACAGTGGATTTCCGGACCTGAGTACCTGTAAGACAAGGGGACCAAGTCCAATAGTTGCGACAGTGTCATGAGTGGGCAGGAGCCCAGGAAATGCCAGCTGAAGATGCAAGGAAGCTGCCACCGGTTGGAAGAAGCTTGGAGTTCTGCAAGAAAGAAGAGGACTACAGACTTCTCCTTTGGAAGACTGATGTCCCACGTTGCGATGAAGCTTGCAGAGGTGTTCCCACGCAGAAAGACCGCAAAAAAGTCTTGCTAGCTGCAAGAGTCATGGTAGAGGTTTTTGGGTGCTGCTGTGGCCCAGGAGGGACCAGGATGTCGCCACTTGGAGGAGGAGACAGAGGGGCACCCAGCAACTCAGGGAGCCCTCACAGAAGCAGGCAGCACCCACAGAAGTACCTGAACAGGCACTTGGAAGAAAAGTGAACCGGAGTCCATGCAAAGTCACAAAAGGGAGTCCCACGATGCCGGAGGACAACTCAGAAGGTTGTGCACTGCAGGATGGAGTGCCGGAGACCCAGGCTTGGCTGTGCATGAAGGAAATCCTGGAATAGTGCACAGGAGCCGGAGCAGCTGCAAATCACGTGGGACACAGCTTTGCAGTCTAACGTGGGGAGGCAAGGACTTACCTCCACCAAACGTGGACTGGAGAGTCACTGGACTGTGGGAGTCACTTGGACAGAGGTGCTGTGCTCCAGGGACCACGCTCATCAGGATGAGAGGGGACACAGGGGACCAGTATTGCAGTCTTTTGGTGCCTGCGTTAGCAGGGGGAAGATTCCATTGACCCACTGGAGATTTCTTCGGAGCTTTTGGTGCAGGGTGAAGGCAGGCTACCCCCAGAGCATGCACCACCTGGAAACAGTCGAGAAAGCCAGCAGGATTAGCACTACAATGTTGCTGGTAGTCGCCTTGCTACTTTGTTGTGGTTTTGCATGCGTCCTGAGCAGTCAGCGGTCGATCCTTTGGTAGAAGGTGAAGAGAGAGATGCAGAGGAACTCTGGTGAGCTCTTTCATTCGTTATCTGAAGAATTCCCCAAAGCAGAGACGCTAAATAGCAAGAAAAGGAGGTTTGGCTACCAAGTTAGGAGGATTGGCTACCGAGAGGTAAGAGCCTATCAGAAGGAGCCTCTGGCGTCACCTGCTGGCACTGGCCACTAAGAGCAGTCCAGTGTGCCCCCAATACCTCTGTTTCCAAGATCGCAGATGTCTGGGACACACTGGAGGAGCTCTGGGCACCTCCCCTGGGAGGTGCAGATCAGGGGAGTCCCCTTTCTTTGTCCAGTTTCGCACCAGAGCAGGGCTGGGGGATCCCTGAACCGGTGTAGACTGGCTTATGCAGAGATGGCCACCATCTGTGCCCATCAAAGCATATCCAGAGGCTGGGGGAAGGCTACTCCTCCCCAGCCCTTCACACCTATTTCCAAAGGGAGAGGGTGTAACACCCTCTCTCAGAGGAAATCCTTTGTTCTGCCTTCCTGGGCCAGGCCTGGCTGGACCCCAGGAGGGCAGAAACCTGTCTGAGGGGTTGGCAGCAGCAGCAGCTGCAGTGGAGACCCCGGAAAGGCAGTTTGGCAGTACCCGGGTTCTGTGCTAGAGACCCGGGGGATCATGGAATTGTCACCCCAATACCAGAATGGCATTGGGGTGACAATTCCATGATCTTAGACATGTTACATGGCCATGTTCGGAGTTACCATTGTGACGCTATACATAGGTAGTGACCTATGTATAGTGCACGCATGTAATGGTGTCCCCGCACTCACAAAGTCGGGGAATTTGCCCTGAATGATGTGGGGGCACCTTGGCTAGTGCCAGGTTGCCCACACACTAAGTAACTTTGCACCCAACCTTCACCAGGTGAAGGTTAGACATATAGGTGACTTATAAGTTACTTAAGTGCAGTGGTAAATGGCTGTGAAATAACGTGGACGTTATTTCATTCAGGCTGCACTGGCTGGCCTGTGTAAGAATTGTCAGAGCTCCCTCTGGGTGGCAAAAGAAATGCTGCAGCCCATAGGGATCTCCAGGAAACCCCAATACCCTGGGTACCTCAGTACCACATACTAGGGAATTATATGGGTGTACCAGTATGCCAATGTGAATTGGTAAATTTAGTCACTAGCCTGTTAGTGACATTGGAAAGCAGAGAGAGCATAACCACTGAGGTTCTGGTTAGCAGAGCCTCAGTGAGACAGTTAGGCATCACACAGGGAACACATACAGGGCACATACTTATGAGCACTGGGGCACCGCCTGGCAGGGTCCCAAAACACATAGACTAAAACAACATATATACAGTGAAATATGGGGGTAACATGCCAGGCAAGATGGTACTTTCCTACACACATGTCATGAGTGATGTCATATGTGAGGTCATTAGCAGTGCATGGCGGGGCGCAAGATATAGTTAGCTCTACTAACTATTTAACTAGTAAATTTCAGTTTTTCTTAGTTCAGAACATTAGTGACAGACACCTCTACTTTACTCCTGATAATATCCATTGAGCGACATATTTCCCTAATTAATTGATAACTTTATTTAATCATTCCTCAGTCAAATTATGTGGTTTTCTTTAAAGGGTGCACACATTAATTTCTGCCGCTAGTAGTTACTCCTGACTATCACTTTTTGTCCAATATGCTTCTCCAGAGAAAGGCCATATGCAAATCAGGCTTGAGGCTGCTCCACTAGGACCAGTCCAGTCTGAACTGCCTGGCTAGGTCCATCACGAATGAGAACAAAAGTAACCATAGACAAGATTTTGTGACCTAAAGCCATAGGAGCACGAAATCTGTGTCTGGGCATACCTGTCATAATTAGAGATTTTTTGTATGTTTTGTTTTTTTCTCTCTCATCCGAGGAGGAGTAAAATATGCTGCCAAATGCTCAAGCCATATCGTCCTTTATGTGACTCAAGCTGGTACTAAGACCCAGGTTGAGCAAGGGCAGTGTGGCTTTTTCTTATGTATAAGACTAGGCCAGGAAGTGAATCCAGCCCTCTTGGTCATGCTGGGTGTGTGTATCTCGTCCCTGGCCTTAGGAGCTGCACATTGTATCAACGGGCCATGCATCAATGATGACAGTCACCTTATCCACCGTTGCTCAAGCCTGAGGCTGTACAAATACGTCAACCTGCAGTGGAAGAGGCATCTTTAATATAGGATTCTTTATATTTTTTAGGCTGATCTTGATTATGGTTACATTTTGATCAATCCTTTGATTTGCTTCTTTTTCATCTTCACCCTCAGATCCTCCTACATACATGGCTATGGACCAGTACTAGTGCAATGCAAGCTGGGGACTTGGGCTGGGGTCCTTTGCAAGGGGCTGTAGACCCTGACTTAAATATCATTGTCTGGTTTAAACCCATTACAATGTGTATGACATGGACACAGTGACAGAAAAAGACATAATGCACAACAGCAGGTCAAAATCAAATTTAGGCCTGAGTTTGTACTTTGTAGAACTTTGTTCTGGTAGGCTATGATCCACCTACTGTATGTGCTGCCTTGGTATGTCCACCAGTTTGGTGCTCTAGTTTGTTTTCAGTGTGAGGATCAGGACTGGGCCATGTTGAGTTACAAGGCAAGTTCTGTCACAAACAGGAGACTTGCATTGTAAAGCTGGCTTTCTGGTGGAAGTATGCAGCGGGCACCAGTATGGTCAAAGGTGAGGCCTTAAATGGCCTGTCATCTGATTCAGTTAATGAATGTATGTATGCTTGCGATATTTCTGTAGCACAAGTGTATCTAAAATGGAGGGGAGCACTGAACAGGGCCAAAGCAAAGCACAGAGTCAACAAATGAAAGGAGAGATAGTGTTTTGTGGACTGTTGCTGAATTGTGATGAATGGTTCTTTAAAGAGATGAATCTTCAAAACTTTCCTAGATCAATGCAGTGTTATGGATGCCTTGATGGGTATGTGAATATTGTTACAGGTCCTGGGAGAAGGAAAATACCTGTTTCCTTGTTTATCTTTCTTAAACTTGTTAGACTGATTGTTTCCTTCCTGCTACAGGTGTTTTGAGAACCACTCAGAGATGCTGAACTTGTTTGCAAGATAATCAGGGTGCTGGTTGTGATGGCTTTTCAAATGTTTCAAATTATGCTGTTTTGAAGATGCCTCAGGCCAGCAAAGGGAGCCCATTGAGTTATATCAGAATGGGGGTAATGTGATCATATTTCTTGAGCACCTGATGAAACATACTCTGTCATGTAGGATGTCCTTAATGAGTGCCAGTGCAAAGTATGGGAGGCCATAAAGCAGCATGATACAGCTATAGAGAAGCACAAATACAAAAGCTTTAGCAGCAGGTAAGTTGCTTTCTGGAAGAAATTGTTTCACTTTCTTTTGAGAAGAAAGCTAGTGCCAGGCCGTCTTTGTGTTTTGGCAATGTGGTCCTAGAGGCTGAGGTTGATCTCCAGGGTGAATCTTAGCGGCTTTGCATTCGATAAAAGTAGCTATTGAGGCTCCTATCAGTGAGCCTGGTTTGTACTGTTTCTTGTTATACTTCTTGACACATAAAATAAAATCTGTCTTGGTTTGGTTTGAGTTTCAGGTAAGCGCTGGATATTAAGGTCTGGATGATGTGTAGGCAATGTTTGAGATGTTGGATGTCTGAAACAGAGGATACTTACAAGAAGGGTTGTGTCTCGTTGGCATATTGGTGATTGGTTTTTGATAAAGCCATCTTTTGTTTTTTTTTAAATGCAGCCAGTTTTCCACAGAGGAAAATGGGATGCATTTCAAAAGAAAATATTAAACTTTGCAGTTTCATTTTTTAAGAGAAAACAGTGGTCCGTGGGACCACTGCAAGCACTTTAAAAATATTTGTTCTCCATTCTCAAAGGTGCCACCTTGTGATCCCTTCCCATTTGTGATTGAGTTATCACCTCCTTCAAGGAGTCAGTAAAATATGAATGTTTTCCAACAATAATTCAGTAGCAAAACATTCATACATCCCATTCAGAGTCAGTATTTGAAAGGGACGCCATGAAGACATCTCTTCCAAAAATCGAATCGCGAACACAAAATGCTGAATCACAATTTGTGTTTTGACATTCCTAAAAGCATTGTTAAGGTTCAAAACAGCCCGAACAACAGTTTTTGACTGCAAAATGCTTTGTACATGTTGCCCTTAGAGTTCCAGTGATATGAGAAGACATGGGTCATGTAGTGGATGTATGGCATGCTCTTCAGGATGACCAAGTCAAGTATGCAGACTCTGGAATTCTACCTCTTTTTATGGGTAACTTGTTTCATGGGCAGAGCACAGAAAAGGCGGGGGCAACAATGGCTGCTTAGCTTGCATCTCTCCAGGCAACAGCCCAGTGCTCTGGCATGGTTAAGGGTCTATGTACATGCTCTTGATGTATCAACATTGAGTCCTGATTCGAGATAGTGGATTGCAAACAAGTCAGTGCCCTTTTCTTATTGTGAGATGCCTTGCACTTAGATCTATCTGGTCTACCTGATTAATTTTTATATTGCTTCTTTTAAGTACTCTTAATGACACAGACTACCATAACTCACTTTAATTATACTCAATTTACTGACCTATGAAGAGACTGACTTGCCGGGATTTAACTTTGTGACCTTAGATCCCTGCCTATATCAGCATTGAGCATTTACTCACTTAGCCATCTTGATGACTCTATCATCTCTTCCTGGCATGCCACAAATTCTGGCTGAGCTCCTGGTTTCACTACCTTTAGTTTGGGAAGACATTCTCCCACTTGGTCTACCTTGGGGGTACCCCAGGAGTTTAGTAATCTGCCAATGTTTCTGATGAAGTTAGTTGCCCCCATTTACGTCACAGCTTTCTCAGGGTTCTGCCTCTTTCCCTTGTTCCTGATGGATGGAATAAAGCCAGGGCCCCTTACTATCTTGGTTGAATTAGGCTGTGAATTCCTTCAATGGGTTGTTTTATGGTGACAGAAAACACAAACGTTCTGGGGGTGGGAGGGCTGGTGCAGTATTGAGACATTAGAACCAATGCAACCCAACTGGCCATTGTCAGTATAACTCCCTTTATCAGACAGCACTTTAAACAGTAAATATCTTATGTAAGGATATTGATAGATGGCAATTTATTGGAGGTTAAAGAGCACTCACAGCGGCTCCATATATAGACTGAACAATAGAGGGGGGACAGTAGAGCCTTCTCAAACTCCACACAAAACCAGAATTGGCATAGATCTAGATAATTACAACATGTCAAAATAATCTATGGATATAATGGTACATCTTTGGTTAGGCAATGACACTGTGAATGGTGTGACTTTTGAAGCCCCCTTGACATATTTTGCAAAATGGTTGACATGGTTTGTGCTAGATAACCACTGCTCACAGCAGGGCATGCTTGCAGTTTTGAGTATGGCCCTCATTAAGAGGCTGACATGTTGGTATGTGCACAGCTTGAATACACTTTACTTTAATCCTATTCTAGTTCATTTGATGGAAAGGTTTTGTCAAGAGCCTTTACGCATTGTAATAACTCTTTGAAGAAGATACACAGTCATCCTGGCAGCCATCTGGAGTTGGGAGCTCAGTGCTCTCTAGTTGTCCCATGCCAGATGTAACACACCAAGCTTTCATTTGTCTTTCATTTTTGGTTAGTGTAACCCCGCATTTCAAATGGATAAAGGTAAAATTAAAAGTATCAGAATGCAAAGAATGTAGAAAGAGGATTATGTAAATTGTCTACACCTGGAATAGTATGTGTTCTGGATACATTATAGATTGCTACAATGAAAATCAGTACATTTTTCTGCACAATGCTTACCATAAATTTAATTGTTTTCAGGCACCTTAACATTTTCAGAAGATAACTGAACAAAAACACAGAAATAAAAGTGCTGAATATTACAAATTTTGATCAGCTTGGGGAGTCAGAATTTTGACTTCAGCCTTCTGGCTGCAAAATTCATGACATAGGCCCTCAGTACAACCCTGGCAGTAAATGCCGCCTACCGCCGTGCTGACGGCCGCCAACATACCGTGACCGCAGCGGTTTTCCGCTATGGGTATTATGACCCACACTAAGAAATCTGCCACAATACAGACACCCACACAAGTCCGCCAGACTAAAGGTCAGTGATAAATTGGAGGTACCAAAACCCACACCGTTACGCCAACAGGAATACGCCCACAGTATCAGGACCCATGAATCACTGTGGCGGTCTTTAAACCACGGAAAACCATTGGCAGTACACAACGCAATGCTCAAAATACACACACACTTACAAAACTACACCACATTGGCCAATTCAAACTACACACACCTGACACACATACACACACCACACCTACACACTCAGACCATTATGAAACACACACCCACATTACCCACAATCCTTTCAACGGAAAAAAAGATTGCCAACAGAGAGAGACACAAGCCAGGAGCACCCACTCAATCTGATCCACAGAACACCATCACCCATACACCATCCACGCACCTCACAGCACACACCACACCACATCACCCCACACATCACCCCACACATCCTCACACATTACACTCACACCACATCCATGGCTCCCCAAAGACACCCCAGGTTTTCAAAGGAGGAGCTAAGGGTCATGGTGGAGGAAATCATCCGTGTAAAGCCACAGCTATTCGGATCACAGGTGCAGCAGGCGTCCATTGCAAGGAAGATGGAGCTATGGCGGAGGATCGTGGACAGGGTCAACACCGTGGGACAGCATCCAAGAACAAGGGATGACATCAGGAAGAGGTGGAACGACCTACGGGGAACGTTGCGTTCCGTGGTTGCAAGACACCAGATAGCTGTACAGAGGACTGGTGGTGGACCCCCACCTCCTCCCCCACAACTAACAACATGGAGGAGTAAGTCTTGGCAATAATGCATCCTGAAGGCCTCGCAGGAGTAGCAGGAGGACTGGACTCTGGTAAGTCAAATCTTTACTACTATATCCCCCCACCCTACCTGCATGCCATCACAAACTCCTACCCACACCCCCATCACTCCACCACCTCACATATACCCCACTCGCATAACCCACCTATCCCAAAACCAAGCCCTGCATGTAACACCAATCCATGGATTCCCAACACAGACCTGCAGGGACACCCATCACCACAGCATGCCCATTAGAATCACCTAGCCCACAAAATCACCACGCACACAAGCCTAAACTGCCAGGGCTATCCCAACCACACAGGGAAACAAACCCCCTACTCAACTTCACCGGAGATGAGTTGCCACCAACATCCAGTTCCCCCCCAGAGGAGGCCCATAGTGATGACAGCAGCTATGCACGCCTGGATAACGATGACCAACCTGGCCCATCAGGGACCTCTGGACCGTCGGTTACCCTGCCACAGTCCCAACCCACCACAGTGCCTCCCTCCTCAGGAAACACCAACACACCACCCACCCAGTGGGCCCATGCCACTGTTCCCAGGACACGTCAATCAGCAGTGTGTCCTCCTCTACAGGAACCCCCGGCAACCCCACAAACACAGGACGACCAGGAAACTGGGGTCAGTGGCAGTGGGCACACGGTTCAGGGGACAGAGGCACAGGACAACAGGGAAACTGGGAGGAATGCTGTGCGACAGGGGGAGGACAGGCCCAGGGAACCGACTCTCCAGGGGTCCATCTCCAACATCCTGGGAGAATACCACCATTCCCAGGAGACCTGTACAAGTTGCAGGAGACCCATCGGCTGCAGGAGGGACAGTACCTGGGGATCAGGGAGGACCTCAAAAACATCTACACCATCCTGGTCACCATTGCAGGGGTGCTGGTGGACATGGGCAAGACCATGAGGGAGGCAGTGGCACAACAAAGGGCCCCTGACACTAGCCACACTGAAGAACAGCCCTCCACCTCCACTGGCACTAGTGGACAGGAGGCCCACAGGACCAACAGGCAACCAGAACCCCACCCCCTGAAGAAGGAGAACCATCCCGCAAACGGTCCCTGCGATCCAGGCAGAAGCCAGAGAACATTGCCAAGACCCCCGCCAGGAAATAAGACTCTCCTAATTGTCACCCATCCATTCCACTCTGTCACCCTGTCCACCTTGAACTGCCAATACTCCCCTTCCTATGCCCCATTGAACAATGCACCTGTGATACCAAGAGACTGGACTCTGAGTGGACATTCCTCCACCATCACCCCAGCCGATTGCACATCCCCCCCTACGTATGAGCACTTAAATAAACACCCTTGGAACAAATACAACTCTTGAGTCTGTCAAATGATTGAATTATGTGTTAGTACAACATTCTGAAAACATTGCAAGTCATATGTACAGTCATTTATACATTGGTATGACCTTTAGTGGGCAGCAGGAAACATACCAGGAGCCAAAGTGGGCCACAGAGATCTGAAAATAGAGATGCCAAAGGGTAAAGTAAGTGGCCATAGACATAGGGAAATCAGGCTGCCATATACAATGTCCAACAGAAAACTGAAATATAAAGTGAAGTTACAGTGTCTTACCTGTGTGTCACTGAAAGTACTGCTGTATTATATTACTTCTGTTGTCCACATCTTCTTCCTCTGCCTCCTCTTCCTCACTGTCCAGAGGCTCCACCGCTGCCACAGGACCATCTCCAGGCTCATCCTCCTACAGAAAAGACAACAGGCATCTCAAGGCCAGGTTGTGCAACATGCAACATGCAACAATGATCTGGCACACCTTCTTGGGTGAGTATTACAGGGATCCACCTGTCAGATGGAGGCACCGGAACCTGGCCTTCAGGAGGCCAAAGGTTGTTTCAATTATCCTCCTTGTTTGCCCATGTGCCTCATTATAACGTTCCTCTGGCCTTGTCCTGGGATTCCTCACTGGGGTCAGGTGCCATGAGAGGTTGGGGAAACCAGAGTCACCTGCAAGTATTGAGGGATACCTGTTAGACACAGACTCACCCTTAGAGACAACCCCATACCCAGACACCAACTTATCCTGGGTGGGGACCTTGGGCTCACCTATTAGCCACACCCAGTGCCTCTGGAGTTGGCCCATCACATATGGGATGCTGATATTCCTCAAGATAAACGCGTCATGCACAGAGCCAGGAAACTTGGCATTCACATGGGAGATGTACTGGTCCGCCAAACACACCATCTGCACAGTCAGAGAGTGATAGCTTTTTCTATTCCTGAACACTTGTTCATTTCTCCGTGGGGGGCAAATGCTACATGTGTACCATTGATGGCACCAATGATGTTGGGGATATGTCCCAGGGCATAAAAGTCATCTTTCACTGTGGCCAAATCCTCCACTTGGGGGAATACGATGTAGCTGCACATGTGTTTCAGCAGGGCTGACAACACTCTGGTCAACACGTTGGAGAACATTGGCTGAGACATCCCTGATGCCATGGCCACTGTTGTTTGGAAGGAACCACTTGCCAGGAAATGGAGCACTGACAGGACCTGCACTAGAGGGGGGGATACCTGTGGGCTGGCAGATAGCTGACATCAGGACTTGCTCCAATTGGGCACACAGTTCTTGGATTGTGGCCCGATCAAGTCTGTTGGTTAGGATAATGTGTCTGTCCTCCATAGTCGCAAGGTCCACCAGGGGTCCGTACACCGGAGGATGTCACCATCTCATATTCTTCCTCAGAGGCTGAAGCCTATGGGGTAAAACGGTGAGCAGAGGGTCATATTCACACATCAATTGAAATAATGGTGCATCTTTTCCTTTACAGAACCTGTATGTGAATCTGAGAGTCAGTTGCTGTGCCAATGTCTGCTGTGACGCAGTTAGGTGCCATTGCCTGTGCCCCCCTGAAATGGCGGCTGCCTGACCTGTGAGGAGGGACAAGTGGAAATTAGGTAATTCCACTGGCGTTGTGCGCCGCTGCGGTAGGCGGTCGATGACCGCCGCACAACTTCACATTGGTTATCATTGGGCCCTATGGGTTCCAGGAGCCAATGGCGATGTACGCCAGCGGTGACGGTACACACTGTCGCGGACGTGACCGCCATTTTCTATCTGTGCACTCACTTGCTACCTGACCTTCAACAGGAGAGGTCCTACACTGCAAGTGCTGCTGTGACCTGTGTCTGGAAGCGACAATGGGTCATGTGTCTGAGGAAAGGGCCATTGCCTTCACTGCGGAGGAGTTGGAGAAACTGGTGGATGGGGTCCTACTCCAGTACAGGTTACTCTACGGTCCTCCAGACAAACAGGTGAGTACACTGTGAGCATGATGCGTCGGCCATGAATGTGTGGATTGCTGTGTGTGTAAGCCACATGTAGGGGAGGCTGAGGCATCCTGGCCAGGGGGCTGCATGTGTGGTGGTCAATGTTTGTGCGTCAGTGGATGGGAGGGATCTGGTGGGTCATGAGTGTGACGGTCTGGACGGTTAACTAATTCCCTTTTCTGCTGTATTTTCCATGCAGGTCAGCGCCCTTCAGAAAAAGGGTATTTGGCGTGCCATCACCAAGGAGGTGCGGACCCTGGGGGTCTTTGATAGGCGGAGCACCCACTGCTGCAAACAGTGAGAGGACCTGCTCCGCTGGGCAAAGAAGATGGCGGAGGCCCAGCTGGGGCTGGCCTCCCAACGAGGAAGGGGTGCCCGTCGTACCCTGACCCCTCTTATGTTCTGCATCCTGGCGGTGGCCTATCTGGAGTTGGATGGGCGCTTGAAGGCATCACAGCAGCTACTAGGTAGTGAGTACAGATTCAGATTCATGACTGTGCGCGTGTTAAGGTTTACCTGGGTGGGGGATGTGGGCTGTGGGTGCCCGTAGGCCAGGGCGAACACGGCAGGATAGGTCCCTTGTTGGGCAGGCTCTGAAGCACTCCACTCCCAATAGTGTTAGTGGGCAGCTACTACTGGGCAGGGTCCTGTGGGTTTCAGGTGTGCAGCTAATGGTGTGAGGCATTGTACCCCATGGGCTGGTGACTATCTTAGTAACTGGTAGTGCATGGCCTAGTGCATAGGGCTGCTCCTTGTGAGTTGTCTACGCCAACTGTAGTGTTGTTGCTGGCATTGAACAAGTGTATCCTCTGTCTCTCCCCCCCTTTTTGTTTTGTCACCCTATCCTTGTGTGCATTAGCATCATCTGGCGGAGGAGCAGAGGCACCAGCTACGGAGGGAGCTGCATCTCACATGGGCCTGGAGGCCAAATCCACCGACGGTGAGGGCACCATTGTGACGGAGGGCGAGGGGAGCACCACAACGGGGACAGGAGGGGACACCACAGACAACAGGTACAGCTGCCACCCCCCTACCAGCACCGCCCTCCCAGCAGCCCCTCAGCCTCTTTCCCGTGCCCGCTCACCCAGGAGGATCTCCTTCGCCCCAGGCAGCTCAGGCCCTGCCCCATTCAGCCCTGCTGCCCTAAGTGAGGAGGCTATCGACCTCCTGAGATCCCTCACTGTTGGGCAGTCAACCATACTGATGCCATCCAGGGTGTCGAGAGGCATTTGCAACAAACGAATGCATACCTGGAGGGCATTCACTCTGGCTTGCTGGCCCAACAGAGAGCATTTCAGGCTCTGGCCTCAGCACTGATGGCAGACGTTGTCCGTCTCTAGCCTTCCGCCTCCAACTTCCTCTACCCAGTCCCAATCCCCTCAACCTATTCCAAGCACACCTTCAGACCAGCATTCACCCAAATCACCACACAAAAGTGACTCAGACAAACACAAGCACCACACTTCAACTCACAGGCACTCACACAAGCACCATCCCCATACAGACACACCAGCATCCACTGCCTCCAATGTATCCCCCTCCTCCTCCTCATCCACCTCCCTCCAAGTAGCGTCTCCACTCATACCTGCATGCACTACATCCTCATCCACTACCGCCATTACCAGCACGCCTATCACAACACACTCCTCACTGGCAGTCACCACCCCCACATTCATGCACACATCCCCTGTGTCCTCCCCCAGTGAGTCTGTGACCCCCCTCCTCCCAAAGTAAACAAACGCAAGCACCCACCCACCCAACAGCCATCCACCTCACAACAGCATCCAGCCCATGCACCTGCACCCAAACTCAGCAGACAGACACCTCCTACAACCACTCCCTCTTCCTCCACTCCCAAACCCTCTCCCTCTTCCCGCCTCAGTGTCCCTAAGAAGCTTTTCCTGGCCAACTTTGACCTCTTCCCCACCCCTCCCCCTTCTGTCCTTCCCCTCGGGCCAGGGTGGCCAGAACCCAGGCCAGCACCTCAGCCACCAAATCGTCGTCCGCTGTGGTTCCTGCAGCTATCAAAGGCTCCAAGGGGGCACCTGGCAGCCCAGACAGTGTGCCACCCACCCCTGCCAAGGCCAAAAGCATTCCCCCACCTGGCAAGGTGAAGAGGGGGACAGGATCCAGTAAGGGGAAGGAGGCACAACCACCCAGCAAGGTCACCTCAAAGACGCCAGCTGCCAGACCCAAGGTCACACCACCATCTGCCAAGGTGAGGAAGGGGCAGAAAACACCAGCCAAGGCACTTCAGCCGTCCGAGGCTGCAGGTTAAGGGCTGGTGGGTACCAGCACAACCGCCAGCACTGCCACCTGCACTGCTGCCAGCACCGCCATCAGCCCTGCCGCTAGCACCGCCGCAAGCCCCGCCACCTGCACCGCCGCAAGCATCACTACTGTCAGCAGCAGCAGCCCCAGTGGAGCCTCCCTCCACCACTGGCAGCACCGACACATGCACCATGGCCAGCACCGCGACCTGCACCGCCGCTAGCACCACCGCTAGCACTGCCGCAGGCCCGGCCGCAAGCACAGCCACCAGCACCGCTGACAGTAGCAGCCCTACCAGCAGAAGCAGCCCCAGGGGGCAGCCATCCGAGGCTGCAGGAGAAGGGCTGGAGGCTCCATCCACCACTGGCAGCACCTCCACCAGACCCGGCACTACCACCAGTTTGCAGCCGTAGCTGTCGCCAGATGGAGTCCAACCCTGCTTCCATGGACTATCATGCAACCTGGTCCCTACAAATCTCGTGCCTCAGACACCCAGGTGAGGAACTGTGAACTGCCACACCCCAAGTGTTGCATCACTGGGTACTACGCCCCCTCCAGAACCAGTGGAGATATACATCCACTCACCCTATCCTTGGCAGGATGAAGCACACTAGGCACAGAGCCCCCTCCAGAACCAGTGGAGATATGCATCCACTCACCCTATCCTTGGCAGGATGAAGCACATTGGGCACAAAGCACCCTCCAGAACCAGTGGAAGAAGGCATTCACTCACCCTATCCTTGGCAGGATGAAGTACACTGGGCACAAAGCCCCCTCCAGAACCAGTGGAGATATGCATCCACTCACCCTGTCCTTGGCAGGATGAAGCACACTGGGCGCAAAGCCCCCTCCAGAACCAGTGGAAGAAGGCATCCACTCACCCTATCCTTGGCAGGATGAATCACACTGGGCACAAAGCCCCCTCCAGAACCAGTGGAGATATACATCCACTCACCCTATCCTTGGCAGGATGAAGCACACTAGGCACAAAGCCCCCTCCAGAACCAGTGGAGATATGCATCCACTCACCCTATCATTGGCAGGATGAAGCACATTGGGCACAAAGGCCCCTCCAGAACCAGTGGAAGAAGGCATTCACTCACCCTATCCTTGGCAGGATGAAGTACACTGGGCACAAAGCCCCCTCCAGAACCAGTGGAGATATGCATCCACTCACCCTGTCCTTGGCAGGATGAAGCACACTGGGCGCAAAGCCCCCTCCAGAACCAGTGGAAGAAGGCATCCACTCACCCTATCCTTGGCATGATGAATCACACTGGGCACAAAGCCCCGTCCAGAACCAGTGGAGATATGCATCCACTCACCCTATCCTTGGCAGGATGAAGCACACTGGGCACAAAGCCCCCTCCAGAACCAGTGGAAGAAGGCATTCACTCACCCTATCCTTGGCAGGATGAAGTACACTGGGCACAAAGCCCCCTCCAGAACCAGAGGAGATATGCATCTACTTACCCTGTCTGTGACAGGATGAAGCACACTGGGCACAAAGCCCCCTCCAGAACCAGTGAAAGAAGGCATCCACTGACCCTATACTTGGCAGGATGAATCACACTGGGCACAAAGCCCCCTCCAGAACCAGTGGAGATATACATCCACTCACCCTATCCTTGGCAGGATGAAGCACACTAGGCACAGAGCCCCCTCCAGAACCAGTGGAGATATGCATCCACTCACCCTATCCTTGGCAGGATGAAGCACATTGGGCACAAAGCACCCTCCAGAACCAGTGGAAGAAGGCATTCACTCACCCTATCCTTGGCAGGATGAAGTACACTGGGCACAAAGCCCCCTCCAGAACCAGTGGAGATATGCATCCACTCACCCTGTCCTTCGCAGGATGAATCACACTGGGCACAATGCCCCCTCCAGAACCAGTGGAGATATGCATCCACTCACCCTATCTTTGGCAGGATGAAGCACACTGGGCACAAAGCCCCCTCCAGAACCATTGGAAGAAGGCATTCACTCACCCTATCCTTGGCAGGATGAAGCACATTGGGCACAAAGCCCCCTCCAGAACCAGTGGAAGAAGGCATTCACTCACCCTATCCTTGGCAGGATGAAGTACACTGGGCACAAAGCCCCCTCCAGAACCAGTGGAAGAAGGCATCCACTCACCCTATCCTTGGCAGGATGAATCACACTGGGCACAAAGCCCCCTCCAGAACCAGTGGAGATATGCATCCACTCACCCTATCTTTGGCAGGATGAAGCACACTGGGCACAAAGCCCCCTCCAGAACCAGTGGAAGAAGGCATTCACTCACCCTATCCTTGGCAGGATGAAGTACACTGGGCACAAAGCCCCCTCCAGAACCAGTGGAGATATGCATCTACTCACCCTGTCCTTGACAGGATGAAGCACACTGGGCACAAAGCCCTCCCCAGAACCGGTGAAAGAAGGCATCCACTCACCCTATCCTTGGCAGGATGAATCACACTGGGCACAAAGCCCCCTCCAGAACCAGTGGAGATATACATCCACTCACACTATCCTTGGCAGAATGAAGCACACTAGGCACAAAGCCCCCTCCAGAACCAGTGGAAGAAGGCATTCACTCACCCTATCCTTGGTAGGATGAAGTACACTGGGCACAAAGCCCCCTCCAGAACCAGTGGAAGAAGGCATCCACTCACCCTATCCTTGGCAGGATGAAGCACACTGGGCACAAAGACCCCTCGAGAACCAGTGGAGATATGCATCCACTCACCCAATCCTTGGCAGTATTAAGCACACTGGGCACAACGCCCCCTCCAGAACCAGTGGAAGAAGGCATCCACTCACCCTATTCTTGGCAGGATGAAGCACACTGGGCACAAAGCCCCCTCCAGAACCAGTGGAGATATACATCCACTCACACTATCCTTGGCAGAATGAAGCACACTAGGCACAAAGCCCCCTCCAGAACCAGTGGAAGAAGGCATTCACCCACCCTATCCTTGGTAGGATGAAGTACACTGGGCACAAAGCCCCCTCCAGAACCAGTGGAAGAAGGCATCCACTCACCCTAACCTTGGCAGGATGAAGCACACTGGGCACAAAGACCCCTCGAGAACCAGTGGAGATATGCATCCACTCACCCTATCCTTGGCAGGATTAAGCACACTGGGCACAAAGCCCCCTCCAGAACCAGTGGAAGAAGGCATCCACTCACCCTATCCTTGGCAGGATGAAGCACACTGGGCACAAAGACCCCTCGAGAACCAGTGGAGGTATGCATGCACTCACCCTATCCTTGGCAGGATTAAGCACACTGGGCACAAAGCCCCCTCCAGAACCAGTGGAATAAGGCATCCAATCACCCAATCCTGTGCAGGATGAAGCACACTGGGCACCAAGCCCCCTCCAGAACCAGTGGAAGAAGGCATCCACTCACCCTATCCTTGGCAGGATGAAGCACACTGGGCACAAAGCCTCTCCAGAACCAGTGGAAGAAGGCATCCACTCGAGAGACTGCGGCCTTGCACTCCCCAGGACCAAACAGTGGGCAAACCTCCCACTTGAGAGACTTGAGAGACTGTGGCTTTACACTCCTCAGGACCAAGCAGTGGGCAAACCACCCACTTTAGAGACTGTGGCTTTGCACTCCCCAGGACATCGCTGTGGGCAACCCACCCACTTGAGAGACTGTGGCTTTGCACTCCCTAGGACCAAGCAGTGGGCAAACAACCCACTTGAAAGACTGTGGCTTTCCACTCCCCAGGATGTCGCTGTGGGCAACCCACCCACATGAGAGACTGTGGCCTTGCACTCCCCAGGACATCGCTGTGGGCATGGAGCCCCCTCCAGGAGCAGTTGCGTTTTACCATCTTCCGACTGAGGTGCATCCCCCTTCACCCTCCCCCTGAGGTGCCTGTGTGTTTTCGATCTGATGCCCCTGCAGTGTTCTCTCCATATTGAGGCAGGAGTCAAGTGTGGGCTTGGCCTATGAGTTTTGGCCCAGTGGCCCACGGACATTTTGTGTGAACAATGTACCACCTTATGTACATGTTGTATATTTTTGTAAATACTGTTTTAAAAAATCTTACGTATATCTGACTATTTCTAAAATATCACTGATTTGACTTGGTTCCTTTTGTCCTTGCGTTCTTCCAGGGGGTTACGGGGTGTAAATGTAATGTTGATGAATGTGTTTGTGTGTATGGTGTTATGGGTCAGGGTGGAGGTGGGGGGTTGGCGTGTTGCATGTGTGTGTCACTCTCTTTTTCCTCCCCCCCACCCTCTGTACTAGGTGCAATACTCACTGTGGTCTTCGCCGTTGGTACTACTGGTAGATGAGGAGGTAGACCAGCATGGGGAGGACCTGCAGCTCGGGCTCCATGGCATCCTGGTTCTTCGTTGAGTGTTGAGAGGTGAGTGGTATACCTTCCAAGTACTGTTTCCGCCGTGCTTTTGATGGCGTTGGTACCGCCCCGGAAAAGCTGGCAGATGGGCGGGTTGTGATGGGGTGGGGAGAACATTGACTTCTGCCTGTCTGTTGGCGGTTACCACCGCAGTGTTTGTTGCTACCGCCATGGGAGTCGGAGTGTTAAAGTGGCTGTATGTTTTGGCAGTTTCCGCCGTGGTCATGATCCCATTTTTTTAACCGCCGGCCTATTTGCGGTATTACCGCCGCTTTAGCACCGACCTCCAGGGTTGCAATGAAGGCCATAGTGTTGGCTGCACTCTGAAGTCTTGATAATGGGAATATCATGACACCTTAATATAATAGTCAAAATACTGAGGTCCAGCATATTGAAAGGTGAGTGATATATAATAAGAAAGGCAGAAACATGAATGTCATGTGGGTTGTTGTTTCTCATCTAGGGAAAAATAATTGTGTTATTGTACAGGTGGCCAAGTTACTGAATGCTTGAGCCAGGTTTGAGCCCGAAATCTAGCGCTCGTTCAGCTCGAGGTCCTACTAGAATCTGAATCCCATAACAAACAGAGGCCCATATTTTCAAGGAACTTGCACTTCCACTGTGTCAGTTCTTTAAAACAGCGACAGCGCTTTCTTTGCTCCATATTTACAAAGTGATGCATTTGGTGAAATGTGTCACTTTTCTCACCCGTGCATAATTTTTTACTTGCGCTACAGCTGGCAGCATCAGGTTAAGTTATCATATGCAAGGTGGGTGTCCCTCCTAAAATCACATGCAGAAGTGGTGCATCCGTATTTACAAGTCTTTAGGAAAGTGATGCATCATTGGCAAATGTCCAAAATGGACCAAAATTCCTACGCCTGCTTAACCCATGTCTAAAAATGATGCATTGACATTCCAATAGTGATCTGAGCAGCTGAAGTCTCTTTACACACCAGAATATGCCTGTATTTCACTTCCCCTCTACTAGTAGTGGGTCCACACATGTGCCACTCATGGTGTAGGACCCCTTGACCAAGCTGGGACCATGGCACCTATGATTCTTTCATCTTCTGCAGAAAGGCTATGTAATGTTGTGTATTGTTTTCAAGGGATAGACCAGGATTATCCATTATCCATGGAGGAAGGGGCCCCAAGTCCAGGTCTGGTTACTCTGAAAAGACAACAGGTAAGTACACAAATAAGGCATGTAACACATTTATGTCCCCTTCACATTACACTGTCACTCACTATGTCACACATACTTAGGTCTCTAGATACACATAATTACACTATGCCCACTATAATGTGACACACATAAATAAGCATGCACAGTCTCTTACAGCCAGGACCAATGTAAATGTGTAGATGGTGATATTCCACCATTTACAGTATTTTATATTGGTCCTAAAACATTAGACTACTTGTATCATTTAAAATTTAAGCAGCACCTCTGATGCGGCATATGAAATTTGTGAAGGGAACCCCAAGACAGCCACCTCTGTTCTGTGAGCCCAGAGTCTTACGAGGCTGGTAAGACCCCAGACTTTCTGTGTATTCTTGTTATTTTTTTAAAGTGTATTTCTCCTACCCGTGCCTGTTTAAATTAGGTTCCGTGTGTTTCAGCAAACTCAGTGTTTTTAAACTGCTGTTTTTTAACCCATGACGTTTGAAATTTACATCCTAGTTTTTCACAAAGAAGGCATCAAGCTCCACCACCTTTTTTTCAAAAGGCTACATACATCTCAGTGGCTAACTTCAGTGTGTTTTGGAGACTGCTTAATCTGCTCTGTGAATTAAACTGTATTTGGAAAGTGTATGCACCACTTGTTTTGCCTTGAAAAGCCATATATCTGAGTGAGGGATGAACAGTATTTCATTCTAATCTGTCCCTTACCTGGAAAGTAGATTATGCAAGCTTGGAAGTGTGGATTCTGCCTGTCTGGACCAAAGAGATTCTAAATAGAGTAGCACCTCCTTCCTCCCTTCCACAGGAGCTTGTGTCTGATGATTGGTTCTCTAGCTCCCTGGCAACCTGAGTCCTCCCCTCACACATGAAGTGGGCCTTTAAGGTTGTGGAGGGAACCCCAAGACAGCCACTTCCATTTTGTGAGACCAGCTTTTCCTGCACCCTAATACAGCCTAGTGAGCCAGAGTCTTTCTGTGTGTTCTTGTTATTGGTTAAAAGGTATATTTCTCCCACCAGTGCCTGCTCATATTAAGCTCCCTGTGGTCCAGCAAGCTTGGTGCTTTAAACTGCTGTTTTATTAGCCGCACCTGTTTGAAATTTCCCTCTTAGTTTTTCACAAAGACTGCATCAAGCCCCCCCTTTTTTTTCAAAAGGCAACATACAACTCTGTGACTAACTAGAGTGTGTTTAGGAGGCTGCTTAATCTGCTCTGTGATGTAATTTGTATTTGGAAAGTGTACGCACAACTTGTATTTGCCTTGAAAAATAAATAAATTTGAGTATAAAAAGTGGTTTTTAATCTGTCCCTTACCTGCTGATTGGCTCCCTGGCTCCCAGGCAACCTGAGCCCTCCCTTCACACCTGCAGAGGGCCTTTGAGTTGTGGAGGTAACCCCAAAACAGCCACCGCCATTTTGTGAGTCTAGCTTTTCCTGTGCGCTAATACAGCCTAGTGAGCCAGGGTCTTAGGACACTAGTAAGAACCTAGACTTTCTCCCATGGGCTCTAGGGTTTATGGTTAGGGATCTGATTGTTTAGAGTTAGAGTTCCATTGGCCAATAGGGCCATTTAAGCCTAAGGATCAGGGTGTCTCAGCCTGGGCATTGAGGCTAAGGGCAGAGAGTATAAAGGAGTTGTCTGTTCAAACCAGGCCAGACCTAGTGACAGAAATGCCGCCCAATTTTCCATTTTTCAGCAACGACCTTAATCTCTTCACATTACCCAACATCCAAACACAATATCAGCAAAGGCATCTAACTCATGCACCACAAACAAACTTCATGCAGATTTCAATGTCTCAACAACAACCACAAAGCCCTACATCCCACACCTATTCAGATATCCACCACAACTACAACATTAAGGCCCTCATTACAACCCTGGCGGTTGGTGTTAAAGTGGCGGTAATACCACCAACAGGCTGGCGGTAAATACCGCTAAATTATGACCATGTTGTGAGAACTCAGATATACAGTACAGCCATTTTACCACACCGACCGCCAGGGTGGAAACAACAGACAGCACGGCGGTAGTCGCCTACAGCCAGGCGGAAGTCAATGTTCTGCCCACAATATTACAAGAACACAATCTGCCACCTTTTCCGTGGCGGTAACAACAACATCAAAATCCTGGCGGAAACTGAGCTCAGAAGTGAAAGGACTCACCTTTGGAGACACAGGGAAGAACCACACCGCCATGGAGCTCGAGCTACAAGTGTTCCCCATGCTCGTCTATGTGCTGCTCCACCACGAACACCAACGACGGCGAAGACGACGACGATGAGTGCAGCCGTCTAGCATACAAGTGAGTGTAATAAGATCAACACAGTAGAAATAAGAAACATGCAATGCAACAGATATATACAATTGTACAGTTCAAGGGACACTGCCCAGTCCTCAGTGTGCGTGGGCCAAAAGTCCACAGGCCAAAGTCCAAGGCCCCACTTGACACCTGCATCAATACCTAGAGAACACTGCAGGGGCATCAGTTGGTAAACAGGCAGGCACCTCAGGGGGACGGGGGATAGGGGCACCTCAACTGGGAGATGAAACAAGACCACTGGTTTTGGAGGGGGGCAATATGCCCTGTGCTTGGTCCTGGGGAGTGCAAGGCCATAGTCTCTCAAGTGGGTGACTTCCCCACTGGTTCTGGTGGGAGTAACAAGCCCTGAGCTCTTGGTCCTGGGGGGCTGGGGTTGGTGGGTGACTTCCCCACTGGTTCTGGAGGGGTCATCTTGCTCTGTGCTCTTGATCCTGGGGAGGCTGGGGTTGCTGGGTGTCTTACCCACTGGTTCTGGAGGGGGCATCATGCCCTGTGCTCTTGATCCTGGGGAGTGCAAGGTCACAGTCTCTCAGGTGGGTGTCATACCCAATGGATTTACAGGGGGCAGGCTGCACAGCAGCCCAGGGAGGCAGGACTACAAACTGTCCGCCAACGGTGACGGATGCTCAGTGGTGGTGGTGGTGCTGCTGATGCTGGTGGGGGGAGGCTCCAGCCCATCCCCTGCAGCCTCGGATGGCTGCCCACTGGTGGCTGTGGTGCTGCTGACGCTCGTGGGGGGAGTCTCCAGCCCATCCCCTGCAGCCTCGGATGGCTGCCCCCTGAAGGTGGTGGTGCTGCTGATGCTGGCGGGGGAAACTCCAGCCTATCCCCTGCAGCCTTGGATGGCTACACAACCACGGTTGGTGGTGGGGGCTCTGTCAGAGTCCCTTCCCCAGGCCCCTTGCCCTTACTCTCCGCTGGTGCAGTGTCCTTGGTCTTCCTGGCAGCAGCTGGGGGGCAGCAGCTGGGGCAGGCTCCTTGGTCTTCCTGGCATCAGCTGGGGCAGGCTCTTTGCTCTTCCTGGAAGCAGCTGGGGCAGGCTCCTTGCTCTTCCTGGCAGGCAGCAGCTGTGGCAGGCTCCTTACCCTTGAGGCTGCCTGGTGCTGGCTCCTTCACCCTCAGGACATGTGCACTGGAGCCTTTCCCACCAGGAGTGGGTGTGGTGACTACTGGGCCTGTGGACTGGGTGGCTGAGGTGCTTGCCTGGGTTTTTTCCACCCTTGCCAGAGGTGCACGACGGGTGGAGTGGTAGGGAAGAGGTCAATGGTGGATAGGAAAAGCTTTTTAGGGACATTGGGGCGGGAAGAGGAAGAAGGTTTGGAAGAGGAGGAAGGAGGAGTGGTGTAGGAGTTGTCTGCTGATTTTGGGTGCAGGTGCATGGGCTGGATGGTTTTGTGAGGTGGATGGCTGTTGGGTGTCTGAGTGCTTGCATATGTGTGCTTTAAGAGGGGGGACAGATACAGTGGAAGAGGACACAGGGGACGTGTGCATGGCTGTTGTGGAGGTGTCTGCCAGTGAGCTGTGTGTTCTGCTAGGTGTGGTGGTGATGCTGGTAGTGGATGATGGTGTAGTGCATGCAGGTGTGAGTGTTGATGGAACTGGGAGGGGGGTGGAGGAGGGGGAAACAGTGGAAATTGTGGATGTTGGTATGTCGGCATCTGGATGGTGTCTGTGTGAGTGCCTGTGGGTTGAAGTGTGGTGCTTGTGTTTGTCTGTGACACTCTTGGGTGTTGTCTTGTATGCATGCTCATCTGCCTGTGCGCTTGGGATAGGTTGGGTTTGAGGGGAATGGGTTTGGGAAGAGGAAGTTGGAGGGGGAGGGTGGAAACATGGACAATGGCTGGGAGGAGGCCACAGCCTAGATCGATCTCTGTTGGGCCGCCAAGTCAGTGTGAATACCCTACAGGAATGCATTAGTCTGTTGCATCTGGGCTGCCAGCCCCTGGATGGCATTCACAATGGTTGACTGTCCTATAAAGATGGATCTCAGGAGGTCAATAGCCTCCTCACTCACGGCAGCAGGGCTAACTGGGGCACGGCCTGAGGTGCCTGGGGCGAAGGAGATGCCCACCCTCCTGGGTGAGCGGGCACAGGCAGCACGATGAGGGGCTGCTGGGAGGGCGGTGGTGGTACAGGGGTTGATGGCTGTACCTGTAGCTGGGGTGGTCACAGAGGTGTCCGCCACCACCAGGGAGCTTCCATCGGAGGAGGTACGGTGTCCAAACTGTCCCCTCCAGTCTCCGCTGTGGTGCTCCCCTCACCCTCCGTCCCACTGGTGCCCTCACCGTCAGAGGACTCTGCCTCCTGGGTCCTGTGGGATGCAGCTCCCTCCGTCGCCGGTGCTTCTGCTCCTCCGCCAGATGATGCTAATGCACATAAGGACAGGGTGATGAAAACAAAAAGGGGGGAGTGACAAAGGATACACTGGGTCGATGGCTGCACCAACACCATCGTTGACGTACACCGCACACTCACACACAGGGTACAGGCCTACGCAATATGCATTGCACTACCAGTGATATTGCTAGCCACCAAGGCATAGGGAGGGGCTCACACCACCAAATGCAGCCCACCTGGGACCCACACAGCCCTGACCAGTAGTGGATGCCTACGAGCTAGGTAGCAGGATTATCCCTTCGGGACCCTTGCGACCAGGGGACCTACTCTGCAGTGTCAGGCCTTGCCTAGGGGCACCCACTGACACACATCGCTCACCCAGATACCACCCTACCATGTGTAAGTTGTGATGATGAGCATTGTACTCACCCCCTTGTGGCTGCTGTGATGCCCTCAAGCGCCCATCCAGCTCAGGATAGGCCACCGCCAGTATGGAGATCAGGGTTCGACGGGCACCCCTTCCTCGTTGGGAGGCCATCCCCAACTGGGTCTCCACCGTCTTCCGTACCCAGCGTCTCAGGTCCTCCCACCGTTTCCGCCAGTGGGTGCTCCGCCTGCAGTAGAACCCCCGGGGCCGCACCTCCTTGGCGAGGACATACCATATACCCTTCTTTTGATGGGTGCTCACCTGCAGAAGGAATACACACAGGAAAATAGTATAAGTCATGCCTGTTACACTTATGGACCACCATACCCCTTCACATCACCATTTACACACACATGGCTAAGCACACAACCTGCGCGCCGCCCAGGGGACATCCACCCACCCCCTTACACCAGGCCTTCACCCACCACTCCATGCATTCATGCCACATGCATCATGCCAACTGTGTACTCACCTGTTGGTCTGGGGGCCCATACAGCAGTCTGTACTGAGGTATGACCCCATCCACCAGTCTCTCCAACTCCGCCGAGGTGAAGGCAGGGGCCCTGCCCCCAGTCACACTGGCCATGGTAGGTTCCAGACACAGGTCACAGCAGCACATGCAGTGTAGGTCCTCTCCTGTGGAAGGTCAGGTAGCAAGTGAGGAATCAGATAGAAAATGGCGGTCACGTCTGTGGCGGTGCATACCGTCACCGCCGGCTTAGATCAACATTGGCCACTGTACCCCATAGGGCCGAATGTTAACCAATGAGGAGTTGCACGGCAGTTCTTGGCCGCCTCCCGCAACGGCACATAGCGTCAGCGGAATTACCTCACTTCCTTCTGTCCCTCCACACAGGACAGGTGGGCACCATTTCAGGGGGGGAAGGCAAGGCCCAGGATAATTACTGCATCGCTGTCTAAATTTAGACATACAGACAATTCTCACTTACCCATTACAATTTGACCGCATTCATTGTACTGTTGTAGCCCCATTTTTCCGTTTGTGACCAGCTCCTCACTCTTTTGTCCCATAGATTGCTACAGCTGCGAATGAATAGAAGATGAAGACACACCCCCGTGTGCAGACCCCTGGTGGACGAGGCAACAATGGAGGACAAGCACATAATACTCACCTATAGACTTGACAGGGCCACAATCACAGAGCTGTGTGCCCAATTGGAGCCTGACCTGATATCTGCTATCTGTCACCCCACCGGGATCGCCCCTCTTGTGCAAAATCTATCAGTGCTCCATTTCCTGGCAACTGGTTCTTTCCAATTGACTGTGGGCTTGGCAGCAGAAATGTCACAGCCAATGTTCTCAATAGTGCTAACCAGAGTGTTGTCTGCCCTGATTAAACACATGTGCAGCTACATTGTATATCCCCAGGTGGAGGATTTGGCCACAGTGAAGGCTGACTTCTATGCAATGGGACATATCCCCAACATAATTTGAGCAACTGCTGGAATACATATTGCATTTGTTCCCCCCGTCAAAATGAACAGGTGTACCGAAATCGTAGTTTCCATTCAATGAATGTACAGATGGTGTGCTTGGCTGGCCAGTACATCTCCCATGTCAATGCTAAGTATCCTGGGTCGGTGCATGATGCCTTTACCCTGAGGAATAGCAGCATCCCAAATGTGATGGCCCAACTACAGAGGCACAGGGTGTGGCTAATAGGTGAGCCCTTGTCCCCACCCAGTATATGTTGGTGTATGGGTATGGTGTGGGCCATATGGAATAGAGTGTGGCTAATTGTTGTCCCTCAATATTTGCAGGTGACTCTGGTTACCCCAACCTATCATGGCTTCTGACCCCTGTGAGGAATGCCAGGACAAGGGCAGAAGAACGTTATAATGAGGCACATGGGCAAACCAGAAGGATCATAGAAAGAACCTTTGGCCTCATAAAGGCCAGGTATCGGTGCCTCCATCTTACAGGTGCATCCCTGTGTTACTCACCCAAGAAGGTCTGCCAGATAATGGTGGCGTGCTGCAAGTTGCACAACCTTGCCCTGAGACGCCATGTATGTACCTTTTCTGCAGGAGGAGGAGGCTGGAGATGGCTGTGTGGCAGCAGTGGACCCTGTGGACAGTGAGGGTGAGGAGGCAGAGGATGAGGATGAGGACAACAGGACAGCAGTGATATGACAATATTTCCAATGACACACAGGTTAGACAGTGTTACTTAACATTTCATTGTCATTATTTTGAAATTCTTTGGCAATGGCATGCTGTTATTTCCTACTTCTATGCCCATTTACTGTACCTTTGGCAATTCATTTTACAGATGCTGGTGCCTCACTATAGCTCCTGGTCTGATCACTGCAGGCAACTACAGGTCTTATGTGCTCATTTACTGTACAGTTGAATTGCATTGTTTGTCCCTGTTTACATTAATACATACTTTAAAAATGTGACATATTCCATATTTGTATTTTTTCCAAGGGTGTTTATTGAAGTTCTAAGAAAAAGAGGGGCAAGTGCAATGGGATGGGGTGATGATGGAGGAAATTCCAGGGTATAGGTCAAGTCTGTAGCACAGGTGCATTGTCCATGGGGAGATAAGAAGGGGAGCAATGGCAATTCAAGGTGGACAGGGTGACAGAGTGGGACACAAGGGTGACAATTAGGAGAGTCTCATTTCCTGGCGGGGGTCTTGGCAATAGTCTCTGACTTCTGCCTGGATTGCAGGGAACATTGGGGGGGTGGTTCTCCTTCTGCAGGGGGAGGGGTGCTGGTGGCCTGTGAGTCATGTGGCGGGCCTCCTGGCCACTACCAGCAGCGGAGGTGGAAGGCAGTTCAGATGACTGGCTAGTGGCAGGGGCCCACTGGTGTGAGACTGCCTCCCTCATAATGTTGGCCATGTCTGCCAGCACCCCTGCTATGGAGACCACAGTGGTATTGATGGCCTGCAAGTCCTCCCTGATCCCCTGGTACTGTCCCTCCTGCAGCCACCTGTTCTCCTACACATTGTCCAGGATCTGGCCCATCGTGTCCTGGGAATGTTGATATGCTCCCAGGATCTCGGTGAGTGCCTCCTGGAGAGTCGTTCCCTGGGCCTGTCCTCCCCCTGGCACACAGCACTCCTCCCAGTTTCCCTGTTGTCCTGTGCCTCTGTCCCCTGAACCGTGTGCCCACTGCCACTGACCCTAGGTTCCTGATTGTCTTGGGTATGAGGTGTGACCTGGGGTCCCTGTAGAGGTGGACACCCTTCTGATTAACGTGTCCTGGGGACAGAGGTATGGGTACACTGGGTGGGTGCTGTGGTGATGTTTCCAGATGGGGGAAGCTCTGTGGTGGTGTGTGACTGGGCTTGGGTAACCGACTGTCCAGAGGTCCCTGATGGGCCAGGTTGGTCATCCAGATCCAGGGGACCAGAGTTGCTGTCATCACTGTGGGCCTCTTCAGTTGGGGGTCTGGATATTGCTGGCCTCTCCTCTCCGGTGACATTGGCTGGGATACCTGTGGGGATGTAAATGATGTGTTATTGTTTCTGTGTGTGACACATTATGCATCGGTGGGTTGCCCTCTTTGGTTGTATTTGCCCTGGCTGCTTAAACTTGTGTAAGCTGGTATGTGGTGGGCTAGCTGATTCTCTTTAGTGTGCGTGCTTTGGTGATAGGTGTCCGTGCAGGGCTGTGAGTTATGTCCATGCATCAGAGAATGCAGAGCATGCAGGGCTTTGCATTGGGATGAGTGAGATGTGATGGTGGGGTGTGTGGGAGTTAGTGGAGTGATGGGAGTGAGGGAGAGGGTGGGGCCATGTGATGGCATGCAGGTAGGGGGGTGATAGTAGTAAAGAGTTGACTTACCAGAGTCCAGTCCTCCGCCTACTCTGGCCAGGCCGTCAGGATGCATGATTGCCAAGTCTTTCTCCTCCCATGTTGTTAGTTGTGGGGGAGGAGATGGGGGCCCACTGCCAGTCCTCTGTACAGCGAGTTGGTATCTTGCTGCTATGGAATGCACCTTTCCCCGTAGGTCGTTCCACCTCTTCCTGATGTCGTCCCTAGTTCTTGGGTGCTGTCCCACGGCGTTGACCCTGTCCACGATTCTGCTCCATAGCTCCATCTTCCTTGCAACGGATATCTACTGCAACTGTGCTCCAAAGAGCTGAGGCTCTACCCCGATGATTTCCTCCACCATGACCCTTAGCTCCTCCTCTGAGATTCGGGGGAGTCTTTGTGGTGTCATGGGTGTTGTGTGGGCTGTGTAGGTGAGGGTGTGTTGGGTAATGTGTTGGGGTGTGTGATGTGGGGTACGTGAGTGGTGTATAGGTGTAGGTAGTGTGTGGCTCTGGTCTTGTCTGTGGTCATGGTGTCTGTCTCGTGCCAATGGTTTGTAGTCGTAAAGGGTTATTGGTAATGTGTGTGTGTGTTTTATAGTGGTTTGAGTGTGTGGGTGAGGTGTGTGTATGGGTGTCAGGTGTGTTTTGTTTGAATTGTCCAATGTGGTGTTGTTTTGTTTGTGTGTGTGTATTTTGAGTGCGGCGGTATGTACCGCCAATGGTTTACCGTTGTTGAATGTCCACCGTGGTGATTTGTGAGTCATAATGTGGCAGCCGTTGTTCTGTTGGTGTAACGGTGTGGGTTTTGATACCGCCAGTTTATCACTGACCTTTGATGTGGCGGAATTGTGTCTGTGACTGAATAGTGACGGATTGGTGTGTGTGCATCATAATATGGCGAATGGATATCCGCGGCGGCGGTATGGTGTTGGCAGTCAGCATGGCGGTAAATGGGATTTAACACCAATGTCATAATGAGGACCTAAGACACCTTCATACTCACACCAAACACGACTCTGTCCATTACCACTAACACATCCACACATCGGCCACACAACACAAAGCCACACTATACATAACTTTTATCCATCCAGATACATACTCCCTGTTCATACAAAACACCAGCACTATCCTCTATTTTCTTGTACCAGACCCCTTTTTATCATGACAACACCTATGCTCAGCCTTCCCTCACACAATCCACCCACACCCTCCGCAACTTTTTACCAATTACACACAACCATACAATCCTTACACTCCATTTCATCACACATATTACCTCTTCCAGTGATCAAATCTAACACAAACACTTAACTTTTGTCCATCCCCTCCTACACACCTCATACACTCTTCTCCAAAACACATCACCGCCCCTGTACTTCTCATACACCACTTGCCAGCAATAACTCACATGTAATTCCTTCACAGAAAACCATAAAAACTAAACAAACCACACACATCAGCAAATCAAAATAACACAAACGTTCATAATACTTTCAAAATACTTTCCATCACACACACTCCCACTTTCTTGACTATACAAATAATACAAATTCTGACCAATCTTTAGGCCAAAATTCTCACTCTTCACAAACATCTACTACATTTACCCCAACACAGCAACATTCATTCACCCACCTCTTATCCATTGCACAATTTAGAGCCTAGATGACGATCCACATGCGCCTCCATCACCCCTAACCCATACTTCTTTTTCTACCCTAAACAGATGCAAACAAAATAAACAACAGGCAACTCTTAATAACTTTACACCCACCTCTCTATTACACAGCATGTTTCCTCTACAAAAAGAACTAAACCTCAGCCACCAAGCCCACCACCAACACACACAAACCCAAGAAAATGCATCCTAAACCTGCTGGATGAGGAACACAATATAGAAAACAACACTATTGTGACCCTCATACAGTTATCACAACTAATAAAACACCTGCTAAAAGCTCCAAATATACTGCTCATCCTTTTCCAAAACAACATGACCCCAACACCAAAAAACATTTTCTAAACTGCCCGCTCATAAATGCTTGATCACTCTCAAAAAACAAGCACCACATCTACGATCTGCTCAGTGACACAAAACCTGACTTACTATTCATAACGGAATCATGGTTGGGAGATGACATGGCCCCAGTGTTGTATGAAGCCGTTCCTCCAGGCTATCAAACCATCACACACGATTGTATAGGCAAAAGAGGAGGTAGACTAGCTATTGTATTCAAACAAGCAATAAATCTCAGCAAAACTGAAAACATTTCCATACGAAGTTGCAAGGACCTCATCACCAGATGAAACCCAACACCATCTTCGTCCGGTAACTTTCTCCTCCTTTACAGACCTCTGCCTAACAATTCAACATTCCCAGGCACATTTCTAGACACAGTTTCAAACCTTATAACGTTAGACTTCAACCTCTGCACTCTTGGGGACCTAAACATTTGGTTTGATAAACCCAAAATGCCACATCCAAAACCTGTCACCACTGGTCTAGTCACACTGAACCTATATCAGATTGTACACAATCCCACACACACATCGCTGTACACATTCTAGATGTCATTTTTGCAAACCCACAATCAGTTACTGTTCAAAGCATCACACCAGTCATATGGTCAGACCACCATTTGGTAACTTTCCAACATAAAACACCACAAATCAACACACCCAAGACTACCCTACCATCCATCTATTGACCGTGAAACAATCTCAATTTTGAAGACTTAGAAACACAACTAACAGCCAACACTGATCTAGACACAATAAATTCTATTTTAGCTTTCGATATCCTAATACCACTAAAAAAAAAAAAAAAACAGGACAAAAGGAAACCAGCACCTTGGAGAAATACAGAACTAAATAAGATAAAACAACAAATCAAGGCTGCAACGAACAGGGCTCAAAACAAACAAAAGTCAAGACAAACTTTATTCACACAAACTTAACAGAATATACAAATCATCAACCTAAAAAGCTAAAAAAGATACTACTCAGACGGAATTCAAAATGCTAAATCTGCAAATAAGGACTGTTATAGAATTCTCAATGAATTTTGAGAACCTAAATACATGAAAGGAGCTCATCCCATTACTCAAGAATTCACAAACAAACTGGCAAATCATTACACAACTAAGACAGACACAATGGATTCCTACTTAAAACAAAGGAAAACCACCACACCAACCTGTTTCCTAAAATCCCCTCCAAGAGTAAGCCAACCCAGCCTCTTCACTCCTTCAAACAAATATCACAAAGTGAATTTATGATTTTGGTCAAAGCAAGCAGGCCTTCCGGCAGCTCTTCCGACCCTTGTCCAGCACACATCTTCAAGAACATTCTTTTATCTACTTCTGCTGCCACACCAGTAAGAAGAATCATCAGTAATTCTTTAACTAGGGGAACCTTTCCTGAAGACCTAAAATGGGCATACATACGCCCATTATTAAAGAAAACACACATGGACCCACATGACCCCCCCCAATAACTACAGACCGATTACAAATGGACCTTTCCTGGGCAAACTGGTAGAAAAAGCAGCATTCACCCAGATGTCACATATCATTGAAGAAAACTCCATACATTCAGACTACCAAACTGAATTCCACCCTTGAAGAGGCACTGAATCTGCACTCATCTCAATCTAGGATGATCTTAAAAACACAGTCGACCACAATGGAGTTGCTGTACTACTTCTTTTGAACCTCTCAGCTGCCTTTGACACTGTTGACCACAACACCCTAATGCAAAATCTCCATGAAGCAGACATAGTGGAACAGTGCTAGACTGGATCACATCCTATCTTCAAAACCAGAACAAATGTAATCCAATCTCCCCCTCATCCAAACCCTACTTCACAAAAGCAGGGGTCCCTCAAGGATCAATCATCTCACCTATGCTTTTCAATATCTACATGATGTCATTACCAGAATTAATCAATACATTTTAACTCACATACTATGCAGATGACACGCAAATACTTCTTAAATTGGAATGCTCCAAAGACATTGGAAACTCATAAATCTTTAGTTGCCTCAGAGCCATTGATCAGTGGATGACTTGGAGCCATCTCAAACTGAATGCTTCCAAAACGGAAATACTCACAGGTGGCGACTGGAAAAATTATGACCCACTGTGCGCCTGGCCTTACGATCTGGGACCACCTCCTCAAGTATCTAAGGAAGTTAAAAACCTTAGAATTACCATTGACTCCAAGTGAACAATGAATGTCCAAGTGAACAAATTAGCATAATCAAGCTTCATCACCTTGAAAACTTTGCGATGTATCTACTGCCACCTCTTATTGCCACACTAGGTCCAGGCAACTCTCTTGTACTATCTAAACTAGATTATGCCAATGGCCTCTACCATGGATCATCTATATCTAATATGAAAAAATTAAAACGCATTCAGAACTCAGCTGCCAGACTACCACTACTACGTGTAAAGCCACAAGCCCACCTCTCCCCTGCCTTGAGGGCCCTATATTGGTTAGCGGTCGACAGAAGATCCACCTTCAAGCAATATATGGAAAAAGACTGCTTTTCATCAGGAATAAATTCATCAAATACATTCAACAAAGAAACCTCAGATTGGCCCCTACCTTAAAACACCACCATACAAGAACAAGACTATAGGTGGTACATCCTTCGCTGTTCAAGTGACCAAACTATGGAATTCATTACCCCCAAATATAAGATCCATGGTTACTTCCTTGTCTTCAGAAGACTACTCAGGAGTTGGCTTTTTCCTTCATAACCACCATATCCAAACAGCAATGATCTGCATTTGCCAGTGTTGGTAAACAATTATAATCTGTTTACATGTATGTTCATACTCTTTAAGCCTGTTTAACAAATACATATTTACTCAAAGTTAAATGCATATATGAGTGTGTGAGTTTATATATATGTGTATATATGTATATACAAGTATGTGTACAATGTATGTGTAAGTGTGTATGTATATACATATATATGGGTATATTATTCTATGCTTAACTTGTTCCTAGATAAGTTGTTAGATTAGATACGTATGAATCCCTGTTTTCATTTTATCTATCAGAATGAGCAAATGTTATCTTAACTATTTTATCAGCAAGCATTTCTGTATTGAAAATTGAGGAAAGATAAAAAAAAATGTTAGAAAATTACACAAAAGAATTAACCTCAAATATTCCAAATCTTGAAAGTCTGTGTTTATACAACACAACTTTAAATCACAAAATCTTATATCCATTAATATATTCCATACATATATATATTCTCTTACATATCTATTGATTTATTACTTTAGCCCTAATGTACACAAGGGAAAAAAAGATAACTCTCTCACAAGCTTTACTCTGTCTCCCCATCACCCTATACCTCTATCAATCTATTCTCCATCCCCACTCTCTGACTCTGCCTAAGTTCTTCCCTCCTCTACTGCTCCTGGCTCAGACAAATCTCAGTTTACTACTATGATCTCCCTAACAACCCTACTCAATTTTTCTTCACTTATCTTACATTTGACTCATCCAAAACCCCTTCTACCTAATGATCTCCCTAAGCCATTCCTACGGACGTTTCCCTCCTCCATCTATCCTTTACTCATCCCAATCCTCTTCCTATTACTATAAACTCCCAATTAAGACTTCTGGATTATTTCCTCCTCTATACATCTGTTATTCATAATCAAACCTACTAACAAACTCACATATCCTCTGCTCAAATCAACTCATACGAATACTACTTCTGTGATCATTTTTCCCTATACTAATCCACCACTAATCCTTTTGGGTTCCGGAGTAGCGTACTACACGCCAAAAAGCATTTTGACGCCTTATCAGGGATAGTGAGCGCTATATAAATACAATGACAATATTTACATTATGTGGCACCATGGCGCAAGGACCCAAGGTGCATCAAAATTTCTGACGCATCTATGGGAGCTTAAACGTAATGGTTCCGTGCAAAAATTGGTGCATCGCTGAAGCTGACCTCAGAACTGATACATGTTCGGCGATGTGTCAAAATTTAAAGGTGCTGCATCAGTGTTAAAAGACACAAGTAGTCTAAAGATATAGGACCAATGTAAAAGACTGTATAATGGTGGACTCTCACTATCTACACTTTTACGTTGGTCCTGGATGTAAGAGGGGATGAAAGCTCTATGTCTATGTGCCAAATTACAGTGGGAATGGTGTACATTTGTGTATGTAGAGTCCTCAGTATGTGTGACATAGTGAGAGACAGTGTAATGTAAGTGAGTACAAGTATATGTTAGAATGTGAAGTGGAAATAAATATATTACATACCTTTTGTGTGTACTTACCTGTTGTCCTTTCAGAGTACACAGACCTGGACTTGGGGACCCCTTCCTCAATGGATAAGTGGCAAAAGTGGCAATCCTGGCCTGTCCCTTGAAAACATCACGTCACTTGTCCTTGCTGTACAGAATGATGGAATCATAGGTGCCATGGTCCCAGCTTAGTCAAGGCGTCCTACACCCTGAGTTGCACATGTGTGAACCCACTACTAGTAGAGGGGAAGAAAAATACAGACATATTCCAGTGTGTAAAGTAACTATACCACGCAGTACCAACCTCAGACGGCTTATCATGGCCGCATTTATTTCACTGACTAGATTTACTCGTTTTCCTCCAGTCCTTGGAAAGGAAATGTAACCCTTTGCATCTCCCCTTACTCAGGAACATGGGATTATCTCTTCAGTATTATATTGTTTGCGAACATATGCCTTGAGGAAGTCTTGAAGACGAAACGTGTCGGCTGTTTTCCACTGGATTGCTGTGTCCACTGAACTCATGGTGCCTTGGATGAATAAGACTGTTCACCATTGGTTTTATGGTGCCTTGGATGAATAAAATCTTAACCATATACAGACGCTTGCTTGGATCTTTGACTTTTACATTGTGCCAATAAACTTTTCTTTTTTACATTTGTGATGCGCCAAGGTATATTATTATTAATTTCTCCATGTTAATTGACTCCTCAGTCAACTTTGTTGCACCCAAGGTGGTTGGATGTTTTACCAGTTTGGCACCCTTTATATACAAAATGTGATTCTTTATACTATTTTCCCAAACACACTATATACATATACAGGATGTGCGAACCTGTATGCGTAGCCACCCTTTTTAGTAGTATAGGTAAAAAAAGATGCAAGGGTTAGAAAAGTGACACATTTCACCAAATGTGTCACTTTGTAAATATTGATCAAAGTAAGTGCCGCTACTGCGTCAAAAAAATGACGCAGAAGCGGCACAAGCTCCTTGTAAATATGTGCCTTAATCTCCATGTGCCTACAAAATATGAATGTGACCTTGTGTATTGTAATTGGTGCTCATGTAAAGTGTTTCATTACCTTCAGGTCAAGTTCCGACTTAATCAAAACTGTGCAAACTGTGTCGACAAAGTGGAGATTGGGACAGGAAGCCAGACTCTTGGCTCAGTTCTGGCTCGGATAACCCTATTATTTTGTTGGCTCACTCACCTCTATATTATTGTCCACTAGGCATTTCCCTCATTGAGTTCCTGTATTCAGTGCCATACAAGGTCTTGTTATAATAAAATGCTGAAGGGAAGGCCAACCCTTTCCTTTCCCCGTTCTAGCCTCCAGTCCACAACGTAGGCTATGCTATGATTATCTTGGAGTTCTGGCCTTGCAAAAAAAGGCCCAGCCTTGTCCTTCTTGTGTGCGTTATTAGGGGTGGTATCTCTATCTTCATTTTCATTGATAGATGTGGCATTTGCATAGCATGAAGGCAGTGGAGCACTGTACAGAGTCTCAGGCAAAGATTCAGTCAACAAGCAACTGGAGGGATTGTTGCGTTTTCAGATTGGATGTGTGCTGTGATTTAGTGTTATTTAAAGAAGTGCACTTTTAGCTCTTTCCCAATGCGAACAGAGACATAATTGGATAGAGTGACCTTCTGAGAAAAGAACCTTAATATATGTCTATAAGGCAGAAGTGTAACTCAGGGCCTTGCAGCCTCTGATGCACAGAGGTTCCCCAACCTTCAGGGGGAGACCCCAAAACCTCAAGGGGAGAGAGTCCTATTCAGCTGAAGGCCAATGAATATTCCTAAGATAAAGGAGGCTCCCAGACCCCTCATCACATTCTACAGGGGCCTCATCATTTTGTGTTTTTGTCACTGCCCTGGTGTGCATTTGTGCCTCTTTTCAGTGAAATCACCACTATTAAGGACTTTGCATCAGTGCTTAATTTGGGCCAGTGGCTTCTGGTGCTCAGCACTGACACTTAGGCCCTCATTATGAACGCTGGCGGCTGAGATCGCCATGTCGGTGATGGCAGTAATGACTGCCACCACCATGGCGGTCTCAGCCGCCCAATAATGAATGCTGTGGGGACCGCCACAGGCGGCCTTCCACCACCTCCAGGCTACCGCCGACAGGCCGGCGGGGACTCGAGGGGGCTGGTGGTCAGTGAAATGACCACCAACATGAACACTGCGGTAAACACCGCTGTGTTCATAATGGCCCCCTTAATTCCTAACACCGGCATTTGTACGTAACAGTCCACCACAAGGTTGTGCAGTCTGACTATTTTTGAGCAAAAGCTCATCAGCAGAGTGTTTTCAATTCAATAAATAATCAAAAAAAATACCTACAACCAGTGCATCTAAGACATTCCTACAACTTTCTGCGACCTGGAACATCCAGATGGTCACATATAAAGGAGTATGAGCTATTCAGCAGCACTGACAGGCGCAGAGGGTGGTGCAAGTGGCAGTGGCCTCATGAGAAATACTTTAGGCTCTGGTACTCATTTTAAAAACACATCACTGCTCTGTATACTTCTGTGGAGGACTGATGGAGTTCTTTTTACTGGTAGGTGGGGTGGTATATCACAAGCGACAGAAATTTCAGGGACCCTTTACCAATTTGGGCTAGATTTACTATGATTTGTTTCAAGGTTGTGTTACATTACGCTTGTGGAGCAGCCCTCAAGCAGAATCCTTTTTGGCATTTACTACTTTATTTGATGTGCGTGTCTTGAATGGTTTTGTGAGTGGCTTGTGTTACTTTGCGTCAGGTGGGCATTACATGGTTGGAGCATCCAATAATTACTTTCGAATAAAACCCAGATTTACAGATACTCGTAATCCTCGGTTTGCACCAAAATGGTGTGCCTACCCGACAGAGGCATAATGAGGAGACATAACCTTATTCTCTATTTCTCCTTGTTACTTCCTTTTTCTATGTGTACTTCATTCTGCAGCATACATAGAAAGGATACGCATCCAGGGTTTGTCCTACTTGGAACGCAGGCACCCTTCCTCTGTGGTGTAAGGGTGCCTGTGTCAGTAACAGGCAGTCTCAAGTGCGCCAACGCAGGGAGAGAGCTGAAAAGCGCCATATCTTAGTGGAGATTGCTGTTCAGCTTTCTCCCATTCACGCAATGCAGCGCCTCAACTTTGCTTCCTGCCCGCGTTGCCAGAACGTTTCATATATATGCCCCTTTTTGTGGGAAGACTTGTTAAACTACAAGGCTTGCGTCTAGGCACAGTCAAATAAATGTCACTAGATTTTTCAACAGAGTAAAACATGTTCAGTCAACAAGCAAGTCCTTCCGGCACTACACCCTTCTCAAAAGTATTGAAAATCTGTTGGGTCCCAGGGCAAACCTTTGAAACAAGACGGCGCTCTGCATCAGGTCCTTGCTACGCTCAAGCAAGGCTCAAGAAGCAAAGGGTTAATGGCGGAAGACACGCATTGCAGCAGTTCGGCCCATTAGGAAAAGTTCAAGTGTATCGAAATCACTTTTTCCTTCCTGGCTGCTGCAAATGGCTGTCAGAGCATACAGTGCAATTAACCTTGCTCACTCCACCGGGTCAGGGGAGACGGTGCCAGGCAGATGGATTCACACAATTTGTGCCGCCCTGCTATCTGAGGTTCCCAGCTGTCTGTGAGCAATGAGCCTGGCTCCGCCGCCCCCCTGTAACCGACCTCCCCACAGCGTCGCATGCCTTCGCTGGCATCGCCTTGCTGCCGGTGAACAGCAGAATGTGTGTGAGCTCAACCAGTGTGGGTGGCATTTGAACGACACACGTAGATATACAGCCCAGGGGAAGCGACATAACACAACAGAGTTGAACAACGTGTAAAAAGCGGACAAGAGTGGTGGACTGTGAGGGAGAACAGTAAAAAAACTGATAGAAAAGGAAAAAGAGACTGTAAAAAATGGCAGAGGGGATTAGGAACAGAGAGAAAACGAGTGTGAGACAGGAGATGAAAGACAAAGAGTGCAAAACTGTAGAAAGGACGAGAGAGGTCGACGATCAGGATGATGCAAACAAAAAAAATGTATAAAAACACAGCCCCTGGGCTGAAGTCCCCTGAACGGTCCATCCTTATATGCAGTGTTTTGATCTTGCTGTTTTCCATTGACTGGCTGAGGTACAGAGAGACCAGAGAGTTCACAAAGTATGTAAAAAACACCTGAACCTTCTCCCAAGAATGGCCACAGGGCACCAAGTTATTTTAATATGGCGTTTGGCGTCGAGCTCAGCTGTAGAAGGTCTACGCATTTTGTTTTTCTGTAGTCATATATTAGCAAGTGAATCATACATTCATGTAAACGAAGCCCCCTTATTTTCTCCGAACTATAACTGTAGCTGGTTTATTGAGTTTATTAAGTGTAACTATCTTGCATATTTCTTGCCACCATCATTCTTTCGTCTGCCTTTTCCCTGCTAGTCTTTCCTCCCGTGTTGTGTATTCACCAATGGAAAGGCACTAGCATACATCAAAGGTGTGGTTGTGCACAGGGCAAGCCAGGGGACCCAGTACCAAAAAAAAAGATTGAGTTGTTTGTGGAGAACCCTCACAAAATAAAAGCAAACATTAAAATAATGAAGGCAGCAAAGAAGATGGGCTTCCAAACCCCAAAACGGTTTTACTTCTAGGCCATAGGCCCAAACATCCTTCAGGAGTTGTCTGCCACACTTTACCTACAAAAAAGAACTTTCCCATTAAGTGAAACCGAAAAACTAAAACCAAAGAATGGTAAATCAGTTAAAACTAATCAAAAGCATATATTAAACATGCAAACCATCACTGCACAAGCATAGCACTTAGGGCCAGATGTAGCAAAGTTTTGCGAGTCGCAAATGGCCCGAATCGCTATTTGCGACTGTGCAAAATCGGAAAAGGGATGCAATAATCCCATTTCCGACTCGCAAAAAGGGATGCGAGCCGTTAGCGACTTGCAAAATGTGCGACCCCATTTTGCGACCCGCAAATAGCAAGTCGCAACTTGCGAGTCGCAAACCATATGCAATAGCAACTCGCAAATTGCGACTAGTCGCAAAAAAAACAGTTTGCATGTCCCATTTACCACTAACTCAGAGCAGGTGGTAACTATTACCCAAGTATAAAAGGAGACCCAGAAGGCATCTGGGTTACTCAAGATGGCGGAGATATACCTGATAGCAGTGAGGAGGAGAGTCCACGCAGCCCAGCAGAGGAGGAGGAGGAGCCAGAGACAGGAGAAGATTTATAGAACAAGGCAGACTCTGTTCCAGCAAACTGAGGAAGAGTATACGATAAATACCGCCTTAGCAGCGCAGCCATACTAGAATGAATTGAATTACTAAAACCACAGCTAGAACACCAGACTCTGCGCGGCTGCGCCATCCCTACGCATGTGCAAGTGCTATGCTCACTGCACCTCTTGGCCTCAGGGAGCTATCAGGGGGTCATTGCTGTGGCAGGTGGGGTATCTCAAAGTGCAGTGTCAAGGTTCCTCAGGGCCTTCCTAGATGCGTTACTCACACACATGTCTCACTTCATATACCTACCCAGGAATGAGGCTAAAATTAACAGCACCAAGCTGGACTTTTACCGGATTGCCAACTTTCCCCATGTCATAGGATGTGTAGATGGGACACATATTCAAATATGCCCCCCCCCCTGCAAACCTGGAACATCTGTTCCGCAACAGAAAGTGTACCCACTCACTCAATATTCAGGTTGTTTGTGACGCCCATTATGTCATCACTGACATTGTTGCAAAATTTCCAGGCAGTACCCATGACTCCTACATTTTTAGGCACAGTGGGATACACCAACGCCTGGAACGTGGGTAGTTTGGAGACGGATACCTCCTAGGTAGAGCTGCATACACCTTGCAGACATACACACAGGTCACTGTGCACACCAACCAGGACTTTCTAACAGTGTAATGTTTGTGCCCAACAGGTGACAGTGCATATGCTCTACTGCCATGGATAATGACTCAGTTCTTAACACCCAGCAATGAATCAGAGAGGCGATACAACAGTGCACATAAGAGGACCAGGAACCTTATTGAGCGCACCTTCGGATTACTGAAAGCAAGATTCAGATGCCTCCACCGCAGTGGAGGTGCCCTCCAGTATACCCCCATTACAGCATTCAAAATTGTTGTCGCATGCGCCATCCTGCACAATATTGCCACCCGACGTGGGCTACCTCTCACCCCTGCAGACCCAGATCCTGAGGATGAAGAGCAAGAGCAACCACATCGCCATCATGGGGATCGGAGTATAGCTAATCAAGGCAGACTGAGACGGGAACACATCGCAAACCAATACTTTGGAAGGTACGTGTCAACTCCAGCCATACTCACCTATTGACCAAAAACTCAATTTGTTAAGTGGAACAAAAAAAACTATTTAATATGTGCAGAAATACAACTATTTACAATTACTAACTGTTCATGGTCTTCTAAATACAAACCATGCATGGGGCACATTGCTGTCATGTGCCATATCGTCAGGGACAGGGTTATGTCTATGTCCTACGGCGGCCCCTGCAAGCCTGGCTGGCCTGGTGGTTCTGTAGTGCTCTGCCAGGTACTCCCACTCCGGAGCACCCTAGTGTCACTGGCAGAGACACTGCTCACTGTAGAGCCCTCCTCGCTGTCCTGGGGTGTGTCCCCTGTGCCCCTGGACAGATGCCGTGCCTCTATTAAGTCAATCACGTGTGTGATCCGGCCCATGCCCCTAGCCACATCTCCTGCAAAATGGCCCATTTCGACTTGGAGGCCAACTGTCCTTCTCGACAGGCCAGTGGTGTTCACAGCCAGTCTGCCAATTTATGTGGCCATCCTATCAAGCCTCTGTAGCAGCTGACGGTCCCTGGGCCGGCCACCCTCGCCCTGTGCCTGTAGTCCTGCCTCCAGATCCCTTATGGACAGGGCTAGGTCCCCAGTGTTTGTGGCAATAACGTCTATTCTGGAATTTAGCTGCTGCATGCTGGCCTCGTTGTTTCTGACAAAGCGGTGCAGCACACCACTAATCCGCCCTAATATATTGTTTTGCAGGCGCTGACCACGGAGCAGCTGTGCCTCGCTGTTGGTGGTTGATGGACGGCCGGACGCAGCCTGCAGCCCTGCTCTCCTGTACCTGCGTTGCCTGCGCAGCGGTGGCTGACCTGTGAGCTCTACTGTGTCACTCCTGCCTGTTGCTGGTGCAGCCTCCTGAAACACAGTTGCAGCAGTTGTGGACATCACAGGGATGGTGTAAGCCGTGCAGGTGGGAGTGGTGGCAGCTCCTGTGCTGTCCTCATGGGGCTGGCTGCTGTGGGTTGTGGTGGTGTCTTGTGGGAGACCTGTGGGACATGGGGAACAGACTGTCAGTGTCTACTATCTGTTGCACACTTCCTAATAAACAATTGCCTATGAACTGCCTACTTAACTACATTTCCCATAATGCATCCTTCTGTTGTTTGCTACCCTGAAATGGAGCTATCTTGGTTGTGCATGCCCCTGTGTACATGGTGGGTGGGGGTATGGCATTGATAGGGGTACAGGCATATCACATGGTACTCACCGGTTGATGCAGTGGGCTCAGAGGTGTCCAGATCTCCAAATCCTGACACTGCCTCCTGCTCCAGGGTCTCCTCCACCCTTTCTTCCAGGGGTGTGGGTGGTGGTACAGATGATGGTCCCCCTCAAGTGCCTCTCATCTCCCGGAGCCTTTCAGCCACCCTCTCCTTGGTCCAGGAGCGGAGGTCATACCGCCGTTTTTTTATCTCTTCCACACTCCTGTGGCTCACCCCCAGGGAGTTAATTTTTTCTTGGATCTCCTGCCAGAGTTGTTTTTTGGTGGCTTCTGGCACATTGAGGGCTGCCTTTCCGAATAGTTCATCATAGTGCTGACAGCATTCGTCTGTCAGCACCTCCAGCTCCTTCTCTGAGAATTTTAGTTTTCTTTTTCTAGGAGTTTCTTCCATTGTAGCTGCTGTTCCTCCTGTTTGCAGTTCAGCAGTTTAAAATGGGTGTGGTCCTCCCTCCTCCCAGGTGTATTTGTAAACTTCCTGGCTGTGATGTCATCATCATGTGCCAGGAAGTGTGTCCAGAGTGTTCTGGAGTGGTTTCTGGAGTGTTCTGCAGCACCTGCAATCAATTTACATGGTACTCGCAATTTGCGACACCCACTCGCAAATTGCGAGTTCGTTTTTTGCGCGGTCGCAAAAAGCGACCTCGCAAACAGCGGACTCGCTATATGCGTCGCAACTCCGGGTGCGAGTCGCATACTGTACACTGACATTGTACCTGCATTTCTATTAGCGACACGCAATTTGCGAGTCGCACATACTCGCAAATTGCGAGTCGCTAATTTTTTTGTACCTACAGCTGGCCCTTAATGTTGTATGAGCAGCTTTCAGAAGCCTGCACACCGTTTAAGCGCACTAACCTGTATCTAGGACCAGCAGGAGCAATGGTGTGAAGACAGTCCGTCCACTCCACTTGATGTTCTGCAGGGGAACAGATAGTACTGTTCGCCACGGCGCCCACCATAGGGAATAGGGGTGCAGATAAAATAACAAAGACAGCCTATTGTGGTCTGCGATCAGGATCTCTTGTGCTGTGTCACCTGCTTGTCTCCAGAGGTTGTGTTATACCGGGTATCTGTATAGTGGAAGATAGAGGATATGATATAAGTGAACATGCAACACCCTCTCACTCTCCTCATTCAGTCCTCTCGTACTTGCTCGTTCATGCAAATAGTAGAGTACTCACAATTAGTTGTTGGCTATGTAGTGGGATTGCAGATGACAAGGAGTTCAGATTGCACTCCTTCCACATCCTTAGCTCTGCTTTGGTTATTGGGCGGTACCACTAGAGATTAAGGCCCTCATTCGAGTCTGGTGGTAATAGGACTGCCAGAATTGCGATGGCGGTTTGACCTCATTATGATCATGGCGACCGCTCTACGGTCGGACCACCGGCACCACACCACTGTTTCGCCGGCCAACGGCCTGGCGTGCAGACGGCTCAATCTGCCAGGGCAGCGCTTCAAGCAGCGCTGCCCTGGGGATTACAAGTCCCTCCTCTGTCGGCTTTTAAAAGCTGGCGAAGATATGGTGCCGGGGCCCCATGTGTGCCCCTGCACTGCCCATGCACTTGGCATGGGCAGTGCAGGGGCCCCCATGGACAGCCCCTTTGCACTTTTCACTGTCTGTTTAGCAGTGAAAAGCACGACAGGTGCTGTTGGACCTGACGCACCGCAACATTGCCGCCAGCGCGATTACGAACTAGGGTTACTGTTGTGGGCTGTTTCCCGCTGGCCCAGCAGAAAACTTGTAATAGGGGCTGCGGTAGGGCTGCAGCATAGGCAGTAACCCAATAGTGGGAGTTTGGCGGGTGGGCTTTTCCACCGGCCAAAATCATAATCAAGGCCTAAGTCTGCACCACTTCAATGCCATGGTTTATAGTCAGTCAAGCACAATGTTCAGTCAGTTATGCACATACTCCCCCCACAACTTTCATTCAGTCTTGACTTGAATATTCACAATTATTAATCATCAAAAGCAACATTCTCAGTCAGGTGTGCTCTAAGGTCAAGGCGCTAGGTACACTGCATGCATTTTAGTTAAGTGCAACATAAATATGAGTTCAAATATTGCCTTGTAGTTCTTGCCCCAAAGTTTTTGTCTCTCACAAATGCAAATGAAACTCTGTGAAGCCTTAGAATTATGTAGGGTTATGGCTCAAGACGCGGTCAGAAAGCATTGTTCTGCATGTGCACATACATGCACTGTGTCTGTGCACTTACCAGTCAGAAGCAGCATTGTTCTGCATGTGCACATACATGCACTGTGTCTGTGCACTTACCTGTCTGAAGCAGCATTGTTCTGCATGTGCACATACATGCACTGTGTCTGTGCACTTACC